>NC_091300.1:27252044-27342044 GCF_038502225.1 Cherax quadricarinatus | reverse complement strand
TATGAAGGAACGCCCCAGAGAGAGAGTCCAAGTTCAAATATTCCTTGAAACAATTCCGTTGGCTTGCAATCCAATTTAAAGTTGGCGGAATACATTTGCTTGAGGGAGATCGTCTGGTCACAGATCCCTGGGAAATGTGTCTTTCCTGTTCTCCTGAAGAATTTGTTAACCTACGGAGAGAACACTTTCATTACTCGATCCTTCAGAACTAATAAAGATTAGTAAACAAAGTATAAATTAATCGCGGTAACTAATATATAAAGAACTGTGTACAGAGTTCGAATCCCGCTGTAGACTTAGAGATAATGTTTGTTATAAACTTCGCCCGTTTGCGAATTGTTAATCATATTTATATATATAATATATAAGCACAGTGGGAAAGAGTAATATTCCAAGCGGTTTCCTGCCTTGATAATGTGAGAAAATACGGAAACTCCTGGAATACTAATATCTTTCACTGTGGGTATATTGCATATTAAGATATCCCTTGTGATCTTATTACATACCCAAACACACACACACACACACACACACGCACACACACACACACACACACACACACACACACACACACACACACACACACACACACACACACACGCACACACACACACACACACACACACACGCACACACGCACACACACACACACGCACACACGCACACACACACACACACACACACACACACACACACACCGGTGAAGAGGCGGGGCCAGGAGCTAAGACTCGACCCCTGTAACCACAAATAGGTGAGTACAAATAGGTGAGTACACACACACACACACACACACACAATGGAAGAACTACAGAAGGCAAAGGACCCAGGAGAATAAGGAGAGCAGTCGTAGAGCCAGAAACGAATATGCACAGATAAGAAGGGAGGCCCAAAGACAATATGAAAATGACATAGCAGCGAAAGCCAAATCTGACCCGAAACTGTTGCACAGCCACATTAGGAGGAAAACAACAGTCAAGGACCAGGTAATCAGGCTAAGGAAGGAAGGAGGAGAGACAACAAGAAATGACCGTGAAGTATGTGAGGAACTCAACAAGAGATTCAAAGAAGTGTTCACAGAGGAGACAGAAGGAGCTCCAGAAAGACGGAGAGGTGGGGTACACCACTATGTGCTGGACACAGTACATACAACCGAGGAAGAAGTGAAGAGGCTTCTGAGTGAGCTAGATACCTCAAAGGCAATGGGGCCAGATAACATCTCTCCATGGGTCCTGAGAGAGGGAGCAGAGGCGCTATGTGTACCCCTAACAACAATATTCAGTACATCTATCGAAACAGGGAGATTGCCTAAGGCATGGAAGACAGCAAATGTAGTCCCAATCTTTAAAAAAGGAGACAGACATGAAGCATTAAACTACAGACCAGTGTCACTGACATGTATAGTATGCAAAATCATGGAGAAGATTATCAGGAGAAGAGTGGTGGAACACCTAGAAAGGAATGATCTGATCAACAGCAGCCAACATGGTTTCAGGGAGGGGAAATCCTGTGTCACAAACCTACTGGAGTTCTATGACATGGTGACAGCAGTAAGACAAGAGAGAGAGAGAGGGGTGGGTGGATTGCATATTCTTGGACTGAAAGAAGGCGTTTGACACAGTTCCACACAAGAGATTGGTGCAAAAACTGGAGGACCAAGCAGGGATAACAGGTAAGGCACTACAATGGATCAGGGAATACTTGTCAGGAAGACAGCAGCGAGTCATGGTACGTGGCGAGGTGTCAGAGTGGGCACCTGTGACCAGCGGGGTCCCACAGGGGTCAGTCCTAGGACCAGTGCTGTTTCTGGTATTTGTGAACGACATGACGGAAGGAATAGACTCTGAGGTGTCCCTGTTTGCAGATGACGTGAAGTTGATGAGAAGTTCACTCGATCGAGGACCAGGCAGAACTACAAAGGGATCTGGGCAGGCTGCAGACCTGGTCCAACAACTGGCTCCTGGAGTTCAATCCCACCAAGTGCAAAGTCATGAAGATTGGGGAAGGGCAAAGAAGACCGCAGACGGAGTACAGTCTGGGGGCCAGAGACTACAAACCTCACTCAAGGAAAAAGATCCTGGGGTGAGTATAACACCAGGCACATCTCCAGAAGCGCACATCAACCAAATAACTGCTGCAGCATATGGGCGCCTAGCAAACCTCAGAACAGCATTCCGACATCTTAATTAGGAATCGTTCAGTACCCTGTACTCCGTGTACGTTAGGCCCATATTGGAGTATGCGGCACCAGTTTGGAACCCACACGTAGCCAAGCACGTAAAGAAACTAGAGAAAGTGCAAAGGTTTGCAACAAGACTAGTCCCAGAGCTAAGAGGTATGTCCTACGAGGAGATGTTAAGGGAAATCAACCTGATGACACTGGAGGACAGGAGAGATAGGGGGGACATGATAACGACATACAAAATACTGAGAGGAATTGATAAGGTGGACAAAGACATGATGTTCCAGAGATTGGACACAGTAACAAGAGGACACAGTTGGAAGTTGAAGACACAGATGAATCACAGGGATGTTAGGGAGTATTTCTTCAGCCACAGAGTAGTCAGTATGTGGAATAGTTTGGGAAGCGATGTAGTGGAGGCAGGATCCATACATAGCTTTAAGCAGAGGTATGATAAAGCTCACGGTTCAGGGAGAGTGACCTAGTAGCGATCAGTGAAGAGGCGGGGCCAGGAGCTCGGACTCGACCCCCGCAACCTCAACTAGGTGAGTACAACTAGGTGAGTACACACACACACACTCACACACACACACACACACACACACACACACACACACACACACACACACACACACACACACACACACACACACACACACACACACACGCACAGCAAATGTAGTCCCCACATTTAAGAAAGGAAACAGAAACGAGGCGCTAAACTACAGACCTGTGTCTCTGACATGTATTGTGTGCAAAGTCATGGAGAAGATTATCAGGAGGAGAGTGGTCGAACACCTGGAACGGAACAAGATTATAAATGAAAACCAGCATGGGTTCATGGAAGGCAAATCTTGTATCACAAACCTTCTGGAGTTTTATGACAAGGTAACAGAAGTAAGACACGAGAGAGAGGGGTGGGTTGATTGCGTTTTCCTAGACTGCAGGAAGGCCTTTGACACAGTTCCCCACAAGAGATTAGTGCAGAATCTGGAGGATCAGGCGCATGTAACAGGGAGGGCACTGCAATGGATCAGGGAATACCTGACAGGGAGGAAGCAACGAGTCATGGTACGTGAAGAGGTATCACAGTGGGCGCCTGTGACGAGCGGGGTCCCACAGGGGTCAGTTCTAGGGCCAGTGCTATTTTTGATATATGCGAACGACATGATGGAAGGAATAGACTCTGAAGTGTCCCTATTCGCAGATGATGTGAAGTTGATGAGAAGAATTAAATCGGATGAGGATGAGGCAGGACTGCAAAGAGACCTGGACAGGCTGGACATGTGGTCCAGAAACTGGCTTCTCGAATTCAATCCTGCCAAATGCAAAGTCATGAAGCAGAGCTCAGGGGAATGTCGTACGAGGAAAGGTTGAGGGAAATAGGACTGACGACACTGGAGGACAGAAGGGTCAGTGGAGACATGATAACTACATACAAGATACTGCGGGGAATAGACAAGGTGAACAGAGATAGGATGTTCCAGAGAGGGGACACAGAAACAAGGGGTCACAACTGGAAGCTGAAGACTCATACGAGTCACAGGGACGTTAGGAAGTATTTCTTCAGTCATAGAGTAGTCAGGAAGTGGAATAGCCTAGCAAGTGAAGTAGTGGAGGCAGGAACCATACATAGTTTTAAGAAGAGGTATGATAAAGCTCAGGAAGCAGAGAGAGAGAGGACCTAGTAGCGATCAGTGAAGAGGCGGGGCCAGGAGCTGAGTCTCGACCCCTGCAACCACAATTAGGTGAGTACAATTAGGTGAGTACACACACACACACACACACACACACACACACACATATACGTTTTTCCAGCTATTGTAGGGCGAACTGAACGGGTGGGAAAATAAGTCATAAATATTGAATGATTGGAGTATATAGCTGTCTACTTTATTGTAGCTGGGAAGTGGTGTGGTGAGGGGAAGTAGAGTGGGAGAGGGTAGATGCAGGGAAAAAGAGTAAAGGAAGAACAGATAGATGATGTGAGAAGAAGGGAATGAAATGGGGAAGAGAGGATGGGGAGTGGAGAGGGGGGGGAGGGGAGAGAATATAGGGAGTAAAAGGAAGAATTCCTTGAAAGAAAAGCTTGATATCTTAAGGTTTATTTCTCCGTCGTGGAGACAGAGCACTCCCCTCCCCCCCGTTATCTTGTTCGCATCTTTCCTCTTGCCTCTTTCACTGCGTCCTCTCTCTCTCTCTCGCTCTCTCTCTCTCTCTCTCTCTCTCCTCTCTCTCTCTCTCTCTCTCTCTCTCTCTCTCTCTCTCTCTCTCTCATCCTCGGTAAGGTTGATAACCTTAAAGATTGTCTTCTGCGTCTTGAAGGAGTCGTTCATGATACGGGATACAGACTAACAACCTGAAGATATGGTCTGGAACCCAATCAAGGTCGATTATGATGCTTCCCCCCCCCATCCCCAACCTTTCCAACCCTTCAGGGTTTAGAGAGAAGCGGACCTTGATGACTGTTGGATCTGGAGAACTGGATTTACCTTAAACTACCTCCGAAGAATCCTGTTTTTTTTTTCTTCCATTCCGCAGGCACTGTATGACCCGTACCGGTTTAGCGCTTCCCTTTTGTAAGATAATAATAATAATAATAATAATAATAATAATAATATTAATAATAATACGTCATATATTTTTATGCAGTAACCCTAAGTCCCTAAGTCATGGGGAGACATAGGAGAAGGTGGGGTTGGAAGCTCTCTTAATTATTCAGCCATGAGCAAAGACATAGGGAAAAGGGGTGGTTGGGGGTCTTCTTAGTCATGAGCAAGAAGATAAAGGAGAGAGGGTTAGGGGGGTCCTCTTAGGAATCGACCGGGAGCACCGCGCCCCCCTCAAGGAGACGTGACATGACAAAGGATGCTTCTGTTTCCTATTGATTGTGTGTGTGTGTGTGTGTGTGTGTGTGTGTGTGTTAGGGATACTCACGCGAGCGCACGTGAACATCCGTAACACACTCAAAAAAGTCATTAATATTATTAATAATAATGATAGATATTATACAACAATTAACAATCAGGATAACACGAGCAACACAGATACTTCATAAGTCACTAAGTAACGGTGGAAACACTGAAGGTTATATATACCGTAAATAACTGAGAGTTGAATTTTACCTCTGTTTTGGAGGTTATCATATACTTAATTGGTGGCTACATTTAACCATAATGACCCCAGTGTAGTTGGTAGGCTTTAAACCTAATTAACTCATCAACCAGTATTCGAAGCATGTTTCTTGACACCCCACTGAACCCCACTCGTCACTCCACTTACAGTGCTGGTGTGCGGCCGTGTGAGTGTTCTGGCTAGCTGAGTGTCGGCTGCAGTTGACTGCTTTGTGGTTCACTGATACGCGGGTTATTTGTGTATCGTTCCAGTCACGGCATTGTGCCTTTTTTGTTATTTACGGCACTATGTATCTACTTGAATCCTATATTTACAAAGTAGCTTATTCCATTCTGCTATTTTTTTTTTTTTCAAAATAAAAACCTTCATACGTTCGTGGTGCGTCTTCTCCCTCGCAATTTCCTTCAATTTTTTTTCGATTTAGAAACTTTTCCAGCGCCTCAAATAGTTCTTCATATTTGAATGTGAGGAAGACATTCAGTATCTTCAAGGTCTGATTGAGATTTCCTCATTTTTTTCTAAGAGAAAACAGATTGAGTAGTTTGAGTCATCATAAAATTTATTTCTGCGTGAGGATACGAGTTTATTTCTTCTCTGTCCTCTCTTCAATGTATTTTCGTCTTTTACCTAACTTTGAGACCAAAATTGGACGGCATATTAAAGATGCGATCTAACAAGTACATTATAGTCAATATGGTGTCTAGAAATATGTGCTAGAAATTTCTAGCATTCTGTTAGTTTTGCTGGTGGTAGACACAGACTAGCATTGAATGATTCATAACAATGTTTTGTGGGTAAAGAAAAAAAATAAATGCCTCGAAGAAAAAACACAAGAGAATTTTAAGATGTGGAGACCAGTCAGTTAAGAAAATAGTTAGGGATGGGAGAAATGTGCAATGAGAAAACACCAGTACAATTAAAAACGCATTTGAGAAAGATCCGTCAGGCTGCTGGTGGATCCGTCAGGCTCCTGGTGCTCGTAGTTTGTACCCCTCAAGGAAGGTTCCTTGATGTTGGTGAGGGGCTCTTGATTTAGGGAATTGGATCTGTGCTCCAGTTCCCCGAATTGAGCCTGAATGCCTTCTACATCCCCCCCCCCCAGGCGCTGTATAATCCTCCGGGTTTAGCGCTTTCCCCTTGATTATAATAATAATAGTAATCGTAGTTTGTATTCCCATTGCAGTCACTACAGCTTAGCTCTTCAAGAGAGTGTAAAGGAACTTCGAGCAGCACAATTTATCATTACTACTCATCCCTATTTATCTTCACCTCTCATTATCATTCAGTTTCGCTTCACAGAATCTTTCATTATCATTTCACATCTTTCATCTTCACTAGCCAACCTTTGCCACAGAACCATACATTTTCAGTACTCAACCCTGTGCTTCTACACTCAGCAGCACCATTCATCTTCACTGCTCAACGTTGAAGGACACCTCAGTGGCTGGGGTAAATACTAACTCCTAAGTACGCAGCTGTGCAAATCGTTAACATTTTCTCCGTGTCCCTTTCTAAGTGGTATGTATTGACTAAAAATTCTTTTAATTTTATTTTCTCAAAATGTTTCGACATCTACAGTATAACTTGCGATCGCTCTGATAAATTTTATGTAGGCCAAAGAAAATGGATTTAATTACAGAACACAAATACACATGCAGAATGAATGACAAATGCAGCGCATACGCAATACGTTTCGGCACATGATAGATAGGCAGACTTACTCTCAGGTGAGGGCCCGTGAAGGGTGAGTATGGAGTGGGATAGAAGAGGTGTGAAGTGTGGATGAGAGGAAGGACTGGAGAGGAAAAGAAAAGATTTGGGGCTAGACGTAGCAGCGAGGAATAAACTCGGAACACATTCACACATCATGGACTGGAAAACAAGCATATCCTATTTAAAACTGAAAATAACAGGACTAGATGCAAGTGCCTTGAGGCTGCTACCATCCACCTCACCAACACCATAGAACAAAAGAGGGATATGATTGTAAATGGTATGGTGATACCGACATTCTGTAGAAAAGAACACTAGTGAACAGTTCAGGATGTTTAATAAATGTTCAAAATGGTACACAAGTCTCCTTTTCCACATAGAGGGATGACCATTTTGTCTAAATAAAATGCAATGATAATCAACGAACAGCATACAAAGCACCATTACCGTGACACCCCCCCCCTCCATCTCCGCCCCATGTCACGTGACCTTCCCTATAACGGTACTCGACCTAACCCGGCATTTACTAGTTTTAAAGCATTCATGTATTTAATAAAGCCCCCAGTGGGTGGAACGTAGCAAACGAAGCCTCCAGTAGGCGGAACGTACCAAACAAAGCCTCCAGTGGGCGGAACGTAGCAAACGAAGCCTCCAGTGAGCGGAACGTAGCAAACGAAGCCCCCAGTGGGCGGAACGTAGCAAACTAAGCCTCCAGTGGGCGGAACGTACCAAACGAAGCCTCCAGTGGACGGAACGTAGCAAACGAAGCCTCCAGTGGGCGGAACGTAGCAAACGAAGCCCCCAGTGGGCGGAACGTAGCAAACGAAGCCCCCAGTGGGCAGAATGTAGCAAACGAAGCCCCCAGTGGGCGGAACGTACCAGTGGGCGGAACGTAGCAAACTAAGCCTCCAGTGGGCGGAACGTACCGAAACGAAGTAGCAAACGAAGCCTCCAGTTGGCGGAACGTAGCTCCAGTGGGCGGACGGCAAACGTAGCAAAGCGAAGCCTCCAGTGGGCGGAACGTACCAAACGAAGCCCCCAGTCGTAGCAAACGAAACCCCCAGTGGGCGGAACGTAGCAAACGAAGCCTCCAGTGGGCGGAACGTAGCAAACGAAGCATCCAGAGGGAGGAAAGTAGCAAACGAAGCCTCCAGTGGACGGAACGTAGCAAAAGAAGCCTCCAGTGGACGGAACGTAGCAAACGAAGCCTCCAGTGGGCGGAACGTAGCAAACGAAGCCTCCAGTGGGCGGAACGTAGCAAACGAAGCCTCCAGTGGACGGAACGTAGCAAACGAAGCCTCCAGTGGACGGAACGTAGCAAACGAAGCCTCCAGTGGGCGGAACGTAGCAAACGAAGCCTCCAGTGGGCGGAACGTAGCAAACGAAGCCTCCAGTGGACGGAACGTAGCAAACGAAGCCCCCAGTGGGCGGAACGTAGCAAACGAAGCCTCCAGTGGACGGAACGTAGCAAACGAAGCCTCCAGTGGACGGAACGTAGCAAACGAAGCCTCCAGTGGACGGAACGTAGCAAACGAAGCCTCCAGTGGACGGAACGTAGCAAACGAAGCCTCCAGTGGACGGAACGTAGCAAACGAAGCCTCCAGTGGACGGAACGTAGCAAACGAAGCCTCCAGTGGGCGGAACGTAGCAAACGAAGCCTCCAGTGGGCGGAACGTAGCAAACGAAGCCTCCAGTGGACGGAACGTAGCAAACGAAGCCCCCAGTGGGCGGAACGTAGCAAACGAAGCCTCCAGTGGACGGAACGTAGCAAACGAAGCCTCCAGTGGACGGAACGTAGCAAACGAAGCCTCCAGTGGACGGAACGTAGCAAACGAAGCCTCCAGTGGACGGAACGTAGCAAACGAAGCCTCCAGTGGGCGGAACGTAGCAAACGAAGCCTCCAGTGGGCGGAACGTAGCAAACGAAGCCTCCAGTGGGCGGAACGTAGCAAACGAAGCCTCCAGTGGACGGAACGTAGCAAACGAAGCCTCCAGTGGGCGGAACGTAGCAAACGAAGCCTCCAGTGGACGGAACGTAGCAAACGAAGCCTCCAGTGGGCGGAACGTAGCAAACGAAGCCTCCAGTGGGCGGAACGTAGCAAACGAAGCCTCCAGTGGGCGGAACGTAGCAAACGAAGCCTCCAGTGGGCGGAACGTAGCAAACGAAGCCTCCAGTGGGCGGAACGTAGCAAACGAAGCCTCCAGTGGGTGGAACGTAGCAAACGAAGCCTCCAGTGGGTGGAACGTAGCAAACGAAGCCTCCAGTAGGCGGAACGTACCAAACAAAGCCTCCAGTGGGCGGAACGTACCAAACGAAGCCCCCAGTGGGCGGAACGTAGCAAACGAAGCCTCCAGTGGACGGAACGTAGCAAACGAAGCCTCCAGTGGTCGGAACGTAGCAAACGAAGCCTCCAGTGGGCGGAACGTAGCAAACGAAGCCTCCAGTGGGCGGAACGTAGCAAACGAAGCCTCCAGTGGGCGGAACGTAGCAAACGAAGCCTCCAGTGGGCGGAACGTAGCAAACGAAGCCTCCAGTGGGCGGAACGTAGCAAACGAAGCCTCCAGTGGGCGGAACGTAGCAAACAAAGCCTCCAGGTACTATTAATGAAACGTTGTTTTAGTAATAATTTTATCATCCCTCCTTGCACATTTATGTATAATAGTAATAATTATTATTCGAAAATAATGATTACTTATTATATAACTGTTATTTAAACATTTACTATTTACGTTATTATTATTATTACCTATTCATAGTGCATTACTGCTAATACAATTAGTCTAGTTATTATGTAACAATGTGACACAGGATTACATTTAGTGGTGGGGAGGGGGAGGGGAGGGGGAGGGGGAGCAGATATATGCTGATGGTCTGGTGTTATTACAGGCTTCGTTAAGTTTCTGAAGTCTTATTATCTTAAGTGAGTGATAGTCTGTGAAAGTTATAATTACCCACTGGAGGACCTTTGAACTTGCTCTCTGTCAGTCTGTCCCCCTTCCTCCCTTCATTCTCTCTCTCTCTCTCTCTCTCTTTCATTCTCTTTCTCTTTTCTTTCATTTTCTACTTTTTTATTTCTTTTCTCTTTCTTTCTATCTCTCTCGCGCTCTCTCACTTTCTCTTTTCTCTTTCTGTGTCTCTGCCTCTGTCTCTCTTGTCTTTGTCTCTCTGTCTGTCTCTCTCTCCCTCTCTAAGGTTCCCCAAGGATGTCAACTTTGCCAGCTTACCATAGAAGGCAGACAGGCGTGAGATTAAGTCATCTCAACAAACATAGAACTTCGAGTCCTTACGAGTCCCTTAAGGTCTTGTATTAATTACTTACTCGTAGAAAATGTGTGAGTGGGAAGGTAGGTGAGGTAGCAGGAGTGGGTGAGGCAGGTGTAGTAGGAGCTGGTGAGGTGGTAGGAGTGAGTGATGCAGGAGTAGGTGAGGTAGGAATGAGTGATACAGGTATAGTAGGAGTACCTGAGGTGGTAGCAGTGGGTAATGCAGGTGAAGTAGGAGTAGGTGAGGTGGTAGGAGTGATGCAGGTGTAGTAGTAGGAGTAGGTGAGGTGGCTGTACCAGCAAGCGTCTGGGTGGTTTATGTAGACACGTGAGCAAACACTAGGACATATTTATTAGAAAACTCTTTGGTCCTGGGACCTTGATCACTTCTAGAGGTGATCAAGGTCCCAGGACTGAAACGTTTGCTAGCATGTCATTGTGTTTGCTGAAGTGTCTTCACAAACCACTTGCCGGTATCAGTTTACCTGGAGTTTACCTGGAGAGAGTTCCGGGGGTCAACGCCCCCGCGGCCAAAATCTCTTGTTAACCTTCAAGAGGGAGCTTGACAAGTTCCTCCAATCAGTTGATGACCAGCTGGGCTTGTCATGAACCCTCCACCCATCCCAGCCACCCAAGCTGATCAATTTTTTTAATGGGTAATCAGATGTGGGTTCAAAGCTCGTGTTACTCTCACAGGTAATAGAATCACCTAGTGACTTTTTGCATAGTAGATAGGTTTAATAGGTCACTTACCTAGTGACCTATTCTGAAGCCACATCGTCACATAACAGCGAGAGACACTGAATGAACACTGTCATTTGTCATGGGTCAAGTAATTGTTTGAATTTATTTCTTCGTTCAGCTTTTCGATTTTCTTTCGTTCATAACTCGAAAAGATATCGGATTCAAATTTTGAGCGCTTGTATACGGTAACCAGGCCCACATTCGGGAAACATTTGACATGTTCATGCGTCCTATGACAAAAGTTACTGAATCAGGACAACAAACAGAAAACTGGTGTGATTTCAAGAGTGAATATAACCAAGAGGGATGTAAGTAAACACGTCTTAGACTTCTCACCACTGTGTCGAGGGAGCCAGAGAAAGCACTATGGAATTTATCAAGCTTAACGCTGCGGGGAGTTCATCATATCCCTTCTGTTAAAGATTCTGCATAAGAACAACAGCTGTTATATTATCTATTGACATTTATGCTGAAATACAAGGGAGCCTACATATTCCATCAGGAAGTTGATAAGATTTGCACAATCTAGTACAAAGGTACTAGGATTGATAGTTTATGCACAGCAAGAACATTTCCAGTTGATCTGGAATGGTATCAATGGGCCGGGCATGTATAGTTTTATTACAGCACATGGCAACACCTCCGTGACCCCCGCCTGTCTCGTCGCATCCTTGAGATGCACACTAGAATATTAGAAGCGTTGCCTGTAGTCGAGTAGAGAATTCCAGGGGTCACCGCCCCCCGCGGCTTGGTCCCACCTCGTCTCTAGAGATCTCTGTGGTATTGAGCAAGATTGTTACCAGAATAGCAATCATATCTAGAAGCCTGGCCTTAGGCTATGCTGCAAGGAACAAAGAACCCTCGAAACCGATCACAGGTATGCCACCGGATGATTAGTATTCACGGTGCCTGCGTGAGCTCACCGATGTTGGTAATGAACCTCATGTTGACTGACATGATGTCGATGGACTGCTTCGTCATGTTTGTGTACAGCTTAACTGAACATGTATAGGCGGTAGCCCTTAAGGCAGATAGGTCACTTGGGCGTAGAGGTGCGCTCTTCTACATAACCTCCCCTGCGGAGCTGAGATATTGCAACCTCGGTGGGTGACAAATAAGCGAGCCCAAGTTCAGCGATCTTCTTGGTTTCTTGTCTCTAAAAATTGACTGTCTGCTGAGGTCCTTTGTTGAAACAGGTAGCCTGTTTGCATCCCCTCTCGTGGTGATTACGTCTGATGTCCCGTAGGTAGGTATTAGCAGTGTGCCACCATCAGTGGGGGCTGAAGCAGTACATGGGTGCCTGGGAGGGCGGTGTCCTGCTCGTCACACCTTGTTGTGTTTACTGCTGATTCGGAAGTTTATTTTCAAGTTCTGCTGTTTCCAGAAGAACAGTGTGGTTGAACAAGTAAGCTCCAGACAAGTCTAACCCAGGACCGGGCTCCGGGAGTAGGAAAACTCTCGAAACTCATGAAAGGTGTATCATAGGTATACATCGCTCCCTTCTCATCAGATATATCCCTACTGTTGGTACTTTGGCTCGTCAGCTGATAGTTACGGCAGATGACAGTCGGAGCAGAGGTGACAGCAAGACTGTCAGTGGACGTGTTGTTGCTATAATTGTGAACTTTTCAAGGTGGGAGAGGCGTGGTTTGTTGTGTGTGAGGAACTCTTAATCCAAGGAATGGAACTGTTCTTCCCTTGGATCAAACTTTAGGTAACTAGACAATTTCCTCCGCCAAGTGCTGGATCAACCAGAATGTGATGGATTCGAGGCCAACAGGTAGCCAGCAGCAACAGCCTGATTGACCAAGCAAGCACTAGACAAGTCTGGCTCAGGGCCGGGCTACTAGAACACACATTTTTTTCACAGCTGTGTTTATGAATTTTATCAGTGCGTAGAGACTTAGAGACAAGATTCCGACATTTTGAGGTTGTGTTAGTCTGACGTGTGAGAGTTCCAACCTCGTCTTCCTTGCTGCTTGTCTCTTGTGATACTCTCAATGAAGGGAAGCAGATCTGGAGAGATTAAGAGCTTACTGATTATTCCCTTAGAGAGAAAATCTTGCTGGCACCCTCTCAACGAAGACAAATTGTTCACTTATGGTTGTGCTTGAAGGTTTCTTGAGATTTTTCTTCCTCCTTTTCCCTCCCCCCCCCCCCCATTATCTCTCCCTCTCTCTCTCTCTCTCTTCTCTCCCTTTCCAGGTGCACTTTAATACTCTTCCCATGGAAATATCTCGTGGAAATGTCGAAATCTCTAATAAACAGTTTCCACTCTAGCTTCTGCAAGTTCTTTCATCCAGATACGTGTCATAGTTGAGTAAATGACGAACAATATAATGACTCACGCTGTCCATTTTTCCACGTCAAGCATATCCAACCTCAGGAACGCCAACCCGAACATGGACTATACAACCAAGAGCAAGTTTTTAGTGCCAGGCTGAGGAAAAGAATGACGATTAATGCTATGAAGGTATCACTACTTCGAGGGCCATGCTGGACTTGGATCAAAGCCAGTGGAAGATTCTCCTGGCACAGCAACAAACATTGTATCACATTTTGTGTTTTGTAAACGCCTAAGGTCTGAAGCCGAGGAAAAACAGTAAAATACCATCTTTCAGTGGTCTCGAGAAGTCAGATGCAGTGTTTACAACTTTTAAGAAGACTCACAGAAGACTTATTTTAATAACGATTTATGGTTTCCTGGGTACAACCTGTATTGAGGCGACTGGGGGGAAGGGGTGATACAGGCCTGTATGTTAATGAGTCGCTCTCATGCACTGAGCTACTGAACGCAAATGATTTAACTGTAGTACTGATAATCAAAATTGAATTTCGAAACCTAGTTGTTGTGCTTGTATATAAACCACTGGATACAATTTCCCAGAAGTTAAGAACCGGTTCTTGAGGATCGAGTTTCGCCTTGAAAATCTATCAAACCCAGCCCCAAATATCTCGTTTCTTGGTGACTTTAGTCGAGACATTTTAAATGGTAGAATAAAGCAAGGACTGTAATTGCAGAGAGAGAGAGAGAGAGAGCCTGGAGCTAGTTTGAAAGAACAGTTCCAGATAACAGAATTATTACCCCTCTTCCAGCGGATTGAAGATCCGACCAGACTGAGCAACAAACTAGACCTTACATTTCCGAACAATGAGGACCTGATCCGGGACATAACTATGTCAAAGACTGCACTCTCAGATCTCCACTTAGCAGGTGTTCAGAGCTGCATGACACTGGCTTGGGGCAAAGAAAAAATCATGAGGACGAATTCAGCAAATTCGAATTCAACATGATCATCAACTAGGATCAGATTAATTGTGGCCTTGATGAAATATGCTCTGAAGATATGATCACTGTGGATTTAAACAGTTTCTTGTCAGGGTGAGTTAATTTGTGCTCAAAGTATGTTGCAGTAGTAGATGCAAGCGCTTCCTCTCTCTCCCTCTACAGGCGAAGACGACGGATGACAGAGCTTCTCAAAGGCATTCTCAGGATGACGAAAGGAAACTCTGGTTAGGGAAATGAAGAACATCGAGCACAAGAAGAATCCAGGAGAGAGAGGGAGCAAAGAGCCATAGATGAAATTAAAATATATTCTAAATACTTATAGTCTGCGAAATTCAGGGCGAGAGCCTAATCCAGTAAAAGGGCTTTATTTAGAGACGATACATAAGCTAATTAGTGAAATAATGAAGTCATATTACCAGTATGTTCAGTAAATCACTCATCAGTCTCCAGATAAACGACACATGTAAATTTTTCGTGAATTTCAAAACTCAGCCGATATCTCCACAATTTCTGATGAAGCTAAAGTGCATCCTCAGTTGACTTTGAAAAAGCCGTCGACAGCCTGTCCATGCATTCTGACCCAGGCCCAAACTCGTGGCACTCCATATTCATCAAAATATGCAAGAAATCACTGCCTCGGACATTCAACATTCTGTAGAGAAGTCTGAGCACAAGTGTCATTCCACAGTCATTAAAATAAACCTGATATTGCCTTGTTACATAACGATGGCAGCAAAGCAACAACAAGATGCTACTGACCAATAGCGCTAACCTCACACACTTTCCAAATCTTTGAGCGTGTCCTAAGAAGTACGATTTTGGAACACATGGATTCACAACACATGCACATTACACGGTAGCAAGGATTTACAGCAGGTCGCGTTGGACTTTGACAAACTGCTAGAGCATGACAACATAGTTCTACATTCACTTGAAGATCAGCTAAATGCTTATGCAGTGTACACTATGGTGTAATAGCTCGCAAAATGCATGTAATATGAATAACTGTAAAAGTGGCCAGATGGATTTTTAATCTAACAAACAGAACGCAAAAGTAATGGTAACCAGAGATTACTCAGAGGCTGATACTGTTAAAAGCTCTGTTCCTCATCCTCACAATCGACATCGACAGGAACATAAATCATAGCGCATTATCATTTGTTGAACATAATACTAGAATTTGCACAAAAGTGGCAGAGAAAACAGTATGATGTTCAATGAGGATAAATTTCAGTTACTCTATTGTGAAAAAGAGGAAATGGAAACCAAAACTCTAACCACAGAGCGACAAACAACGTGAAGGATTTATGAGTGATAATGTCAGAATTAAACTTTCAAAGATAATTGAGGCGTCTTTATGTGGAGAGAGAGTGATGATGATGATAATGAGAACCATAACAAAACAGCAAGCCAATGATGATTTCCCATAAATCCCTCGTTCTCTCTAGACTTATATACTGCTGTATACAGCCTCTTGTAAGGCGGCCATATTGCAGACCTAGAGAAAGTACAGAGAAACTTCACTTGTATGTAGAAATTCCGTAAAACGCCTAAGTTACTGGGAATGTTTGAAGTCCCTCGACCTGTACCCCGTGAAATGCCCTAAAGATGTTGGTTCCAAGCATGCACTCTGAAATCACTCTGAATGAAAGCAAGAAAGTGCAAAGTACCCGCAATGAAAAACAGGGATGCGACAAGTACACTATGAGGAAACTCGATGAGTGTTGAAGGTCCCCGACTCTTCAACGCTCTACCCTCATGCACAAGGGAAACTGCCAACAGATTCCTTGCTGTCTTGAACAGGGAACTTGGGATGTGGTTCGTATGTTGGACTGCGTGGAGCCAGTAATAACAGGTTGGTTAACCAGGCCGCCTTGATCCCCAAGGATACCTGGTCTGGGACCGCGTTGCGTGGGCGTTGGTACCCAGAAACACACTTCAGGTATTTCTAAATCACCAATAAGCGTTACATTACCCCTATAATGCCCAGCAAAATAGCCCATCACGGTAGACAGGTCATATTCAACCCGCACTCTTGCTAATCTACTCGTTACCAAGGCAACATCTGACAATTGGAGAAGAATGGAGCTTGGAATGAATCCACTCGAAGCTGGAATCAAAAGTTTTTGTGAGGAATACGTGTTGAGTTCTCATAACAATAGTCAGCTAAGAGATAAAAAAAAAGAGCTTCTTTTAACAGTATTTTTAGGACAATTCTTACGACTTATAATATTTTATTATAAAAAGACATCTAACTATTTCTTCAAATTCAGAAGTGTTAATGAGTTGCACTTTGTTTTGTTTTTTTTAGTATTTATACATAAATATATATTTGTAAGTGTTTGTAAATTCGTGCATATATTTGTAACTGTGTAGGTATCTACTTTGTCACTCCTGATTAGCAAGAAGCAACGAGAAAATGGAATAAGGAGAGAGTGAGAAGACCGGACACGGAGTACAGTAAGGATGGCGTTATACTTAAGATACGAGATAAAATATAACCCAGGATAGAGACATCTAAGGTCTGCAGGAAGAGTAAAGATGCTGCAAGCACCATCAGTGATAAACAAGGAAGGTGGAGGAAATATGATAATTATAAGAAAATGCTGGAATTCCTGGCAGTGTCAGATAATATGGGAAACAAGAGGTCGTGATAAATTATCTTTCTTATATTCATGGGGAAACTGCGAGTGTAGTGAAGGACCATGCGACACCTGGGGAATGGGGGGGAAGGTAATCAAGGTTCGTCAAAGCATGGGGAAGGTAGCTACAACTCCTTGGATCAAGAGCAGGGTCAGGCAAGACGCAGTGTCAAATGTGTACTGGAAAATGTTGAAAAGCATCTGAAGATAAATGGAGTAAAATCTTATTGTTGTTAAGATATTTACAACACCACATTTTTTTTAGTGGAATACAGGTGAAAGTATGTGACAAAAGAATTTTTTTAATGGAAACTCCTTCTCAGTAAATGTGTATGAGTAGTCGTAGGTAGGCGACAGTCAACGTTTACTGGACGGAGGATCGAGCCTCCAGCAAACAGGTCGTTACACATTTAGGTAAAACCTAGAAATGTCAAGAGCCTGAAATAATTATAATTGTATGCCCGTAAATAAGGATCCCCGCCGGAGCTGTAACCAGATCCTTGATGGAGAGGTTGAGAAGGAAGAAGGAAAGAGGGAGTTGTGGAGATGGTACTGGATCAGCTAGTCCATCTTCCATCTCTTCCTCCATCCCTTACTCGATCCTTCTCTTCCTACCCTCATTACTTTTTTTTTTTCCTTAACGTATCATTTTTTCTCTTCCTCTGTTACCCTTCGCCGTTACTTTACCTTCACTTTACTATATCTTTCTCCTACTTCGTATCTCCCTTCTTTCCTCCTCCCTCCCTTCTCTCTTCGTTCCTCCTCCCTTCCATCTCCCTTCGTTCCTCCTCCCATCTCTCTTCGTTCCTCCTCCATCCCTTCCTCCTTCCTCCCATCCTCATCCCTCACTTCTGTCTCTTCTTTGTTCCTAAAGTGAATTCTTCATTCTTTCCCCCTCTTCTTCCCCCCTTTACCTACCTTACTGCTACCCCCATTTTTTTTTTACCTTGTCTCTAACTCGCCCTACCCCTCCTTACCTCAGTCTCGGGGTAAGTTAGCCGCGGCTTCTGACAAACAGGAAGCCAATGAGGAGAGCACCAGCGATGGTGTTAGCACGACTTAAGTTGTGCGAGGGGAAGGTTGAGTGCAGGGGCTGGGGAGTGCAGGGGCTGGGGAGTGCAGGGGCTGGGGAGTGCCGGGGCTGGGGCGTGCAGGGGCTGGGGAGTGCAGGGGCTGGGGAGTGCAGGGGCTGGGGAGTGCAGGGGCTGGGGAGTGCAGGGGCTGGGGAGTGCAGGGGCTGGGAATGGAGTGCAAGGGATAGGTGGGGAATGTAAAGAGTGGCAGGGTAGTATGAGGAGGGGCACGGGAGTATCAAGAGGAGTTAGGGAGTATCGGAAAGGGTAGGAAGTATAAGAGAGATTAGCATATTATATAAGAGTAAATAAAGGAATCGATGAGGTACGTAAAAATTTGACTGAAAATAAAAGAACATTGATACAATAGACAAGACCCCTCAAGCAAGCGAACGGATCTCTCTCTTAAGAAAGACGTAAGATGTTACACAAGATAAGATAATATATTTTAATTGCAAAAGAAAGCCTGATTGGTTGGCACACCAACCAGGAAGCCTGGTCATAGACCGGGCCGCAAGGGTGATGACGCCAGCAGTGGGCAACAGGTGGGCATCCCCGAAGAGTGTGATTGCTCTGTTCAATACGAAAATTGTGCAGGAAAGGTATTTATAAATTTCACTCTTGTAACACTGAGGTATATGTAATCTCTCAGAGTGAATGAAAAAATAAGTAAAACAAAAGGTGAAAGAAGTGGGAGAAACAGAAAATTAAAAAAAAAGGAAAGACAGAATTAGTCGAGTTAAAGCTGAAATTTTCCTGTGCAATAACATTAAGAATTTTTATAATCACAGAAAATTTGGAAGAGTGATATATATATATATATATATATATATATATATATATATATATATATATATATATATATATATATATATAATATATATTATATATTGGTTGGCAGGCACTGATTGGGAAGAAAGTTTGTATATGGTGTTTGTAAACAGTGTTTGTAGTGTTAGTAGACCCAGTGCTTGCAGTTTGTAAGTGCAGTTTTTAAATGTTTGAAGACAGTATTTATAAAAATTTTGTAAACGGTGTAAAAATCGTGTTTGTAAACAATGTAAATACAATGTCTGAAAACAGTATAAATACAGTTTTTGAAAATAGTGTTTGTAAATAGTTGCAGAAAACATAGGACTGTAAATAATGATTGCGAATGCAGTGATTGGGAATGCAGAAAAAAAAATTGGATACAGAGAGTTCAGAGAAGTGTGTGTGTGTGTGTGTGTGTGTGTGTGTGTGTGTGTACATTAAGTTCTCTTCATAGTTGTGTTTATGGATTTAGTAATGGCGTGTGGCAGGGTGGATGAGGAACCAATGTGGCAGAAGCTACAAATGTATGGATTAGCGGGAACGCATTTGAAAGCTGTAGAGTTTTATTGGGAGAGAGAGAGAGAGAGAGAGAGAGAGAGAGTATTTAGGTAGCAAGAGCAGGGGAAGGTTTTCAGAGTTTTAAGGTACTATTTTCCTATAAGAGTTAAAAGTAAGGAGTTCTAGTAAAAGTGTTAAGTAAAAGCTTATCCTAAGAGTTCATCATTAGAGCTTCAAGAAAGCCTTTAGTAAATGCTTAAATAAAAGGTTTCATGAATAGTTTGAGCTTTCAGTTTAGAGCAAAAGTTCTTAGCAAGATCTTCTAGTAAGAGTTTCCTAATAAGAAATTTTAGTAAGAGTTTAAAGCAAGAGTTTCAGGTAAGAGTCTTAAAGAAGGCTTAACGCCGCCATTGTTGTTTTATGAGCTTAAAGAAGTGTCAATAAAAGAAGTGATTTGCAGTGTATTAGGGAGAGACGTCTCAAAAAAAAAAAAATCAAGCAAAGGAAAAGACAAAGTCGTAGAGTTTTTCATTGTGACAAACGTTTCGCTCAGCCACGATGTTTCCACCAGCAGCCAGCTTGAGGTGTTTCAACACCAACATGTAAGAGACAGAAGCAGTATCTGGGCATTTACTCAGGAGACGTATCGCCCGACAAGGTGCTTTAGCATTTACTGGATTTATAAATCCCCTCCTTGGTGAGCGAAACTTTTCCTTTGGCGTTAGAGAGAAGTTGCGGCTGAAGTGTGCAGAAGAGTGCGGAAGGGCATGTGAAAGGAAGATAAACGTAGATGACGGGACGGCACTGAGTGGCGATCCTATACATGGAACATCTGGAAGCCGAGCGTTTTTCCATTATTCCTTCGTCTGTCACCTGGCTCCATTATGTTGACGACATTCTCCTCATAACTCCCAGGCGCTTCAACGTTCAAGCTCTCCAAGACAAGCTCAACCAGGTCGAGCACTCAATCCAGTTCACACTTGAAGTCGACCATGAACTTCGTTTTAAAGTCTATCGAAAACCCACCAACCAAAACTATCTTCTCCACTTCTACTCTCGCCACGACACCAAAACTAAACGTGGTGTAATTATAGGCTTTGTCCTGCGCGCACTCAGAATCTGCAGCAATGAGTTCCTTGAGGAAGGATGCACTACAATTGAACAAGTATTTTCCGAACTTCACTATCCTCGTCACTTCATCAGAGACTGCAGACATCGGGCATTAAACATCTTCAACACACCCAGGGAAGACACTGCCGATAAGAGACACATGGTCCTCCCCACCAACTCCATTGCCAAACACGTTTCCAACATCTTTTCCAGTACCTCATTCCAGGTATTTGCCTCCACAACCACGACCATCAAGGACATTACCAGTAATAGACAGGACAAGCTTCCATCTTTTGCAGGGGTATACATAATCCCTTGTAATGACTGCAGCAAATTATACGTGGGCGAAACATCAAGAGACCTTCAAACATGTATTTCAGAACACCAATACGCAAGCAGGTCTGACGATCCAAGAAATGCCTGTGTACAACACCGTAATTCACACAACCATTTAATCAACTACAGAAACTCAAGACTTATCGCCACAGAAGACAACACTCAATACTGAAGAATCCTGGAATCATCACTTATCTGTATATCCAACAACTTCAACCAGAACAACGGCTTCTATAACATAGCTGAACCACTTTCCAAGAAACTTCTTCATCGCTATCCCACATAAGAACATAGGAATGGAGGAACACTGCAGAAGGTCTACTCACATACTTATCCAATCTCCCTTCCAAGCTACCCAAGATGTTAGATTCTATAACCCCACTCGGTAGATCATCACATGCAGCATTCTCCACCTGACCCAGCAATCTGAACCTGACTAAAAATAACCGCGTACCTTCCACCCCAGGTAGATCTGTGTCTGGCTTGAAAAAGTCCACTGTGTGGGCGAAACGTTGTCAATAAAGGATCACATTATACTGCATATGTGTTTATATTTCCATTGTATCGGTATTTTATACCATTTATTTCCAAGACTAGAGTTAGGAATGTAAGGAAGGAAGTCAGGAATCATCCAGGACAGGCGCTGTCCTCCTGTCAGACGAGTGTAAAACAGGAAGCTGACATTAATTTGCCATCTGACAAGATTGCTGACCTTTACTTTGTCTCATGATTATTATTATAAGCATGGGGGAGTGCTAAACCCGTAGGATTATACAGTGCATGTGGGGGAGGAGGTGGAAGGTATTCAGGCTCAATTCAGGGAACTGGAGCATAGATCTAATTCAATCGATCAAGAGCCACTCACCAGTGTCAAGGAACCTCCCTTGAGGGTTTTTTTCATGAAGACTTAAAATAACAAGTAAATTTTACAAACTTCTACTCGTACACAAATAATCAGAACGTAGGAGAAAGGTGCTTAAGACGACGTTTCAGTCCGACTTGGACCATTTACTAGTGTTCAGTATATACTAGTTCTTGATCTTCTAGTATATCTTCAACAACCTGGAAGGCCGGGTCTGAGATTGGGCCTAGTGGCGGATAATCCTCAGAACTACTAACAGATAACAGATTAGAAATTAAAAAAAATAGAGGTTAGGAAGGTTAAGATTGAAAGCTTAGAGGGTAGAAAAATAAGGAATGAATGATTAAACAATAGAATGGATGTACCTGCCGATGATTCTATGCATCTGGGGCTGTATAGCCCTTGTGGCTTAGCGCTTCTTTTTGATTATAATAATAATATGCATCTGGGGATGGTATATGTATGGGAAAGCGCTAATCCTTAGGCTTAGAATGCAGAATGTTGGGAGGTTGAGATAAGCAAGTTTGATCCTAGTGGAAGACATCTGCAATTCCTTGGATTAAGAATTCCTTACCAGCTGTACTTCGAGATGGTTTGCCATGGATGTAGTCTTGGGAATTTTTCCTGAGCGGTGGGGATGTGATACTACTTGGTTCTTACAGACTGCTAGCGCCAATAGCCTGGTTGACCAGGTTATCAACAGGAACCCCTCGAGACAGGTCACAGGTATGTTGGTAAAGCTTTTCTTATGAATATCAATGAAAACCAGCTTAATCGTCTCGAAGACTGCGGCAAGGAGCTGGGTTTCCTGTGGATTACTATAGATGATTTGGGGGGCCACCGCCCCCTCGACCCGGTCCCAAACCAGGCCTCTCAGTGGGCAGAGACCGTGGAGCTGTTTTCTCTGAGAACAGACGAGCCTGGCCCATAGCCGGGCTCCGGGAGTGTAAAGACTTGAAATTCGTCAAAGGTATATACCGTGTGGCGTGATTATTCTTCTGAGGAGTGAGAGAGAGAAGAGGGTGCAAGGAGGGTGAGGTGTAATTATAAGAAGCAGAAGAAGGGTTGTAGAGATGGTTTGGTCGTCTTGAGAGGGTAGAGAAACGTGGATTGATCAAGATGTGTAATTTTTGGTTGATTGGAAGATGATGATGATGGGAAGGTTGGATGGAGATGTTGGGGACGTTGGAGGTGTTGGGGACGATGGATGGAGGTGTTGGGGGCGTTGGATGGAGGTGTTGGGGACGTTGGATGGAGGTGTTGGGGACGTTGGATGGAGGTGTAGGGGACGTTGGATGGAGATGTTGGGGACGTTGGATGGAGGTGTTGGGGACTTTGGATGGAGATGTTGGGGACGTTGGATGGAGGTGTTGGGGACTTTGGATGGAGATGTTGGGGACGTTGGAGGTGTTGGGGACGATGGATGGAGGTGTTTGGGACGTTGGAGGTGTTGGGGACGACGGATGGAGGTGTTGGGGACGACGGATGGAGGTGTTGGGGACGTTGGAGGTGTTGGGGACGATGGATGGAGGTGTTGGTGGCGTTGGATGGAGGTGTTGGGGGCGTTGGATGGAGATGTTGGGGACGTTGGAGGTGTTGGGGACGATGGATGGAGGTGTTGGGGGCGTTGGATGGAGGTGTTGGTGGCGTTGGATGGAGGTGTTGGTGGCGTTGGATGGAGGTGTTGGGGACGTTGGATGGAGGTGTTGGGGACGTTGGATGGAGGTGTTGGGGATGTTGGATGGAGGTGTTGGGGACGTTGGATGGAGGTGTAGGGGACGTTGGATGGAGATGTTGGGGACGTTGGATGGAGGTGTTGGGGACTTTGGATGGAGATGTTGGGGACGTTGGATGGAGGTGTTGGGGACTTTGGATGGAGATGTTGGGGACGTTGGAGGTGTTGGGGACGATGGATGGAGGTGTTTGGGACGTTGGAGGTGTTGGGGACGACGGATGGAGGTGTTGGGGACGTTGGATGGAGATGTTGGGGACGTTGGATGGAGGTGTTGGGGACTTTGGATGGAGGTGTTGGGGACTTTGGATGGAGATGTTGGGGACGTTGGAGGTGTTGGGGACGATGGATGGAGGTGTTTGGGACGTTGGAGGTGTTGGGGACGACGGATGGAGGTGTTGGGGACGTTGGATGGAGATGTTGGGGACGTTGGATGGAGGTGTTGGGGACGTTGGATGGAGGTGTTGGGGACGTTGGATGGAGGTGTTGGTGGCGTTGGATGGAGGTGTTGGGGACGTTGGATGGAGGTGTTGGGGACGTTGGATGGAGGTGTTGGGGACGTTGGATGGAGGTGTTGGGGGCGTTGGATGGAGGTGTTGGTGGCGTTGGATGGAGGTGTTGGGGACGTTGGATGGAGGTGTTGGGGACGTTGGATGGAGGTGTAGGGAACGTTGGATGGAGATGTTGGGGACGTTGGATGGAGGTGTTGGGGACTTTGGATGGAGATGTTGGGGACGTTGGATGGAGGTGTTGGAGACTTTGGATGGATATACTGGGGACGTTGGAGGTGTTGGGGACGATGGATGGAGGTGTTGGGGACGATGGATGGAGGTGTTTGGGACGTTGGAGGTGTTGGGGACGACGGATGGAGGTGTTGGGGACGTTGGATGGAGATGTTGGGGACGTTGGATGGAGGTGTTGGGGACTTTGGATGGAGATGTTGGGAACGTTGGAGGTGTTGGGGACGATGGATGGAGGTGTTTGGGACGTTGGATGGAGATGTTGGGGACGTTGGATGGAGGTGTTGGGGACGTTGGATGGAGGTGTTGGGGGCGTTGGATGGAGGTGTTGGTGGCGTTGGATGGAGGTGTTGGTAGCGTTGGATGGAGGTGTTGGGGACGTTGGATGGAGGTGTTGGGGACGTTGGATGGAGGTGTTGGGGGCGTTGGATGGAGGTGTTGGGGGCGTTGGATGGAGGTGTTGGGGACGTTGGATGGAGGTGTTGGGGACGTTGGATGGAGGTGTTGGGGACGTTGGATGGAGGTGTTGGGGACGTTGGATGAAGGTGTTGGGGACGTTGGATGGAGGTGTTGGGGACGTTGGATGGAGGTGTTGGGGACGTTGGATGGAGGTGTTGGGGACGTTGGATGGAGGTGTTGGGGACGTTGGATGGAGGTGTTGGGGGCGTTGGATGGAGGTGTTGGGGGCGTTGGATGGAGGTGTAGGGAACGTTGGATGGAGATGTTGGGGACTTTGGATGGAGATGTTGGGGACGTTGGATGGAGGTGTTGGGGACTTTGGATGGATTGGGGACGTTGGAGGTGTTGGGGACGATGGATGGAGGTGTTGGGGACGATGGATGGAGGTGTTTGGGACGTTGGAGGTGTTGGGGACGAAGGATGTAGGTGTTGGGGACGTTGGATGGAGATGTTGGGGACGTTGGATGGAGGTGTTGGGGACTTTGGATGGAGATGTTGGGAACGTTGGAGGTGTTGGGGACGATGGATGGAGGTGTTTGGGACGTTGGATGGAGATGTTGGGGACGTTGGATGGAGGTGTTGGGGACGTTGGATGGAGGTGTTAGGGCCGTTGGATGGAGGTGTTGGGGCGTTGGATGGAGGTGTTGGGGCGTTGGATGGAGGTGTTGGGGACGTCGGATGGAGGTGTTGGGGACGTTGGATGGAGGTGTTGGGGGCGTTGGATGGAGGTGTTGGGGGCGTTGGATGGAGGTGTTGGGGGCGTTGGATGGAGGTGTTGGGGACGTTGGATGGAGGTGTTGGGGACGTTGGATGGAGGTGTTGGGGACGTTGGATGGAGGTGTTGGGGACGTTGGATGGAGTTGTTGGGGACGTTGGATGGAGGTGTTGGGGACGTTGGATGGAGGTGTTGGGGACGTTGGATGGAGGTGTTGGGGACGTTGGATGGAGGTGTTGGGTACGTTGGATGGAGTTGTTGGGGACATTGGATGGAGGTGTTGGGGGCATTGGATGGAGGTGTTGGGGGCGTTGGATGGAGGTGTTGGGGGCGTTGGATGGAGGTGTTGGGGGCGTTGGATGGAGGTGTTGGGGACGTTGGATGGAGGTGTTGGGGACGTTGGATGGAGGTGTTGGGGACGTTTGATGGAGTTGTTTTGGACATTGGATGGAGGTGTTGGGGGCGTTGGATGGAGGTGTTAGGGGCGTTGGATGGAGGTGTTGGGGACGTTGGATGGAGGTGTTGGGGACGTTGGATGGAGGTGTTGGGGACGTTGGATGGAATTGTTGGGGACGTTGGATGGAGTTGTTGGGGACGTTGGATGGAGGTGTTGGGGACGTTGGATGGAGGTGTTGGGGGCGTTGGATGGAGGTGTTGGGGACGTTGGATGGAGGTGTTGGGGACGTTGGATGGAGGTGTTGGGGACGTTGGATGGAGTTGTTGGGGACATTGGATGGAGGTGTTGGGGGCGTTGGATGGAGGTGTTGGGGGCGTTGGATGGAGGTGTTGGGGGCGTTGGATGGAGGTGTTGGGGACGTTGGATGGAGGTGTTGGGGACGTTGATTGCACCTGTCAGGATGACAGTCGTCGCATTGACGTCCATCGCGATGACATCTGTTGGTATGATGTCCGTCGTAATGACACCCGTCGTAATGACACCCGTCGCGATGACACGTCATATGATTTGATAAAGTTCCACTGGTTAGCTACTTTTGTGTTCTGCAGTAGACTCGTGTCTGATGTAGTTAAAGCAGATGGACTTAAACACGTGAAACGCTTAAAGGTGAAGACATTAATCACAACAGGAATTTTAACTTAATAGTAGCAGCAGCACCATCATCATTTGACGTATTATAGTAAAGGTAGAGAATGTTGTAGTAAGAGTAAAAATATTAAATTTCTTCGTTTGATTTTCACACTGGCGGTGTGGCCTGAGGGAAGGGTTGGGGAGAACACCCTCTTCAGAACTTTTCTGAGCGTACAAGTAGCGACTGTAGATGGCGGTGGCACTTTGTCACGTGGATTTCCTTGTGCAGAGATGTACTTCATGTGGTCTCGTGTACCATTCATATTACCTGAACTTGCATGTACTCCTGTGTACTCTCGTGTATTTCCACTCATCATATGTACTCTCGAGTATTTCCATGAACTCGTGTATTTTCGTGTTCTCCCAAGCATTTTCATATTCTCTGATGTACTTATTTCTACGCTCGTGTACTCTGACGTTCCTTCATATACTCTGTTAGTCTCCAATACGTCCGTGTAGTTTCATGCCCTCCCATGTACTCCCGTGTGCTCAGTTACCTCATGCATTAAGTAATACCAATTCTCATCTATTGATTCAGCATTCCGTGTGAAGGGCAAGGCCCTGGCAGTAAGTATTGTTTCTCCCTGTGAGCGAGGAGTTGTAGCAAAACTTTGTTTTGGAATGAGGTTGGATCTACGTGGCACTCGGGAATCCGGTGCCAGGAACGCTGGAATGTGGGAATCCTGGAATCCGAGAATGTTGGAATGTCTCTCGCAGACAGACAGTGTCCTAAATACTAAGAAGTTAATTATGTTCTGCAGTACCTATCCATCAGTTTGTCTGGGAAGGCAGCCGGGATGTCTGTCCCCCTGTCAGCTGGCTGCCTGGCTGTGTTACCGATTCTTGGCCTCTTGGGACCTATCATACCTAATCTCGAAACTGATCACTGTGTTGTTGTCTAGGTCGATCTGATCGTTGTGTTGTTGTTTATTAAATCGATGTGATCGCTGTGTTGCTCTCTAGGTACAAGTATCTTCTCCAGGTGCCAGATCAACCAGGCTGTGATGTATATGTGGAGCAGCGGGCCTCAAGTAGCAAGAGCCTGGTTGACCAGGCAAGCACCAGACGAGCCTGGCGCATGGCCGGGTTCAGAGAGTAGATTAACTCTCGAAACTCTTCAAAGATATATCAAAAGTAGATCAACCTGATCGCTGTGTTGTTCTCTAGGTCGATCTACTTTTTTCCATTCCACAGACGGAGTGGATCATAACATTTACCACACCTGGTATCAGTTTTATTGTATGTGTTTAGACTTTTTCTATTTAAACAATATTTTTGAACAGGCACCAGCCAGTAGCTGCATATTTCACCTTTGTCCTAACATCTGTTATACCAAAAATTCAGCAGTTTGCAGTTCAGATATTTGGAAGCTGTTTTAAAATTAGCCTTTCAAATATATGCGGCAAAATGCTGAAAATTCTTTATGGTGAGTATCAGACCACAAGAGGAATACATGGTGTACTCACCTGTTTGTGGCTGCAGGGGTCGAGTCACAGCTCCTGTCCCCGCCTCTTCTCTGGTCGCCACTAGGTCTACTTTCTCCCTGCTCCAAGAGCTTTATCTTAAGATTATACTGCTCTGTGTGTGTGTATATGTGTGTTTGTGTGTGTGTTTGTGTATGTTAACGCGCACACGCAGCTACCATTATAAACGTCATTATCATCATTGCGTTTGTTTCATCACAAAAATGAACATCATACTGATCAGTATTAATTATTACACCAAGAACACTAATACCCACTGACAGCTGTTGTCACCACCAACACACCTCTCTCCTCCCTTCCCTCGAACACCACCTTCCCTTCCCTCGAACACCACCTTCCCTTCCCTCGAACACCACCTTCCCTTCCCTCGAACACCACCTTCCCTTCCCTCGAACACCACCTTCCCTTCCCTCGAACACCACCTTCCCTTCCCTCGAACACCACCTTCCCTTCCCTCGAACACCACCTTCCCTTCCCTCGAACACCACCTTCCCTTCCCTCGAACACCACCTTCCCTTCCCTCGAACACCACCTTCCCTTCATTTCAACACCACCTTCCCTTATCTTCAACACCACCTTCCCTTCCCTCGAACACCACCCTCCCTTCCCTCGAACACCACCATCCCTTCCCTCCACCACCTTCCCTTCCCTCCACCACCTTCCCTTCCCTCCAACACCTTCCCTTCCCTCCACCACCTTCCCTTCCCTCCACCACCTTCCCTTCCCTCCACCACCTTCCCTTCCCTCCACCACCTTCCCTTCCCTCCACCACCTTCCCTTCCCTCCACCACCTTCCCTTCCCTCCACCACCTTCCCTTCCCTCCACCACCTTCCCTTCCCTCCACCACCTTCCCTTCCCTCCACCACCTTCCCTTCCCTCCACCACCTTCCCTTCCCTCCACCACCTTCCCTTCCCTCGAACACCACCTTCCCTTCCCTCGAACACCACCTTCCCTTCATTTCACCACCACCTTCCCTTCATTTCACCACCACCTTCCCTTCATTTCAACACCACCTTCCCTTCATTTCAACACCACCTTCCCTTCATTTCAACACCACCTTCCCTTCATTTCAACACCACCTTCCCTTCATTTCAACACCACCTTCCCTTCATTTCAACACCACCTTCCCTTCATTTCACCACCACCTTCCCTTCATTTCACCACCACCTTCCCTTCATTTCAACACCACCTTCCCTTCATTTCAACACCACCTTCCCTTATCTTCAACACCACCTTCCCTTATCTTCAACACCACCTTCCCTTATCTTCAACACCACCTTCCCTTATCTTCAACACCACCTTCCCTTATCTTCAACACCACCTTCCCTTATCTTCAACACCACCTTCCCCTCTCTCCAAACCCACCTTTCTTCTCCAAAATCATCCCTCTCCCCAACACCTTAACTCTCCCCCACCTTATCTCTTTTTCCAACTTCTTAACTCACACCCACATCATGTTATCTATCACCCACTTACCTACTCCCCTATACATTCATTCTTCTCCCCCATGCCTTCTTACTTCTTCCTCATACCTTCTTTCTTCTCCCCCATGCCTTCTACACTAATGCTCGCCTCCCCTTCACTCCTTATCTCTCCTTCCTCACAACCTCTTCCTCCTCTCCAACACACCTTTCTTTCCAACGTAATCCTATTCTCACTTGACTTCGGAGAAGTTATTGATAGCATGCCCATGCATTCTGCCTCAGGCACAGACTCGTGGAACTCCATATTCATCAAAAATTGCAAGAAACCACTTTCTCGTACATTTAATATTCTCTGGAGAAGGTGCCAGGACACAGTTGTCATCTCACAGCCTCATACCACAAAGGAGGCAGTAAAGCAATTTCAGAAAAATGTAGACTGATAACACTGACCATCAAATACTAAAAGAATGTATGAAAGGAGCAGTATGGGTTTAGAACAGATAGCTGATGCGTGTCACATTACCATACATGATTCTTGATGCACCGACAAATAAGCTAAATGCAGAGGTTGTGTACACTGACTTAACAAAGGCCTTTGGCGAGTGTGACCAGGGTATCATAACTCACAATATGCTTGCCAAAGGAATAACTGGAAAATAGGTAGATGCGTATTTTGCTAATTAACAAACAGAACATTGAGAGTAATAGGAAACAGTGAAATAGGAGAATACCACAATAACAAGCTCTGTTCCAGGAAGCGTAGTACTTACCCTACTTCTGTTTCTCGTTCTTATGTATGACATAGCTTTCCCTAACAGTTCCAGAATATATAGAGTAGCGAATTGGGGAAATAGGTTGAAACGGAGAATGAGACTTTTTAATCATTAAGTAGTCTCTAATCACAGTCTCTGCCAAGATTCTACTTTTAGTAGACTCCTGGCAGCGAGAGACTCATCCACCCACAATCTTCTCCCCTACTCACTCTTCCCTCTGCCCATTCAGAATTTCTTGTCTGCCTCCTTCCTCAGCACCTAGGAGCTAGGAAGGTTTCCCAGCAGGTGTGAGCCGTACAGACGTGTCATACATGTAACCAAGGAAGTCTAGATACACCCAGCAGCCTCGTCTGTCAAACTGAGTACTGTGCAATATGAAAATGCGCGCTTGAACGAAAAACGCGAGTACGTACACGTACACGTACACACACACACACACACACACACACACACACACACACACACACACACACACACACACACACACACACACACACACACACACACACACATACACACACACTGCAGCCATTGCTTCCACACTTTCGTCTTCCTTACTGCTGCCATACATCCTCCTGCCTTAATTAAAACACCACTAAAACTCACATTAACTGTGTGTGTGTGTGTGTTTGTGTGTGTGTGTGTGTGTGTAGCTCACGGCAACACGAAAAAATTCTAGCCATAGAGTGTAAGGGAGGAAAAACAAGGTGGGTTAAGCACCAGTGTACCTAGTATACCTAGGGAGGGTAATTCTTGGAGCATCCAGCCAAGAGGGATTAAATTCCCTAAGGCTAATAGAAATGGGTGTAGTGTTTGTGGGCTGAAATGGAGCGGAGAAAGGAAAAGGGTCGGAAAAGGGATCCAATTAAGTTTAAAATTTCATCGCGTTTCTTAGCTTAGGTTGTAAATTGGTTCTGTTGTTTAATTAAGTTGATTAGGTTACTTAAGAGGAACTTAAATTCCTGGCTTAGGTGCAAGTGATGTGCTTAGTGTGTGTTTGTGTCTGTGTTTGTGTCTGTGTCTGTGTGTCTGTGTGTGTTTGTCTGTGTCTGTGTCTGTCTGTGTGTGTCTGTGTCTCTGTCTGTGGTTGCAGGGATCGAATCACAGCCCCTCCTCTTCGCTGGTCGCTACTAGGTCCACTCTCTTCTGCTCCACGTGCTTTATCATACCTGTTCTTAAATCTATGTATGGATTCTGCCTCCAATACTACACTCTCCAAATTATTCCATTTCCTGACAGCTCTTTGACCGAAGAAATACTACCTAACATCCCTGTGATTCATCAGCATTTTCAACTTCCACTTATGACCCCTTGTTGCTGCGTGCGTGTACACGTTTTGTGTGTGTGTGTGTGCTGGTGCGCAGGCGCTCTTCACGGATCCCGGGTTATATCTGGCGTCAGTTTTCATTACCGGCTGTTCATCAGTCCTTGTATAGACCAGACATTCTGATCTGTCTCCATTCCACCTGTGTTAGTCGCTGTTTTTTCTCCCTATCAGCTTTAATTTTTGCCAACTTTGCTTTTCGTTCTGTTCTTGTTGTCTCTGTTGCTCTTGCCTTCACCTCTTGCTCTTATATTCTCTCTCTCTCTCTCTCTCTCTCTCTCTCTCTCTCTCTCTCTCTCTCTCTCTCTCTCTCTCTCTCTCTCTCTCTCTCTCCGATTGCTCTTATTCGCTTTTCTTATTTCTTTCTCGTCTATGTTGCCCATAGTCTTTTCTGTTTCTCTTTCCCACTTTTCTTTGTTTTCTCTGTTGCTTTTACTCTTCCTAGTTTCATTTCTTGTTATTTTTTTTTTTTTACATTCTCCTTTCTGTTATTCTCAGTCTCTTCTATGTTGGGTTGGCCTCACGCTTTATTCTCTGTATTATTTTTCTATTCTTATTATAAGAGCATACCATTATTAATTCTGTACTTTATATCATGTCCTCTTTTTCCCTCTCTGTCCTATTCTCTCTTTCTTTCTTTCTTTTTCTCTCTCCTTTCTTTTTCTCTTCTTTCTTTTTCTCTTCTTTCTTTTTCTCTTCTTTCTTTTTCTCTTCTTTTTCTCTTCTTTCTTTTTCTCTTTCTTTTTCTCTTTCTTTTTCTCTTCTTTCTTTTTGTCTTCTTTCTTTTTGTCTTCTTTCTTTTTGTCTCTTCTTTCTTTTTGTCTCTCTTCTTTCTTTTTGTCTCTCTTCTTTCTTTTTGTCTTCTTTTTGTCTCTCTTCTTTTTCTCTCTTCTTTTTCTCTCTCTTCTCTCTCTTTCTCTCTTCTCTTTTTTTCTTTTTACACAGGGTTTGACAAGGTTAAGGATCCCTAGCTTTATTGACAAGCTATTTACAGGTTAAGGATCCCTAGCTTTATTGACAAGCTATTTACAGGTTAAGGATCCCTAGCTTTATTGACAAGCTATTTACAGGTTAAGGATCCCTAGCTTTATTGACAAGCTATTTACAGGTTAAGGATCCCTAGCTTTATTGACAAGCTAAGAGCTGTTACCTACATCAGCTCATTTGAAAGCATTTTTATTGTTATGAGACATACAAGTAGGGAACAGGGGAACAGGGTGAAGTTGGAGCCATCTGTGGGCCAGCATTTTCATGTGATCAACTGACTTTATCTCTCTCTCTCTCTCTCTCCTCTCTTTTTCTCGCTCCCCATCTCGTATTTACGGGTTGCGGAGGAGTTAAGGTCCAAATTACTGCATTAATTTTAAAAGCTCGGTTCTAAACCTTTCCCTAGCAATTTCCTTTTTATAGAAAATTTACAAGTTTGACCTCTATTAAGACACCTATAAACAAGAGTGAAGTTGGAGCTGTGGGACATAGGGTCAATTGACTTCATTTCTTAAATGTTCGTATATTTTGGGATGTTCCAAACTCGTATCGTTCGAAGAAATGTTTGATCGTCTATGGAGAGGTGTTTCTAAGACGTGTACATAGTGAATCTGCTGATAGCTGCCCGTCGTATAGTGTAACATGTGATCTTGATGTCCACAAACCACGGAACGGATGGGCTTTGAACCCATGGCGAGTGAGTCCAGTGCGTAAGCCACTCGGCCAGCTGGCTTCAATAAGATACATCTAACAAGAGTGACCCATGCTAACATCTTTATGGTTTATAGAAATATACCAAGCTGGATGAATCTTAGCCAGCTGGACGAGTGGCTTACGCACTGGCCTGGAGTTTTAGGTCTCACTCGCCATGGGTTCAAAGCCCATCCGTTCCGTGGTTTGTGGACATCAAGATCACATGTTACACTATACGACGGGCAGCTATCAGCAGATTCACTACGTACACGTCTTAGGAACACCTCTCCATAGGCGATCAAACATTTCTTCGAACGATACGAGTTTGGAACATCCCAGACCCGTGTCGTGGTTTCTCTGCAACTTTGTTATTACGATTTCGTGAGTCTTGATGTCCACAAAGTTGAGCCAAGTGAGTCTCTTTTGAAAACTTGCACATAACACTGGGTCTGCTAACATCACTCCATCGTAAAAGAATCTATCAAAAAAAAAGTTCTGCCTGCCAAGTTGGGTCCAAGCGAGAGATGAGTCGCCTTGAACGATCTTTTAACATGTTCCAAAATCAGACATGGTATTGGGTAGGACATCGAAGGTGGTGGTGCATACTCTTAAGTGAGAGGAAGCTGGTACTTTGTATAGTGTTTTACCTGCTGTCAAGAGGGTAAAAGTTGCGCCTTGCTGCCCTGAGCTTCTTGGCACCCTTGCTTGCAAGACTGATCACATTATTTTTTTCGGGCATTGCAGTCTAATTTCACCCCAGATTATCAGCGTCATCGCAGGGTGATAAGATATCGTTGCACTTATCTCACCTTGGACATGTTTTCTAGAGAGATTCATTATTTTTTTATAAGAAAATGTTGCATTCCATCACTTGTCCCTTTAGAATATAGATTCAAATTGGACATTGATGTGTCCGAGGGCAGGTGGCAGCGCCTCTTTATTGTAAATTAAATAAATATATTTAGAGCAGTCATTCGCACAGACTTGGGATTAGGGGATAAGTTGAAGTAGGACAGACCTGGAATGGCATATATATACCGACCAGCAGGAATAAATATAACGTGGATAGCGGACACCGTGATTAACGACAATGTTTCACTCGCTGACTTAATGTCAGTGTGATCATAAACTGTCGTTAATAAAATCACCCATTGCATCCAAGTGAGGGAGAGTGATGATATTGACATTCCATATTTATTGACCAAGTATGGTCGCTGTTGGTACTCTGGCACTGAATGAATATAGTGTCCAGATTCTACTCTATAAAGAATTTCCTACAGACACCAAATTTAATCCTTGTCAGGTGTAGAGTGGAGCCAGAGTATCATAGTAACTGTAGAGTTGCCAGGACACGATGCCATATCTGGCATCCACAACGTCCAGTGCAACTACAAGTCTCTGTATTGAAGTCAGCCAGTGACTGGTGCTCAGTAGAGGAAATTTTTAAGAGGAAATCAGCGGCGGAGTCATTATATACACTGTTAGGACGGCCATATAGCTGTGAATCATCCTATAATGATGGTGGCATTTGTGTAAAAGCCTCAGAAATTTCGCAAGTGATGAACGGAAGTAGCTTGTTGTTAATTACCGTTCTTTTTCATGTTGTGAATGGATTAAATCTACCTTCATCCACTGCCTGATTTCCTTCCCTAAGCTTCACAAAATGATAGATGAGAGAGTAAATGTTATCTAGTCAGCACATCTAAGCAGCAGTTATATAAACAAAATTATTGGTGAGATGAGTGAGTGACCATAACACTGAAAGAGCTCTGGAAGTATCACAACTGCTATTTCTAATATCTAATCAGCATTTTTCAAACATCAGAGCTCTGAGAAGAAAATGTTATTCTCCCCATTTTGTCATCCAGCAGCTTTTACACAGTTCTAGCAGACACTGTGGCAATCGAGGTTCATTATCTGGGTTAGGAACTTGCACTTCGACAGGAAAATAGTCTGTAAGTAATAGGTCAGTCGTCACGTGAGGTCACAGACCCTGAGCTGCTTTGGGGATTAGCGTGGACGGTTACAAAGCATGGCTTGCTTCTGCAGTGTTTTAAAAACTGAGGTTGGAGAGTTGAAGGAGGAGGTCTTGCTTCTCCAGGAGGAGATTAGGAGGCTGAAGGTCCACCTCAATGGGTCTGGGAGAGAGTGTGAGGTGGCTGGAGTTGTGGGGAATGAGACTTCTAGCAGTGAGGTGCAGTCTGTCTCTCGCTGTGAGGAGGCTGTAGTTGGGGAGGTAGCAACAGCTACCAGCAGTGAGGTGCAGCCCAGCACCTGCTGCAAGTGGCGAGTTGTTCACAGTAATGGGAGGCGCATCAGAGTAAGGAAAGTTAAGAGTGAAGATCTGAAGGTAGGAAATCGCTTCTCTGTTCTCCAGGATGAATGTACTTCAGTGGCCAGTGAAGGTAAGGGTACTACTGCCCCTGCTAATGAAGGTAAGCGCATTCTTGTGGTTGGTGACTCTCAGGTAAGATATATTGACCGTGCTTTTTGTAATAGGAATAAGAAGATGAGAGATAGAGTGTGCTTCCCTGGAGCTGGTGTTGGGGACATTGTCAACAGGCTGGATAATATCATGTCAGGTAATGGGAACAAGCCCATTATCTGTCTCAGTGCTGGTGGAAATGATATTGGGAAGGGTAGGAGAGAAGAGCTGCTAGATAAGTACAGGTCAGCTATAGATTTCATTAAGTCTAAGGGAGGGATCCCAATCATATGTAGCATCTTGCCTAGAAGGGGAGTAGGAAATGAATGGTTGTCTAGGGCAATTGGTGTAAATTGCTGGCTAGACAGATACTGCAAGGAACTTGCAATCCCATTCATTGACAACTGGAACAACTTTTATGGCAAACATGATATGTATGCAAGGGATGGGGTACATCTCTCTGGGGCAGGGGTGGTAGCACTTGCAGACTCGATTGAGAAGGCCATTGGTGAAATGCCTATGATTTTAAACTGATGGAAGATAGAGGTATGGGTGTGTGTGGGAAACAAGCAGGTTGCAACACTAGGGTTGGAAACAGTAAATGTATAAAAGGCATTCAGCATGAAGTTATAAATAAAGACAATAGAACAGGTCAGCTAACAAAGGGGGGCAGCAGAGGGCAGCAAGGGACTAGCTCCCTTAAGGTTTACTATACTAATAGCAGGAGTGTTAGAAATAAGATAGATGAGCTAAGATTAATTGCAAGTGCAGGAAACATAGATATTATTGCTATAACAGAGACCTGGCTCAATCTGAAAGATAGAGAGATGCCCTCTGAATGTCACATACAAGGCTATAAATTATTCCACACTGACAGGGTCAACAGGAAAGGTGGTGGAGTAGCGATGTATGTCAGAGACAATTTAAATTGTTGTGTAAGACAAGATATTAAATTAGAAGCGTCAGCCACTGAATCTGTTTGGTTACAGCTTCTCGAGGGCCGAGAAAAACTAATTTTGGGTGTGATTTACAGGGCCCCAAATCTTGATAGGGAGTGCAGTAAACTTCTATGGGACGAAATTCGTAAGGCATCTACATACGAAAATGTTGTGCTAATGGGAGATTTCAACTATAGACAGATTGACTGGAGCAATTTGACAGGAAATTTAGAGTCGGGTGACTTTCTTGATACGATCCAGGATTGTTTTTTAAAACAGTTTGTGACAGAGCCAACTAGGGGAAATAACCTCCTTGACTTGGTTCTTGCCAGTAGGGAAACACTAATTAATAATCTTGATGTTAATGATGAGCTTGGGGAGAGTGATCACAAATCACTCAGTTTTAATATATCATGGAATTCCCCTAATAATGGCAATCAAGTCTCCGTCCCTGACTTTCGCTTGGCTGATTTCATAGGACTGAAAAATTACTTAGGTGGGCTGAACTGGAATGACCTGACTAAGGGTCAGGTAGGTGGTGATGGTTGCCGATATGATGCTTTCCAGGGCATAGTTCTAGCTGCTCAGTCAAATTATGTTCCAAATAGGGAAATCAGATCAAACAAAAATGATCCTAAATGGATGAACAATAGATTAAAATATCTGATTGGTCAAAAGAGAGGCATATATAGGCAAATCAAAAGAGGAGAGGGCCAATTAAGAAATCGATATATTCAGTTAAAGAGAGAAATAAAAAAGGGAATTAGAAAAGCGAAAAGAGATTATGAGGTTAAAGTTGCAAGAGAATCGAAGACTAACCCAAAAGGATTCTTTCAGGTATACAGAAGTAAGATCAGGGACAAGATAGGCCCACTCAAAAGTTCCTCGGGTCAGCTCACTGACAGTGATAAGGAAATGTGTAGAATTTTTAACACATACTTCCTCTCAGTTTTTACACAGGAGGATACCAGCGATATACCAGTAATGATAAATTATGTAGAACAGGACGATAATAAACTGTGCACTATTAGGGTCACAAGTGACATGGTCCTTAGGCAAATAGATAAATTGAAACCTAACAAATCCCCAGGCCCTGATGAACTGTATGCAAGGGTTCTAAAGGAATGTAAAGAGGAGCTTAGCACACCTTTGGCTAATCTTTTCAACATATCACTACAAACTGGCATGGTGCCAGATAAGTGGAAAATGGCAAATGTGATACCTATTTTCAAAACAGGTGACAGGTCCTTAGCTTCGAACTATAGACCAATAAGCCTAACCTCCATAGTGGGAAAATTTATGGAATCAATAATTGCCGAGGCAGTTCGTAGCCACCTTGAAAAGCATAAATTAATCAACGAATCTCAGCATGGTTTTACAAAGGGGCGTTCCTGCCTTACGAATTTATTAACTTTTTTCACTAAGGTATTTGAGGAGGTAGATCATGGTAATGAATATGATATTGTGTATATGGACTTCAGTAAGGCTTTTGACAGGGTCCCACATCAGAGACTATTGAGGAAAATTAAAGCACATGGAATAGGAGGAGAAATTTTTTCCTGGATAGAGGCATGGTTGACAAATAGGCAGCAGAGAGTTTGCATAAATGGGGAGAAATCAGAGTGGGGAAGCGTCACGAGCGGTGTTCCACAGGGGTCAGTGTTGGGCCCCCTGCTGTTCACAATCTACATAAACGACATAGATGAGGGCATAAAGAGCGACATCGGCAAGTTTGCCGATGACACCAAAATAGGCCGTCGAATTCATTCTGACGAGGACATTCGAGCACTCCAGGAAGATTTGAATAGACTGATGCAGTGGTCGGAGAAGTGGCAGATGCAGTTTAATATAGACAAATGCAAAGTTCTAAATGTTGGACAGGACAATAACCATGCCACATATAAACTAAATAATGTAGATCTTAATATTACGGATTGCGAAAAAGATTTAGGAGTTCTGGTTAGCAGTAATCTGAAACCAAGACAACAGTGCATAAGTGTTCGCAATAAAGCTAATAGAATCCTTGGCTTCATAACAAGAAGCATAAATAATAGGAGTCCTCAGGTTGTTCTTCAACTCTATACATCCTTGGTTAGGCCTCATTTAGATTATGCTGCACAGTTTTGGTCACCGTATTACAGAATGGATATAAATTCTCTGGAAAATGTACAAAGGAGGATGACAAAGTTGATCCCATGTATCAGAAACCTTCCCTATGAGGATAGACTAAGGGCCCTGAAACTGCACTCTCTAGAAAGACGTAGAATTAGGGGGGATATGATTGAGGTGTATAAATGGAAGACAGGAATAAATAAAGGGGATGTAAATAGCGTGCTGAAAATATCTAGCCTAGACAGGACTCGCAGCAATGGTTTTAAGTTGGAAAAATTCAGATTCAGGAAGGATATAGGAAAGTACTGGTTTGGTAATAGAGTTGTGGATGAGTGGAACAAACTCCCAAGTACCGTTATAGAGGCCAGAACGTTGTGTAGCTTTAAAAATAGGTTGGATAAATACATGAGTAGATGTGGGTGGGTGTGAGTTAGACCTGATAGCTTGTGCTACCAGGTCGGTTGCCGTGTTCCTCCCTTAAGTCAATGTGACCTGACCTGACTAGGTTGGGTGCATTGGCTTAAGCCGGTAGGAGACTTGGACCTGCCTCGCATGGGCCAGTAGGCCTTCTGCAGTGTTCCATCGTTCTTATGTTCTTATGTTCTTATGAAATTTTCTTATTTATGGTAGCGACAGTTCGTTCCTGTTGATTTAGAGGTGAAATTGTGTTATCGAAGGAATATCTGTGTCGGGTCTTGAGCATAGACCACCAGATGTGGGACTCCACTCGTCTTCGCTGTATTTTTATGCCTGCCATTTACAGAGAGGTGGCCCAGTGCTGTACTTCCTCCATTAGCAGACACTCACCTGTGGAGGTCCACCTCGTAGGTGGGGGAAACTTAGTCGTCTTCATTACATTACCTCTCTCTCTCCCCCCCTCCCCCTCCCCGCTCTCTCTCGCTCGCTAAGCATCTATTCTTGGCAACATTATCATTATTATAACGATATCTAATCATTATCCTCATTTGACTGTGTAGAACAATTTCTATTCGATTATCTAGAATATTTTTATTAATTACAAAGGCCATTTTGTCCAGAAGACAAAAAATATATATTGCAAGAATTATTAAAATTATAATTATTACAAATACTGTAAACAAATTTTGTACATCCGAACCCCAGCAGTTGTAATATACAAGAACTACTTATTTTTTCTTAAAAGAAAAAAAAAAACACTAGAGATTGCCTGGGGAGCTTTAGTGTGTTTACATATTTATAAGTCAGGTGGTCGCTTCCCTACGTGGCTCCTCCGGCTAGATACTCTCCCATCGTGTTTTTCAGGTGTGTGTGTGTGTGTGTGTGTGTGTGTGTGTGTGTGTGTGTGTGTACGTACGTACGTACGTACCTTTTAAACAGTGCCTCCTCCTTGTTTCATCTCGGGTCAGAAAGTAATTTTGTATGTTGTAATCAAATCTCATCTTGATCTTAGTTCTTCTGGTGAGACATAAAGCTGAGCCCTCGTAGCTCATTCCCTTAAATCAAACACTAGTATGAATGAAACAGTTTTTACTTTCTCGCGTTTTACTTAGTTTTACCAGACGGGAGGCTGCACACAGGCTCCACAGTCTGAAGAACGGGTCGCACTTTGAACAACTCACTGAATGTTATACTCACGAACCAGGCTTGCGGGTATTGGTTTTTCTTGGGCATCTTCCAGCATCTGGAGCTATCTTTTCCAGACAATGCTCCGTCTTTGTGCACCCTCCACGTCCCTCACCCAACAAGCATGACCTTCAAGGTTCAAAACCATGCTGGTGCGTTGAGATTAACTTAGTTTCTGGGTGATCAGAATTTATTTAAGTTTTCTCTAAAGGAGTTACCATAAAGTGCTTGTTTGCTTTATCTTTTTTTCTTTCCCGAATGTTTTCCTTGGTAACGTGTGAATGTCTCATCCGATCGGCTTCAAATTTTCAGTGTTGTAGGGCAGTAGCCAGAGAAAGGTTCATGCAAATAACATAATGTGAAGGTCATTATTAGCAGATCATCATTCCCTGATATGGAGGGAAGGGTTCCCTGATATGGAGGGAAGGGTTCCCTGATATGGAGGGAAGGGTTCCCTGATATGGAGGGAAGGGTTCCCTGATATGGAGGGAAGGGTTCCCTGATATGGAGGGAAGGGTTCCCTGATATGGAGGGAAGGGTTCCCTGATATGGAGGGAAGGGTTCCCTGATATGGAGGGAAGGGTTCCCTGATATGGAGGGAAGGGTTCCCTGATATGGAGGGAAGGGTTCCCTGATATGGAGGGAAGGGTTCCCTGATATGGAGGGAAGGGTTCCCTGATATGGAGGGAAGGGTTCCCTGATATGGAGGGAAGGGTTCCCTGATATGGAGGGAAGGGTTCCCTGATATGGAGGGAAGGGTTCCCTGATATGGAGGGAAGGGTTCCCTGATATGGAGGGAAGGGTTCCCTGATATGGAGGGAAGGGTTCCCTGATATGGAGGGAAGGGTTCCCTGATATGGAGGGAAGGGTTCCCTGATATGGAGGGAAGGGTTCCCTGATATGGAGGGAAGGGTTCCCTGATATGGAGGGAAGGGTTCCCTGATATGGAGGGAAGGGTTCCCTGATATGGAGGGAAGGGTTCCCTGATATGGAGAGAAGGGTTCCCTGATATGGAGGGAAGGGTTCCCTGATATGGAGAGAAGGGTTCCCTGATATGGAGGGAAGGGTTCCCTGATATGGAGAGAAGGGTTCCCTGATATGGAGGGAAGGGTTCCCTGATATGGAGAGAAGGGTTCCCTGATATGGAGGGAAGGGTTCCCTGATATGGAGGGAAGGGTTCCTGATATGGAGAGAAGGGTTCCCTGATATGGAGGGAAGGGTTCCTGATATGGAGGGAAGGGTTCCTGATATGGAGGGAAGGGGTCCCTGATTTATATGAATTGAAATAGAAGGGGCTTGGCTTTCGGGTTACAGGATTACCTTTCTGGGATCACGCAGCGACCAAAACACACACACACACACACACACACACACACACACACAGCCTCCACCATCCACCACAAGCACCACACACAAGCACCTCCACCCTCCTACTGACATGGTCTGAGTATTAGAGAAATAACAGCAATGGCTATTGTCATTTTCGGGATCCACTGCGTGCGGCAGGCACCAGTATCTAGGGGGATGAGAGAGCCGACCGCGAGCTGTGTCCAGCTTCCGTTCACACGGAAGTCGGGCAACTGAGGTGGCTTGGAAGAAATGCTATTAATGGTGAACTGGGCACATTGGAATAGTATTTAACATGTTTAGTGCACCAAGGTCTTGAGTGCACTCTACTGGATATACTGTGTGTGTGTGTGTGTGTGTACTCGCCTATTTGTACTCACCTATTTGTGGTTGCAGGGGTCGAGTCTTAGCTCCTGGCCCCGCCTCTTCACCGGTTGCTACTGGGCCCTCTCTCTCCCCGCTCCATGAGCTTTATCAAACCTCGTCTTAAAACTGTGTATGGTTCCTGCCTCCACTACGTCATTTTCTAGGCTATTCCACTGCCTTACAACTCTATGACTGAAGAAATACTTCCTAATATCTCTCTGACTCATTTGTGTCTTCAACTTCCAATTGTGGCCTCTTGTTTCTGTGTCCCCTCCCTGGAACATCCTGTCTTTGTCCACCTTGTCTATTCCACGCAGTATTTTATATGTCGTTATCATGTCTCCCCTGACCCTCCTGTCCTCCAGTGTCGTCAGGCCGATGTGTTTGTGTGTGTGTGTGTGTGTGTGTGTGTGTGTGTGTGTGTGTATATGTGTGTGTATGTATGTAATACTCGCCTATTTGTACTAGTCTAGTTGTGGCTCCAAGAGTCGATTCACAGCTCCTGGCTTCGCCTCTTTGCTAATTGTTACTAGGTCCACTCTCTCCCTACTCCAAGTGCTTTATCGTACCTCATCTTAAAACTATGTATGAATCCTATCTCCACTACTTCACTCTCCAGATTGTTCCACTTTGTGTGTGTGTGTGTGTGTGTGTACTCACCTAATTGTACTCACCTAATTGTGGTTGCAGGGGTCGAGACTCAGCTCCTGGCCCCGCCTCTTCACTGATCGCTACTGGATCCTCTCTCTCTCTGCTTCCTGAGCTTTGTCATACCTCTTCTTAAAACTATGTATGGTTCCTGCCTCCACTACTTCACTTGCTAGGCTATTCCACTTGCTGACAACTCTTTGACTGAAGAAATACTTCCTAACGTCCCTGTGACTCGTCTGAGTCTTCAGCTTCCAGTTGTGACCCCTTGTCCCTGTGTCCCCTCTCTGGAACATCCTATCTCTGTCCACCTTGTCTATTCCCCGCAGTATCTTGTATGTCGTTATCATGTCTCCCCTGACCCTTCTGTCCTCCAGTGTCGTCAGTCCGATTTCCCTTAACCTTTCCTCGTACGACATTCCCTTGAGCTCTGGGACTAGCCTTGTTGCAAACCTTTGTACTTTCTCTAACTTCTTGACGTGCTTGACCAGGTGTGGGTTCCAGACTGGTGCTGCATACTCCAGTATGGGCCTAACATACACAGTGTACAGTGTCTTGAACGATTCCTTATTAAGGTATCGGAACGCTATTCTCAGGTTTGCCAGGCGCCCGTATGCTGCAGCGGTTATTTGGTTGATGTGTGCCTCCGGTGATGTGCTCGGTGTTATGGTCACCCCAAGGTCTTTCTCCCTGAGTGAGGTCTGTAGTCTTTGTCCACCTAGCCTATACTCTGTCTGCGGTCTTCTTTGCCCCTCCCCAATCTTCATGACTTTGCATTTGGCTGGATTGAATTCGAGAAGCCAGTTACTGGACCACATGTCCAGCCTGTCCAGGTCTCTTTGCAGTCCTGCCTCATCCTCGTCCGATTTAATTCTTCTCGTCAACTTCACGTCATCTGCGAACAGGGACACTTCAGAGTCTATTCCTTCCATCATGTCGTTCACATATATCAAAAATAGCACTGTGTGTGTGTGTGTGTGTGTGTGTGTGTGTGTGTGTGTGTGTGTGTGTTGGGGGTAACTGTACACTACCTGCAGGGAACATCAATTTAACGTACAGGACAATGGATGTACCGGCCTGAGGGTGCTTTATGACACAGCAGCTCAAATTTATTATCATTTATTATACAGCCGTGCGTGCCTCGCCTTGCAGTGTGTGCATTGACCTACTTGTGTGTGCGGTGGGTGTAGCTGCTGCTCTTGGCTCTTGTCACTTCTCTTCGGCCAACTGGTGTGACTTACTCCCTGCCTTTTAGACTTTGCCATATCTACTTTAGAGACCTTAAAGAGTGCAGACGTTGCTCCTTTGCTTAAGGGAGGTAGCAGAGCACTAGCTAAAAATTACAGACCAGTAGTACTATCTTCCCACATAAAAATCTTCGTAAGAGTGATGAGACGGCAGATTACATTTTTCATGGAACAGCACAATCGGCATAATTTAAACCAGCATGGCTTTCGAGCAGGACGATCATGCCTTTTACAGCTGCTGCTGAACTACTGTGACAGAATTACGGAATCATTGGAAGACAACAAAAATGACTTTGCTAAGACATTTGACAAATGTGATCGTAAGGGTGACTGCACACAAAATGAAGGCCATAGGCATTACGGCGAAGGTAGGCAGATTGATTTTCGGTTTCCTAACACACAGAACACAAATTGTAATAGTAAACAGAGCAAAATCCAGCATCAGCGAGGTGAAAAGCTCAGTTCCCCAAAGCACTGTCCTGGTACCTCTGCTGTTTCTCATCCTTACAGCAGACATAGATAAAAACACCAGTCTCAGTTTTGCATTATCATTTGCGGATGACACTAAAGTAAGCATGAATGTTACTTCGGTAGACGACACTGAAAAATTACAGGAAGATATAAGCAGTGTTTTCCAGTGGGCAGTGGAGAACATGACGTTCAATGTTGATAAGTTTCAGCTGCTTAGGTATGGAAAGAATGAAGAACCCAAAAGGAGCACTGTATACAAAATTCAAGAGGATCACCAAATAGAACGAAAGGAACACGTGAAAGACTTGGGAATATTTATGTCAACTGACCTTTCTTTCAAAGAACACAATAAGACAAAGGTCACCACAGCCAGGATGTTGACGGGGTGGGAAATATTGCCAGTGGTGACACTTTTCAAATCGCTAGTGCTCCCTCGTTTGGAATATTGTTCATTGTCGCCCGCGCCACTCAGTGCTGGAGAAATATCACAGCTGGAACAAATAGAGATTGTTTACTGCCCGTATAGAGCCAGTAAAACATTTTAATTACTGGGAACGCCTTAGTCTTAAATATATATTGACTGGAGCCGAGGAGAGAGAGAGATACATGATAATATATACCTGGAAGGCACTCGAGGGCCTGGTCCCAAATATATACACTGCCATAACATACTAGAGCGAGAGATATGGGAGGAAGTGCAAAATAAACCCAGTGAAAAACAGATGTGCGGTTGACACATCCATGGTCCCAGATCAACATCTTCCTGTGAGCAGTAGAAAATAAGATATTCAATAGCGACAAACTCCAGTTGTTCAGAATTGAACAAAGATACACGATGTACAATACATATGACCACCAATTAAAATAATAAAGCATAAGAAGAACCTGGATGTAATAATATCTGACTGTTAATAAGGTAAATGTTATGAGGGATGGACAAATGTCAGGGTGGATAATGAGAACCTTCAGAAGTTTTGCTAAGAAGTTTTTCAGAAGTTTTGGTAAAGATGAAGATGACGCTGTTAAAACTTCTAATGCTCTCTTGAGGACTGTTTCGTGCTGATGGCATCATTCAGGGCAGGATGGATAGCAGAGCTATAACAGATAGAGATCGTTTACACCTTGCATTGGGCCAATAAATCAATTAAAATACTGGGAACGCCTAAATGTTCTAAATATGTACTCTCCGGATCAGAGAGAGAGAGAGAGAGAGAGAGAGAGAGAGAGAGAGAGAGAGAGAGAGAGAGAGAGAGAGAGAGAGAGAGAGAGAGAGAGAGAGAGATGCATTATAATATCCACGTGGAGGTTACTTAGGGGAATGCTGAGTCCAAACCTGACCTACACACTACCATAAAAACAAGAGATATGGGAGGAAATGTGAAGGTCAGGGGCGCCATGGACACAATAGAAGTACACTGTATAAGCATCCCAGACTATCGATATTTAACGTTCTACTAGAAGATGTCAGAAACACTACAGGACAGGTAGAGAAGAAGTCAAGAGGAAACTCCAAAATTATCGTCAAGTAACAGATCAGCCAGGTTGTGATGGATATGTGGGCCAACTGGCCATCAGCAGCCACACCCTGGTTAATCAGGCAAGCACCAGATAAGCCAGGCCAGTGGAAAGGTTGTGAGGAAAGAAAAAAAAAACTCCGTTTTTCTGACCAGGTTGTGGTTGCAGGAGTCAAAGCACCTGCTCCTGGTCCTGCCTTTCAGTTGCTCACAAAACTACCATTCCTGTCTTTGGGTATGGCAAACCGCATACTCTTAAAACAGTGTATATACTTTGCTTATACTGCTTCCTCGTTCCCGTTCTTCCACTTTTTAACCACAACTTTCCTACATCCCTTTGGCCTGCACATTTAATTTCCAGCTGAGTCTCCTTGCATCTGGCCCACTCCTTTCAAACAATGTCTTTGTCTTGTACCTCGTGATAAGGTGGTCACACTACCGGCTGTCTTTAGAGAAATACGAGATACATTACGCCTGTCTGGGACCGGGCCGCAGGAGCGGTGACCTCCCGAAGTCGACTCCAAGTGGTCAAATGTCATGGGTTGAAGGTCGTATTATCAGTAGGAAAGGAGGCAAGACACACATAGTCATGTGACCACGGCATATAACTATCTTCCCTGAATGTCTTCCTCTTCCCGAAAAGTGTCTTGTCTTCACGGCAACTATCGTGCTGACTAGCATGTATTCATGAACACACACACACCGTCCTGTCGATTTCTCTCGGGGAATTAAAAGCATCAGTTTAACCTCAGCATTGTCTCTAACTTCACTCACACTGTGCTCCTCCCTATATTTAGAACAAGAGCACCAAAAGAGCACCTCCACCGGGCTATTTAAACATCTAGGTTTTCCATAATGGACGCTACAGAGAGATCAAACAAGAGACAATATCAGTTTCAACAGACCCTGAAAGAAAAATGAAAGCAGCACAATGGATTGTTACCACACTGTTAGACTTGTAGCACCACGAACAAATATGTGCATGAGGAAGAAGAAAAAGTAATCATTGCATTTAGTGATTTATATTATCTAACTGATGTAGTGAACCTGTTTACAGCAGCACATTCCTGACAGTAATGAAGAAAAGATACGAATTCAAAACAAAATGCTAGGAACATTCTTTAGAGATCCTGAGCCATGTTGAAATTATAGCATTACACAGTTGCTGAGATTTATCAGTTGCACATTCATGTGGCGAATCTCCCTTTCCACCACATCCCAAGTTTACGCCTAATTCTGACACAATCATCTGCATATTGCAGAAGAAATAGCGATTCGTAAGGCTAGGCGACGTTTTCCAGTCTTCAACTATTTAGTTCTGGTGAGCTTCTGCCCATAAATGACAGGAATTGAACCCAGTGTGATCTGTTTTCACCCATCCACTTCAACGTTTGATGTGTTGAAAATTAAGAGATGCTCTTCTGCATAACACTGTTGAAACGTAAGGTTATTTGACTTACTATCGCCTTCCTGTTAGGTTGAACCAGTCTGACCATTGTCCTCTGGACTCTCGTACTAACAAAGCGTGATCCATCATAGAACTAACGCTCAATAGATGTTCTGTATTTTTCACACCATTCTCTGTAAACTCTTAGAGACTGCAGTGCGTGAAAATCCCAGGAGATCGGCAATTTCTGAGAAAATCAAACCAACCTGTCTGGCACCAACAATCACTCCATGGTCAAAGTCACTTAGATCACATTTCTTCCCCATTCCTCTGTTCGGTTAGAAAAGCAAATGAACCTCTTGACTATGGCTGCATGCTTTTAGACAGGAAATAATGCCGATGGTGACACTCTTCAAATCACTAGTGCTCCCTCACTTAGAATATTGCTCAGTGCTGACGGCCCCGTTCAGGGCAGGAGAAATATCGGAGCTGGAACAAATACAGAGATCGTTTACGGCTCACATTGAGCCAGTAAAGCACCTAAACTACTGGGAACGCCTGCAAGTCTGGAGCGGAAGAGAGAGAGGTACATGATATTATATACCTGGAAGGTACTCGAGGGCTTGGTCCCAAATCTGCACACTGTCATAACATACTGGAGTGAGAGATATGGGATGAAGTGTAAAATAAACCCAGTGAGGAGCAGGGGTGCGGTGGGGACAATAAAGAAACACTGTATCAACATCCGGGGTCCCAGACTTTTCAACATCTTACCAGAAGATATCAGAAACACTGCTGGAACAAGTGTAGAAGGCTTCAAGAGGAAACTGAACAAGTATCTTCACCAGGTACCAGATCAGCCAGGCTGTGATGGATATGTGGGGCAACAGCCTGATTGATCAGGCAAGCCCGGCCCATGGCCGGGCTCAGAAAGTAGATAAACTCTCGAAACTCTTCAAAGGTGTAAATGTAATGTGCTGCTGACGCGTGATTAGCTGATTAAATATTTGCATTAAAAGTAAGTGTACAGGTGTACCTAATGCAGTAGCCACTATATATATATATATATATATATATATATATATATATATATATATATATATATATATATATATATATATATATATATATATATATATATATATATATATAGACTGTTCTCATCGCTCTCTGTTACCAAAATTGAGAATGAAAGCGCAGGTAGAAATTAAACAAATATGTTATTGCGTGTGCAGCCAGTTAACCTTTTGTTCAGAGCTTGTAAATTATTTTATTTTCCTGACATTTGGAAGTTATTGCATTATTCAATTACACACACACACACACACACACACACACACACACACACACACACACACACACACACACACACACACACACACACAAACAGAGGTATGATAAAGCTCATGGTGCAGGGAGAGTGACCTAGTAGCGGCCAGTGAAGAGGCGAGGCCAGGAGCTATGACTCGACCCCTGCAACCATAGCTAGGTGAGTACACACATTCACACACACACACACACACACACACACACACACACACACACACACACACACACACACGCACACACATTAAAACAAATTTAACGCTGGTCCTAGGCAAGCTACCTGACTTAAGCATGTTTGATGATGTTTTATTCAGTGTGGTCATGTTTTTTTTTCTTTTAATTCACCTAAAGTTAGACTTTATGCTACGTACAGAACATTAAAATTTAGGAATCTGCAAATGTTGCCTTGAGGTGTGAGTTTTGTCTTTCAGGTGTGAGTTTTGTCTTTCAGGTGTGAGTTTTGTCTTTCAGGTGTGAGTTTTGTCTTTCAGGTGTGAGTTTTGTCTTTCAGGTGTGGTGTTGCAAGTGTGCGGGGTTGGAAATGCAGGTGTTGCAGGACTGCAAACCGTCTTACCATCTATACATAGGTTAAACGTTTCCATAAACTCTTAAGCTGCCATGGAGGAACCTCATAAAACTTCCCAGAATTGTAGGTCAGATCATTGTTATTACCATGACGGGAATTGCATAAACATTTAAGAATCCTGCACTGCGCCTGCGGACTGGGAAACAAAAAGGTTTGCTCCATTTCCCCGGATCAACACCATTACCGCATCCCACTTGAAGAAATAATAGGGTAAAGAAATTTTGCAGCTTCTCGGATATATTGCAAAAAAAAATTACCCGCATTTTCTAAAAAAAAAAAAAAAAAACTCCTGGAGCTAATTAACAGGATACAGTTTTTTTCTGGTGATGAGTATATGGTTCGGGAGTTTTTTTTTTTTTTTTTTAATTTTTTATTTCTTTTAGGTCTTTATGATCGGGTTTCCAATTAACTACATTTTGAAAACAGGCGCGCCTGGGAAGGGTTAATTAGCTTAATTAAAAGGAGCGTGATTCAGGGGCCAGTATAACTGTAGGCAGGTAGACATGAATGGCTTTTAGTATGGTTTATCTAGTGTGAACACACATACACACACACCGTGGAGCTGTGACTCGACCCCTGCAACCACAAATAGGTGTGTACACACGGCGATGAGGCGGGACCTGGAGCTGTGACTCGACACCCTGCGGCCACAGATAGGTGAGTGTACACTCATGGGTACATGAGCTATGACTCCTGCATGCACAAGCAGATAAATACGTAGATCCGAAATAAAATAGGATTTGACATTTGTATCCTGCCCAGCAAATTGGGAGCGAGGGCAACAGAGCAGCAATCTGCTGACACTGACCTTCGATAACACTCGAGTCTTCAAGTCTGCCAAATATATGGAAGGCTGCAAGAGGTATGGATGTCTGCCGGACACATGTCTGCTCTGCGATATTCCAATTTTTGAGAATTTCGAGACGCGAGGCATCAAACTTTCGATGAGCATCCTAGACAAGTTTCCTCCCAAGTTATTGAAAAAAGAATATGAAAGTGAGCAGTAGAGCCCCTCGGGATACCTGTGACCGCTCTTGAGAGAGATTTTACTGTAGAAACTTTGCCTTAGGCAATGTTGTTGCCTGGTCACTCAGACTGTTACTGCCAGTGAGAGAACTCTCCATCCCACCCAGAACATTCATCTCTTACAGGAACATCCTCCCCTCATTATCTACGAACGCATCGTTTCATCACCATATTCCAGCGCGCCCTCTCTAGACCACATACAAACATATCCTCCCATCACCATATACTAGTACATCCTCCCATCACCATATACTAGCACATCTTAACATCACCATATACTAGCACACCCTAACATCACCGTATACTAGCATATCCTCCCATCATCATATACCAGCACATTTTCCCATCACCATACTGCATTAAAACAGGAAATCTTGAGTCTAGTGACTTTCTTGATACAGTTCAGGGTTGCTTTTTATAACAGTTTGTGACAGAACCAACTAGAGGAAACAATCTGCTTGACTTGGCTCTTGCCAACAAAGAATCACTAATTAATAATCTTGAGGTTAATGATGAGCTTGGGGAAAGTGATCACAAATCACTTAGTTTCAATATATCATAGAATTACCCAGATAAATGCAATCAAGTCTCTGTCCCAGACTTCCACTTGGCAGACTTCATGGGACTGAGAAATTACCTGGGTGGGCTAAATCGGGATGACTTGACTATGGGTCAGGTAGGTGGTGTTACGGTTGACAGTGTATGACGTATTTCAGAGCATAGTGCTAGCTGCCCAGACAACTTTTGTTCCGAGTAGAGAAATTAGATCTAACAAAAATGATCTCAAATGGATAAAAAAAATAGATGCCACATATAAACTAAATAATGTAGATCTTAATATTACTGATTACGAAAAGGATTTAGCAGTTATGGTTAGTAATCTGAAACCAAGACAACAGTGCATAAGTGTTCGCAATAAAGCTAACAGAATCATTGGCTTCATAGCAAGAAGTATAAATAATAGAAATCCTGAGGTTGTTCTTCAACTCTATATATCTTTGGTTAGGCCTCATTTAGATTATGCTGCACAGTTCTGGTCACCGTATTACAGAACGGATATAAATGCACTGGAAAACGTACAAAGGAGGATGACAAAGTTGATCTCATGTATCAGAAATCTTTCCTATGAGGATAGACTGAAGGCCCTGAATCTGCGCTCTAGACAGGCGTAGAATTAGGGAAGATATGATTGAGATGTATAAATGGAAAACAGGAATAAATGAAGGGATGTAAATAGCGTGCTAAAAATATCCAGCCTAGACAGGACTCGCGGCAATGGCTTTAAGTTGGAATAATTCAGATTCAGGAAGGATATAGGAAAGCACTGGTTTGGTAATAGTGTTGTGGATGAGTGAAACAAACTCCCGAGTACCATCATGGAAACTAAGACGTTGTGTAGTTTTAAAAATAGATTAGATAAATGCACGAGTTGGTGTGGGTGGGTGTGAGTTGGACCTGGCTAGCTTGTGCTACTTGGTCAGATGCGCGCTCCTTCCTTAAGTGAATGAGACCTGACCTGACTAAGTTAGGGTGTTGTCTTAAGCCGGTAGAACTGAAAATGCATCGCATGGGCCAGTAGGCCTGTTGTAGTGCTCCTTCTTTCTTATATTCTTATGTTCATAGACAAATTCACCTTCCCCTCACCATATACATCTACCCACTACCATGCACAAGCACACACTCCCATCATCACAGACGAGCACATTAAGGCTCTCTGCTATAGGCTCAGAGTCCTGCAACTACATATTCATGAAAAATTGCGTCCACAAAAAAATACTCATGTCTTAAATATCCTATGGAGAAGATTCTGAACACAGGAGTCATCAAATAGCCATTAAAACGACGGATGTGTTCCCACTCTGCAATAGCAACAAAAAAAAAAAATAGACTGATTGCATTGAAGTCACACATCAAAATCTTTGGATTTAAAATAAAAAGATTGCTTAACATATGGAGTTTCACCATTTGCACAACTCATGGGTTTAGAGCTGGACCATTACGACATGGTGATAAATTAGACACATGTGCAACTCTTGGGTATCTTTATTGAGGAAACGTTTCGCCACACAGTGGCTTCATCAGTCCATACAAAGGAGAATCTTGAAGAACAGGAGGAGAATGAGGTAATCAGTCCCTCAACCTTGAGTCGATGTGGTCAGTCCATCAATCTTGAATAGAATACGGCATACGTGCTGAGAAGGAGCTTATAAACCGTTGGCAGGAGAGGTGCAGAAGTCATAGGTCGTGTAACATTTGTTCAATGTCGAAGTAGGTCGTGCCCAAGAATTAGGCAAGCGAAGAATTCCCAAGTATTAAGATCCCAAGAAGTTGCAGTGTCTGACAGGTTTGTAGATGAATGGTTCAGAGAACCGACATGTTGATAAATACCCAAGAGTTGCACATGTCTAATTTATCAACATGTCGGTTCTCTGAACCATTCATCTACAAACCTGTCAGACACTGCAACTTCTTGGGATCTTAATACTTGGGAATTCTTCGCTTGCCTAATTCTTGGGCACGACCTACTTCGACATTGAACAAATGTTACACGACCTATGACTTCTGCACCTCTCCTGCCAACGGTTTATAAGCTCCTTCTCAGCACGTATGCCGTATTCTATTCAAGATTGATGGACTGACCACATCGACTCAAGGTTGAGGGACTGATTACCTCATTCTCCTCCTGTTCTTCAAGATTCTCCTTTGTATGGACTGATGAAGCCACTGTGTGGCGAAACGTTTCTTCAATAAAGATACCCAAGAGTTGCACATGTGTCTAATTTATCAACATGTCGGTTCTCTGAACTATTCATCTACATTACGACATGGTCTTGGCTGCAGTGGAAGACAAACAATTTGCTGGTGTAGTGCACAGTATACACATACTTCCCAAAATCCTTCGACAAGTGTATTTATGGCGTAGTAACACTCAGAATGCTAACAAAGGAATAACTGGAAAAGTGGGACGATGAATTTTTAAATTTTTACCAATCAGACTCGATAATAGTCAAAGTAAAAAATTAAAGCTGCAGTGCACAGTGAAATACTCTTTGAAGGCGCAGTAATCGCCTTAGTTCCCTTTCTCATTCTCATATTCGACGTAGACTGAGAAATAAGTCCTAGCACAATATGCTTGGCGAACGATACTAGAATTTGAATAAGAGTGGCATCCATTGATGGCACTGGGAGTCTCTAAGCTGGTATAAACCAGGGCTTCCAGTAGGCAATAGATAACAATATAATGTCCAGTGGGGGGATGGGGGGGGTAGAAATGTCAATAACTCTGCTCTGGGAAAATTGACAAATTGAAAACTGGAGGCGAGTATCATAAAACAAAACCAGTCTACTCAATAGACTAGATGAGGAATGTGAGGAACATGAGTGGGATATTATCAGAAAATCTTACATGGGTCGCAACAGTTGCTATCACAAAAGCAAGGAAATTTATAGGTTGGATACCCCTTGTGGTTTAGCACTTCTTTTTTTATTATAATAATATAGGTTGGATAACTAGAAGCTTCAGAATAAGAGATGTCAAGCCATTGATGATACTTTTATAGTTACTTTTCTCTCTAGAATAATGCTGAAGAACTGAACACACGTCCAGCATCTGAGTATCTTTTTTCGAAGACGTCCCGGTATCCAGTGGCTTTATCAATACAAATTTAAGTTTGTTCCGGATCAGCCACGTTGTGGTGCATACGGTTGGACTATGTGCGCCTAGCGCCAGCAGTTTGGGCGATCAGTTCATCGACCAAGAGACCCAGAAACCCATTCTGTGACCGGATCGCGGAGGCGTTGACCTCCGGCATCGTTTTCAGGTAATGCTGAGGTGACCTTCACTTCAACATACCTTCCCTTATCCTCAGGTAACTTAAGAAAAACTTTTCCATCAATCAGTCCACCTTCTGTCGTTATCCCTCCCTACCTCTCTTCCCTTACTCACAGCATTTCTCTTCCTCCACCACCTCTTCCCCCACACATATCTTTTCCTTTCCTCCTAATTATTCGTTCCCCTTTAAATCTCACTCCGTTCTACCGCAGTGCTCTCCTCCCCTCATCACCCCTCACTGCCCCCCCCACGCTTAGATTCAACGGACAACGTGAGGTGATCAGGTGCTAGCCTGCACCTGGGATCAGGTGAATCAGACCCGACCATGGGACAGGTGACGCTGTTAAAGCCGGACACATCAAACCAATTATCTGGCTGGTGGATGCGCTTCTGGCTCGCGCTGTCCGGCCCAGGGATCGGATTAATTACCCACTCTGCAAGTATTAATTACCGGGGATTATGTTTTGATTGATGGTAGTTACAAGTTGATGGGGTTGGCATCGTGTGTTGATGTATGTGTTGGTCTGGACCGCATGTGTTGATAAATTAGACACATGTACAACTCTTGGGTATCTTTATTGAGGAAACGTTTCGCCACACAGTGGCTTCATCAGTCCATACAAAGGAGAATCTTGGACTGATGAAGCCACTGTGTGGCGAAACGTTTCCTCAATAAAGATACCCAAGAGTTGTACATGTGTCTAATTTATCAACATGTCGGTTCTCTGAACCATTCATCTACAAACCGCATGTGTGTTGGTCTTGTGTGTTAGTCTTGTGTGTTGATCTCATATTTTTGTGTTTGATCTCTTATTCTTGTGTTGATCTCTTATTTCCCTGTGCTGGTCTCAGTTTTGTGTGTTTCTCTTATTTTGGCGTCTTAGTCTTGTGTGTTGGTTTCTTATTCATGTGTTGGTGTCTTGATGTTGTGTGTGAAAGCTCTCAGTTGTATATTTACGCTTGCTATTCCAATTACAAGTACAACTATAAAGAGGAGAAATCGAACCTTCAAAACGAGAGATGCTCAGCTGCTGATGATAAACTTTTAAGTACTCGTCTGCTGTAGTTTGGGATGTTGCTGTACACTAATCATCCCATTTATTGGTGAAGATGTCGACCTGGCATACATGTAGACACCACATAACCGCAACATACTTCAATTTTGACCTACAATATGTTAGTAAAGAGTCTCTTGAACATTTCTCCTTCCATATATTCCAAAATTAGTTTATAATTCGCTAGTGAAGCATTATGAGCGTCTTAAAATTTTACTAGTATGAAATAGCTTTCATTGGTTGCCAGTTCAGTCAAGAGCCTAAATTATAGGGGAGACCTAAGGTCCCTCAAACTGTACTCCAGGGAGTGTTGGCAAGAAGAAAGTATAATACTTTACACCTAGAAAATACTGGAGACTGGTGCTAGTTTTATTCACTGGAATTACTAAAAATGCCCCAGTGAAAATCAGGGATGTAACAAAAACCTTCATCTCAAATACAAAAACATGTGTCTAAAGACCTTTGTTTTCAGAAGGGAACTTGACAAGTTCCTCTTAAGTTGTTGCTGATCTGCTGACTATGGTGTATATCTAGGACTGCACGGATCACAGTCCCTGAACCATTACAAGCTAAATATCAGGTCTGTCTTTCCTCACCTTCCTCCTAATCTTCTATCCTTGACTCATACACCTAGATAATGCACAATACTTCTTAATCTAGATGGAAGTAGATAGTTCTCGGCAGATAACTACGGTGTAAACTTCAAAATCCTCTGTTATCCGTCATGCCCATGTACTTCTATCATCCTTATCACCATAATCCAGGAGGATATAGGTATAGAGAGGTGTATACCTCTCAGTGTATATACACTGAGAGTTGAATTTTAAACGCCGTTCTAGGGATTAAAGTATCCACGAGTAGTGATGTACAGGTGACATGTAGCCTCAATGACCCTAATACAGCAGCCATCATCCCAGGAAGGTCCTCCGGGATAAATGGAAGTGTGACAAGCAGTAGTTTGTTTTAATTGAACAATTTACTCGCCTTCCATATTGGTCCTGCCACCCGGGACCAGGTCAGGTTAGGTTAAGCCAGACTTACCCGCTAACGGTACCCTGTTTTCCCGTTTTTCTTTGGCGCTCTATCTTACTGAGAAGAAATAATATTAATAAAAATGACAAAATTATTTATTATTATTATTATTATTATTATTATTATTATTATTATTAATTTGTTTGCTTAACCAACGCTTCTCTTTTGTCCTTCAGGTTGGTATTGAGGGTACAGGACACATGGGATCCCAACCTTAACCAAAAGTATCACGAGCCATGACTCAACCCTTGCAAAGACAACTTGGTAAGGTACAAGTGAGTGTTTCTATTTCTCGGACTTCATATTAAGTGCAAGATTAGTTTTAAAATTTAGCTCAGGGCTCCATCAGAGTTGCTTTACTCCCAATCAGTCAAACTTAGTTGGATTTGACCACTAAGTGCATCTTAACACCGGTCTTCAGTAACAAATAAGTTTTCGTGGTTTCTCAGTACATTTAATCATCAGAGTGGAGTCAAGAATGGACTGGGGGCAGTATGTTGTAAAGACAATTGAATCGAGAATGTCTGTTCAGTGTGTTAGTATATTTATCTTATTTCACGTAAGAGCAGTTCCTGTTTAGAATCATATCCGGGTTTGTGTTTTTATGTTCATGTTATTGTGACCATGTTACTTGTTGAAGCGGTGAATCGTTCACATTGTGATCGGTGCTCATATTGTAGGTTTATATTAATGTGTGATACATGATCATTAAGTATTTTGTATGTCGTGATCCTATTCCCTCTTGTTTTCCGTTAATCCGGGAGCAAGAAATTTAGTTCTCGCAATGCTTTCGCGTGGCTCTGTCTCTCAGCTCAAGCAACAACAGCCAAGATGCATGACGGGAGACATTGAAGTTTCTGAATGTTACACTAGGTGAGGGTTCATGCACGGCGGTACATACTCGAGCATTCTTTTCGCAATGAGATTAAGAATGTCTTGCAGGAGAGTGTCTAGATTTCTTAAGTTTATTCTTATGTTTGCCTGTCTATCCTGTAGACTGACTTACTGCTTTTACTTTCAACTCTTGTCTCCTTTCTCCATTGTCTAGCTGCATTAATTTGCGTTGGACTGGGAAGAAATCTTATTCGACAATTCCTGTGATTTCAAGCTGCCATCCTTATTTTTTGATTCCTCAGGATTTCGGTACTGACGCCTTGTACCCTAAGGCCTGGTCCAGGACCGGGCGGCTAGGATAGTAATCCCGAACACTGTCAGCAGGTTGAACAGGTATAAGCATTCAGAAATGTTGGAATCTGTCTTGTTAGCAGGTGATTAATGTCCACTAGGAACAGTATAGGGTCTTAATAACAAACCCCTCCTTCCTCTTTAATTTTCTCCCTTCTTCCCTTCGTCTCTACTTCTCCTCTGCCTCTTCCTTCTCCCCTCCGTCTCTTCCTTCTTTCCTTTTCTTCCTTCTTTGCTCCGTCTCTACCTCTTCTTCAACAAACACTTATTGCTCATCCACTACCACCCTAGCACATACCACCCTACCATGAAACCTCAACATAATCCCTACCATCACCTCCCATACCTCACCATTATCTTTCACAATCGTCCTACCAACACCCCTCACCATCACCCCAACACCACCCCACCATAACCCTGTATATCTCCATCCCCAGTTACCCCCACCAACAAACCCTCCATCATGTAACCAAACTGGAAGAGAGCCGGGCCGGGATCCATACCGGGGAATCACCTTGTTGCTTTCTAGTTACCCTCTTATATATATTTAAGACGAGCCTGGCCAATAGCAGGACTCCAATAGTAGGAAAACTCTCGAAACTCATCAAAGGTATATCAAAAGTACCCCCAGCACCATCCCACATCACCATCACTGCAATGGCAGCACCGTTGTGAGGCACAGCCATGTGGAGTGCAGCACCGTGGTGTGGTACAACCATGTGGGGTGCAGCACCGTGGTGTGGTACAACCATGTGGAGTGCAGCACCGTGGTGTGGTACAACCATGTGGAGTGCAGCACCGTGGTGTGGTACAACCATGTGGAGCGCAGCACCGTGGTGTGGTACAACCATGTGGAGCGCAGCACCGTGGTGTGGTACAACCATGTGGAGCGCAGCACCGTGGTGTGGTACAACCATGTGGAGCGCAGCACCGTGGTGTGGTACAACCATGTGCAGTGCAGCACCGAGGTGTGGTACAACCATGTGGAGCGCAGCACCGTGGTGTGGTACAACCATGTGGAGTGCAGCACCGTGGTGTGGTACAACCATGTGGAGCGCAGCACCGTGGTGTGGTACAACCATGTGGAGTGCAGCACCGTGGTGTGGTACAACCATGTGGAGTGCAGCACCGTGGTGTGGTACAACCATGTGGAGTGCAGCACCGTGGTGTGGTACAACCATGTGGAGTGCAACACCGTGGTGTGGTACAACCATGTGGAGTGCAGCACCGTGGTGTGGTACAACCATGTGCAGTGCAGCACCGTGGTGTGGTACAACCATGTGGAGCGCAGCACCGTGGTGTGGTACAACCATGTGGAGTGCAGCACCGTGGTGTGGTACAACCATGTGCAGTGCAGCACCGTGGTGTGGTACAACCATGTGGAGTGCAGCACCGTGGTGTGGTACAACCATGTGGAGCGCAGCACCGTGGTGTGGTACAACCATGTGGAGTGCAGCACCGTGGTGTGGTACAACCATGTGGAGTGCAGCACCGTGGTGTGGTACAACCATGTGGAGTGCAGCACCGTGGTGTGGTACAACCATGTGGAGTGCAGCACCGTGGTGTGGTACAACCATGTGGAGTGCAGCACCGTGGTGTGGTACAACCATGTGGAGTGCAGCACCGTGGTGTGGTACAACCATGTGCAGTGCAGCACCGTGGTGTGGTACAACCATGTGGAGTGCAGCACCGTGGTGTGGTACAACCATGTGGAGCGCAGCACCGTGGTGTGGTACAACCATGTGGAGTGCAGCACCGTGGTGTGGTACAACCATGTGGAGTGCAGTACCGTTGAGTGGCTTCCTGTTTTTCCCGTCAACGTTTCAACCCTGCAAAGTTTTGACATGTTGCAAGAAAGACAAGTTTGTTGCAAGTTTGATTATATATATCAACGAGCTGCAAGGATAGACTGAGTGTTACGTATCTGTGTTCTGACGATGAGACAAACAACTGGGAAGGATCAGAGTAAGTAACGTGTGTAATTATTTGATATCTCTAGTGACGTAACGCTTCGCATGTTCAGCAGGCATCTTCAGTCGAAATACAGACGAGACAGCAGAAGTAAGGGAGGTGTATAATTGAGATAAATCCCTCAGCCTGGAGAAGTAAGTTTGAGGTGGTCAGTCCCTCAGCCTTGATGAGTGCTCAGCTCCATATCTTCGTCTCCTTAATAAAGATGTCAGACTGTTCTTGTTCATGCATCTTGTTCATCAACGTCTCGGTATTGTAAACTAGTAATATGAAGAGGGAAATGTATAGAAGACATATATAGGCTCCAGAAAAACGAGGACATTCTCTTGAGGATCGGACTGTTACGACCATAACAATAGTTCATTTTATAGACTGCATATAGATTTTTTCACGTTTAATAAATGTTTTGAAGGGAATACATACTGCGGCTGGATATTCCGGTTACAGTTTATAGTGAAACATATGTTAAAAAAAAGTTCAGTACTTTATGGTTTTGTGCTTTTGAGTATGTGTGTGTGTTTGTGTGTAACGTGAGTGCTGTATTTGTAATATATAAAGATTTTGTGGAAAAATTTGAATTTTCCCAAATTCGACATGTGTAAATTTGAATAATATAATTGTGTATTAAAATGATGCTGATTTGACCCTTCGAGAAATTTTGTGTGAAGGAGGGTGTGCAGCGGTCGTCTAGTGATACAGTGGAGACGTTATTTGTAATCTGTGAGTGCTAGTTGTCGTGGAAAATTCAGCTAATAACTCGGCGTCATCGAGGCCAAATTGGGGTGTTTCGGCCTGAATTTGCAATAGAAACCCGTATTAATGTCCCTTGTTGAAGAATTGAGACAGGAAATTTGTGGAACCTCTGGAATTACTTGTGGATGATGGAAGATAAGAAGACTACGTCATCACTCACACAGGGAAGTGCACCATTAGTACTTACATTTAGATTTCTTGCTGGCCAGTGTAGGATTCTATTTGTTAGGCAGGCGTTGTGGTTGTGCTCCATCTACAGTAATTAACTGGTAAGTGGTAATATGAATTTATTTTCTAATAACACCATTATAATTTATTTACAATAGTTATATTCTGTGTACACAACAAGCCAAATCATATACAGTCCATATTATTTTATAATTTACCATTACTGGTATTAATGTTTAATATTACAATTATTAATTTAATATTAGGTCTAGCTTTTTGTGAGTGGTGATGTAGTGGGCATCGAGGGAGTGACAGTTCTGCAGCCTACTGTGACTAGGTCCCACTTACCTCGCCCAAATAACGTGCATACTAATTGAGGTAATACCCTGTAAACCTCATATAGGTAATTGCCCCACAGATTTATTGAAAGAAAACATGCAGACACACACACACACACACACACACACACACACACACACACACACACACACACACACACACACCAAACAAAACACAAGCAACAAACACACGCATGAAATGTATAAAAACCAACACAATATCTTTCATTGCCACCGTGCACCGCTTTTCTGTTTACAGTCGCTCATCAGTCTCGTTTGACGCTTTTATGCCCGTTAACAGTAAGCTCCGGCAGCCGTTTTTTCCCAGTATCCATTAAATTCATCTGACGCCGTTTTAAGTCCCCCATTAAATGAATATAACGCCCACCCATTTCCTTGGCATTATTCATCTCTTTCTCTCTCTCTTTCTCCCTCTAAAATAGGAAAGACGTAGCACTCCCCAGTGTCCAATAACATGTTTAATCATGTCTAGACACGCCGAGACGTGTTCGTCAGCATTCATACGTGCTCATGTGTAATGACACATTGTGTTCTGGCATGTATAATGCTACTTGCTCTCAGACTTTCAGACTTGAGGTACGTGAGAAAGTCTGATTCGATTAAGTCATAAGGAGATATTCTGAAATGGTCATTAGATATTCATTCTTTTTCTTTCTTCCTCTTCTTCCTTCCTTCCTGCATCCTTCCTTATCACAATTATTATTATTGTTATTATTATTATTATTATTATTAGTAGTAGTAGTAGTAGTAGTAGTAGTAGCAGTATTAGTTGCGTCCTTAAGGGAAAGTTCTTAAATTTTAGGGATCCGTGCAGTTCCTAGGGGGATCGCCCCAATTCCTTGGACCAAGAGCCCTTCCCCTGCATCAAGAGACCTCCGCTTGAAGGGTTTCCGCAAACGGTTTCTTGAATTTTAGACCTCAAATGAGAGGGTTTCGTGAGTGCTTCAGATAAGGCACTGTAATATTCAGTTTCTCAGTTTCAGGTGTAGCACTTCAAGCATCTAAGGTGCCACACCTTGGTGTTTCAGTGCCACACCTTGCTGTTTCAATAACAACCTTTTTCAGTGCCACACCTTGCTGTTTCAGTAACAACCTCCTTTTTCAGTGCCACACCTTGCTGTTTCAGTAACAACCTCCTTTTTCAGTGCCACACCTTGCTGTTTCAGTAACAACCTCCTTTTTCAGTGCCACACCTTGCTGTTTCAGTAACAACCTCCTTTTTCAGTGCCACACCTTGTTTCAGTAACAACCTCCTTTTTCAGTGCCACACCTTGCTGTTTCAGTAACCTTTTTCAGTGCCACACCTTGCTGTTTCAGTAACCTTTTTCAGTGCCACACCTTGCTGTTTCAGTAACCTTTTTCAGTGCCACACCTTGGTGTTTGAGTGCCACACCCTCCTGTCTCACTGACACAACATTCACACATACAAACACGGCAGATTCTGCACGTTACATCCGCTTTAAATAGAACACAATTACAAACGTTTCATCTCTGCCATTCATCATCGTCGTGCCCCCTTCCCTCTCACCTTCCCTCTCACCTTCCCTCTCACCTTCCCTCTCACCTTCCCTCTCACCTTCCCTCTCACCTTCCCTCTCACCTTCCCTCTCACCTTCCCTCTCACCTTCCCTCTCACCTTCCCTCTCACCTCCCCTCCCACCTTCCCTCCCACCTCCCCTCCCACGTTCCCTCTCACCTCCCTCCCACCATCCTTCCCTCTCACCTCCCCTCCCACCATCCTTCCCTCTCACCTCCCCTTCCATCTTCCCTCTCATCTCCCCTCCCACCATCTTTCCCTCTCACCTCCCCTCCCACCATCTTTCCCTCTCACCTCCCCTCCCACCATCCTTCCCTCTCACCTCCCCTCCCACCATCCTTCCCTCTCACCTCCCCTCCCACCATCCTTCCCTCTCACCTCCCCTCCCACCATCCTTCCCTCTCACCTCCCCTCCCACCATCCTTCCCTCTCACTTCCCCTCCCACCATCCTTCCCTCTCACCTCTCCTCCCACCATCCTTCCCTCTCACCTCTCCTCCCACCATCCTTCCCTCTCACCTCCCCTCCCACCATCCTTCCCTCTCACCTCCCCTCCCACCATCCTTCCCTCTCACCTCCTCTCCCACCATCCTTCCCTCTCACCTCCTCTCCCACCATCTTTCCCTCTCACCGCCCCTCCCACCATCCTTCCCTCTCACCTCCCCTCCCACCATCCTTCCCTCTCACTTCCCCTCCCACCATCCTTCCCTCTCACCTCCCCTCCCACCATCCTTCCCTCTCACCTCCCCTCCCACCATCCTTCCCTCTCACCTCCTCTCCCACCATCCTTCCCTCTCACTTCCCCTCCCACCATCCTTCCCTCTCACCTCCCCTCCCACCATCCTTCCCTCTCACCTCCCCTCCCACCATCCTTCCCTCTCACCTCCCCTCCCACCATCCTTCCTCTCCTCTCTTACTTCCCCTCCCATCCCCACCTCTCGTCTCTCCCGTACACCCATCCCAGCAGGAGAGATCCCCGATTCAGAAACTCATTCTGTGAGCTGGTACTGGTAAGATGCATTGCCACATAAACAAGGTGATGGTATAAGACGCAGACTTGCCTGCCGTTGTTGTACATTAGTGGCTGTTGTTGGGATGCATGATGCATTGGTGGCTGTTGTTGGGGTGCAAGATACATTGGTGGCTGTTGTTGGAATGCATGATACAGTGATAGCTGTTACTGGGGTGCATAATACAGTGGTGGCTGTTGTTGGGGTGCATGATGCATTGGTGGCTGTTGTTTGGGCGCCTGATACATTGGTAACTGTTATTGGGGTGCCTGATACACTGGTGGCAATACATAATGCATTCTGCATATATATATATATATATATATATATATATATATATATATATATATATATATATATATATATATATATATATATATGTCGTGCCGAATAGGTAAAACTGGTCAATTTGCAAGAACTCATTTAAAACTAAGTCCTTTTTAAAATTTTCTCATACTTTTAAAGACATTTTTTCCATTTACGTTAATGTAAAAATTAATAATTTTGTACCAAAAGAAGCTTAGAAAATTTACCAAGCCTTATTATAAAAAGGGCAGTTTAATTTAGCCTAATCCAACTAAATATATTTTAGATAAGTTTACAATAATTTAATAATGAACACAATGAAATAATTTTTTACATCAGATTCAGAATGATTTTTACGAAATTATTACATACACAAATTTTCGCTTGCCATATTCAGCAAGAAGAGCGTTGCTATTTCAGCCGAAATAGCAACGATGTGTGTCATCGCATCCATACGTGTGGGTATGCGCCTCTACGACCAACCACGAATACATTTGATGAATCAGAGGTATTTGCAACACTTGGTAACTTGATGGTAATATTACGCTCGCACATCACGCTTTTTCAGGGGAACATAACACTGAAGACAGAAGTAGTTGTTTTGATGTCAACGAAGTCAAGCAAATAAGAAGATGATTTCCCTGGAACGAAGATAGTGTCGATAGGAGAAATTCAGATGTTAGATACTGCGATAACGGGAAATATAAAATGTTAATTTAGGTAAGGTGTGTCAAGTTAAGTCCAGTTTCTGGTAGTTAGTTTATTGAGTTTTATATATTCATGGAAAAGTGGTAAACCAGTAAATCCTGTGAAATGGGAGTTAATCAGGGGAGGGAAGCTTCAATTTCTTGGGACAGTGTCCCTGTACAACCCTCAAGGTATACTGGAAACATAACGTTGTATTAGACCCATTGTAGACAACAGAGCATGGATTGAACTTTTCAACATTAGACAGCAATACTCTTTAATGAGAGTACCTGATCAGCCAGGTTTTGAGAGTTATGTAGACCTGCGGCCCGCTACAGCAACAGCCTTGTTGACCAGCTAGATTAACACTTGCATAAGCTCACTTCCTATCCCTTCAAATAAATAAATACTTTTATACACACGCTGACAAATTTTTAGCCGATTTCGAAAGTGACTGTTGACTGATCAATTTGACTGTTGCACAGAAAAATCCCCTGTCTCCTCAGGACATGGAAACAAAATCTGGTTTGTTCCTCAGCATAAACATTACTCGTGTAGTTAATAAAAGTAACTTCTACGGCTCGCTGCACATCAGCAATGTCACCAGACAATACTTACCACACGAGGAGAGTAAATTGCAGCAACCACCATATATCGCTATTTATTCCCTCATCTATGTCGTTTATGTAGACTGTGAACAAGGGGCCCAAGACTGACCCCTGTGGAACACCGCTCGTGAAGCTTCCCCACTCTGATTTCTCCTCATTTATACAAACTCTCTGCTGCCAATCTGTCAACCACACCTCTATTCCGCGTGCCTTAATTTTTCTCAATAGTCTCTGACGTGGGACTCTATTAAAAGCCTTACTGAAGTCCATATACACAATATCATATTCGTTACCATGATCTACCTCCTCGAATACCTTAGTTAAAAAAGTTAATAAATTCGTAAGGCAGGAACGCCTTTTTGTAAAACCATGCTGAGATTCGTTGATCAATTTATGCTTTTCAAGGTGGCTACGAATTGCCTCGGCAGTTACCGATTCCATAAATTTTCCCACTATGGAGGTTAGGTTATTAATTTATAGCTCGAAGCTAAGAACCTGTCACCTGCTTTGAAAATAGGTATAACATTTGCCATTTTCCACTTATCTGGCACTATGCCAGATTGTAGTGATATGTTGAAAATATTAGCAAAAGGTATGATAAGCTCCTCTTTACATTCCTTTAGAACCCTTGCGTACAGTTCATCAGGGCTAGGGAATTTAGGTTTTAATATACCTATTTGTATACGGACCATGTCACTTGTGACCCTAATCGTACATAGTTTACTATCGTCCTGTTCTACATAATTTATTATATCTGGAATATCGCTAGTATCTTCCTGTGTTAAAACTGAGAGGAAGTAAGTGTTAAAAATTCTACACATTTCCTTATCACTGTCGGTGAGCTGACCCGAGTAACTTTTGAGTGGGCGCCTCTTGTCCCTAATCTTACTTCTGTATACCCGAAGGAATCCTTTTGGATTAGTCTTCAATTCCCTTCCAACTTTAACCTCGTAATCTCTCCTTGTTTTTCTTATTCCTTTTTTATTTCTTACTGAATATATTGATTTCTTAACTACCCCTCCATACTTTTGATTCGCCTATATATGCCTCTGTTTTGGCTAGTGAGGCGTTTTAATCTTTTGTTTATCCATTTAGGATAATTTTTGTTTGATCTGATTTCGCTATTCGGAACATAAGTTGTCTTGAGCAATTTCTTAAAGCTGTGTATGGATCCTGCCTCCACTACCGCACTTCCCAGACTGTTCCACTTCCTGACAACTCTGTAACTGAAGAAGTACTACTTCCTAACATCCCTGTGATTCATCTGAGTCTTCAACTTCCAACTGTGTCCCCTAGTTGCTGTGTACCATCTTTGGAACATCCTGTCTCTGTCCACCTTGTCAATTCCTCTCAGTATTTTATGTCTTTATCATATTCCCCCTATCATATCCACCAATGTCCTCAGGTCGATTTCCCTTAACCTCTCCTCGTAGAACATGCCCCTTAGCTCCAGGACTAGTCTTGTTGCAGACCTTTGCACTTTCTCTGAATTTCTTACGTGCTTGGCTAAGTGTCGATTCCAAACTGGTGCTACATATTGCAATATAGGCCTGACATACACGGTGTACAGAGTCCTGAACGATTCCTTATTGAGATGTCTGAATGCTATTCTTAGGTTTACTAGGCGTCCATATGCTGCAGCAGTTATTTGGTTGATGTGCGCCTCAGGAGATGTACATGGTGTTATACTCACCCCAAGATCCTTTTCCTTGAGTAAGGTTTGTAGACTTTGGCCCTTTAGACTGTACTCCATCTGAAGTCTTCTTTGCCCTTCTCCAATCTTCATGACTGTGCACTTGGTGGGGTTGAACTCTAGGAGCCAGTTTCAGGACCAGGCCTGCAGCCTGTCCAGATCCCTTTGTAGTTCTGCCTGGTCCTCGTCCAATTGAATTCTTCTCATCAAGTTCACATCATCTGCAAACAGGGACACTTCTGAGTCTATTCCTTCCGTCATGTCGTTCATATATACCAGAAACAGCACCGGTCCTAGGACTGACCCTTGTGGAACCCCGCTGGTCACAGGCACCCACTCTGACACTTCGTCACCTACCATGACTCGCTGATGTCTTCCAGACAGGTATTCCCTGATCCATTGTAGTGCCTTCCCTGTCATACCTGCCTGGTCCTCCAGCTTATGCACTTATCTCTTGTGTGAAACATTGTCAAAAGTCTTCTTACAGTCCAAGAAAATGCAATATATCCACCCTTCTCTCTCTTGTTTTACTGCTGCCACCCTGTCATAGAACTCCAGTAGGATAGCGACGCAGGAAATCCCGTCCTGAAACAGTGTTGGTTGTTGATAAGCTAATTTCTTTTTAGGTGCTCCACCTCTCTTCTCCTGATACTCTTCTCCATGACTTTGCATGCTATACATGTCAGTGGCACTGGTCTGTAGTTTAATGTTTCGTGTCTGTCTCCTTTTTTAAAGATTGGGACTACATTTGCTGTCTTCTATTCCTCAGATAGTCGCCCTGTTTCGATATATGGGTTGAAGATTGTTGTTTGTGGTGCACACAGCGTCTCTGCTCTCTCCATATAGAGATGTTATCAATCCCCATCGCCTTTGAGGTATCTAGCTCGCTTAGCAGCCTCTTCACTTCCGCCTCAGTTGTATGTAGTGTGTCCAACACTTGATGGTGTACCCCACCTCTCCGTCTTTCTGGAGTCCCTTCTGTCTCTTCTCTGAACATTTCTTTGAATCTCATGTTGAGCTCCTCACATACTTCTCGGCTGTTTCTTGTGATCTCCTCTCCTTCCTTCCTAAGCCTGATTACCTGGTCCTTGACTGTTGGTTTCCTCCTGCTGTGGCTGTACAACATCTTCGGGTCAAATTTGGCTTTCGCTGCTATGTCATTTTCGTATTGTCGTTGGGCCTCCCTTCTTACCTGTGTGTGTGTGTGTGTGTGTGTGTGTGTGTGTGTGTGTATGTGTGTGTGTATGTGTGTGTGTATGTGTGTGTGTGTGTATTTGAGTGTGCAGATATGTGTCTCTGCGTGCATTTGCGCGCCTGCGCTAGTCATGGGCCCCGGAACTATAAACACCAGGGATCCCTCAGACGTGTTTATCTGCTGAAAGGCGTTTCCGATAGCCTTCCCATTTGTTTTTGTTACTCTTTGCCTGAGCGAGTCCTTTCAAGACGTGTTGATTGTGGAGGTGCGGTCCCTTCCCTACCCCCGTCACACTCCAATATACAGCCGTGCTCCCCAGCGGCTGTTATTGAAATGTGTGAGAGATAGAGGCGATCCGATCCTCATTTGTTTTGCTTTAGTTCCCGCTTCATTGAATCCTTTGACTCCTAGCGCTTGTATTCAGTGTGTAAGTCCTCCCTCTGTGATCATATTGCTCTGAAACAAACACACACACACACACACACACACACACACACACACACACACCACACACACACACACACACACACACACACACACACACACACACACACAGGCAAAAAATGGAATCGTAAGAATGGAGATTTCGTTTTCCTTTGTGAGATACAAGTGAAGTTAATATACGTGTCATTTTGCAAAAATGCGAGGAACAAGATAAGGGACTCGTTGCTGCTATCTGCTACAATATGCGGTAATATCAGAGCCTTGGCTGACACTGTGATGGGAATTTAATGGAAAGGGATAACTCTAACGCTGGTGATGCTCCCTGCAACCAGTGATTCCGCAGTTCATGATCGAATCTGTTATACCAGCCCATGACCGAAGCTGTCTCGCCAGCCCATGATCGAGGCTGTCTCACCAGCCCATAATCGAAGCTGTCTCACCCGCCCATGATCTAGGCTGTCTCACCAGCCCATGATCTAGGCTGTCTCACCAGCCCATGATCGAGGCTGCCTCACCCGTCCATGATCGAGGCTGTCTCACCAGCCCATGATCGAGGCTGTCTCACCAGCCCATGATCGAGGCTGCCTCACCAGCCCATGATCGAGGCTGTCTCACCAGCCCATGATCGAGGCTGCCTCACCCGTCCATGATCGAGGCTGCCTCACCCGTCCATGATCGAGGCTGCCTCACCCGTCCATGATCGAGGCTGTCTCACCAGCCCATGATCGAGGCTGCCTCACCAGCCCATGATCGAGGCTGTCTCACCAGCCCATGATCGAGGCTGTCTCACCAGCCCATGATCGAGGCTGCCTCACCAGCCCATGATCGAGGCTGCCTCACCAGCCCATGATCGAGCCTACCTCACCAGCCCATGATCGAGGCTGTCTCACCCGTCCATGATCGAGCCTACCTCACCAGCCCATGATCGAGGCTGTCTCACCAGCCCATGATCGAGGCTGTCTCACCAGCCCATGATCGAGGCTGCCTCACCAGCCCATGATCGAGGCTGTCTCACCAGCCCATGATCGAGGCTGCCTCACCCGTCCATGATCGAGGCTACCTCACCAGCCCATGATCGAGGCTGTCTCACCAGCCCATGATCGAGGCTGTCTCACCAGCCCATGATCGAGGCTGTCTCACCAGCCCATGATCGAGGCTGCCTCACCAGCCCATGATCGAGGCTGCCTCACCAGCCCATGATCGAGGCTGTCTCACCAGCCCATGATCGAGGCTGCCTCACCAGCCCATGATCGAGGCTGCCTCACCAGCCCATGATCGAGCCTACCTCACCAGCCCATGATCGAGGCTGTCTCACCCGTCCATGATCGAGCCTACCTCACCAGCCCATGATCGAGGCTGTCTCACCAGCCCATGATCGAGGCTGTCTCACCAGCCCATGATCGAGGCTGCCTCACCAGCCCATGATCGAGGCTGCCTCACCAGCCCATGATCGAGGCTGTCTCACCAGCCCATGATCGAGGCTGCCTCACCAGCCCATGATCGAGGCTGCCTCACCAGCCCATGATCGAGGCTGTCTCACCCGTCCATGATCGAGGCTACCTCACCAGCCCATGATCGAGGCTGCCTCACCAGCCCATGATCGAGGCTGCCTCACCAGCCCATGATCGAGGCTGCCTCACCAGCCCATGATCGAGGCTGCCTCACCAGCCCATGATCGAGGCTGCCTCACCAGCCCATGATCGAGGCTGCCTCACCAGCCCATGATCGAGGCTGCCTCACCAGCCCATGATCGAGGCTGTCTCACCAGCCCATGATCGAGGCTGCCTCACCAGCCCATGCAGCGCTGTATAGCCCTTGTGGCTTAGTGCTTCTTTTTGATTATAATAATAATAATAATAATCACCAACCCATGATCGAGGCTGCTTCACCAGCCCATGATCGAGGCTGTCTCACCAGCCCATGATCGAGGCTTGTGATATAGTTCAGCTGGGCTTGTGAGGTCTCTTGGGAGACCTAATTTAACCAATTATATGGTCACACCTTGCCTTGGCAAACGTCTGTCAGCCACGCCTTTTCGGCTTAAGACTGAGGTCTTTTGTTCTGGACGGCGTCAGACCTCGGCGTCAGATCAACACCACGTGGTGCACACCCCATTGTGGGGGATGCTCTCGAGAAAATATAAGCCCAAGGAACAGCTGAGCAGGAGAGATTCGTGCGGAGCTCTGGCCTGGGTGCAGAGCTCTGAGCAGAGATACTTCGAGAGGAGCTGCTGCTGGGGTGCAGGGCTCGGGAGAAGCTGCTGAAGTCTCTGGAGGAGACTGTTGGAGGCATTGGGCAGAGTACTGGCTTGGAGCAGTACTCGTGCTGTGTAGGTCTTGGGACCTGTGGCTTAGTTCCTGTGATGAACTGTCCTCTGAACTATATTGTAAGTTATATTCATTTTCGTCAAGTTGATTGTATTCCCTGTCTCACTGCTTATGTGTACCACCCCATTTATCTAAACACAATAATGTTCTCCTGTTCCCAAATATATTATTGTACAAAGACTTAATAATAAACTGTGTTTGAGTAGAATAGTAATTTTCACTGTCCCCGTTATTTACTCATTCCTCCATTTATTTCTGTTTAGTTAAAGTAGTGAGAGGGTGAGTAGTGTGGTGGGTAGGTGTAGATGTAGTCACCAGTGACCTCACATTACCTACCTCCGGTAATCATCCCTCCTACCATCTCGCCTGCATATCCCCTGCCTACAAAACCCCTTACTCCCATATTCCCCAATTATCCTTACGTTCCATTACACCCCCCTACATGACAGGCTGTCTCACCCGTCCATGATCGAGGCTGCCTCACCAGCCCATGATCGAGGCTGCCTCACAAGCCCATGATCGAGGCTGTCTCACCCGTCTATGATCGAGGCTGCCTTGCCAGCCCATGATCGAGGCTGTCTCACCAGCCCATGTTCGAGGCTGTCTCACCTGCCCATGATCGAGGCTGTCTCACCAGCCCATGATCGAGGCTGTCTCACCAGCCCATGATCGAGGCTGTCTCACCAGCCCATGATCGAGGCTGTCTCACCAGCCCATGATCGAGGCTGTCTCACCAGCCCATGATCGAGGCTGTCTCACCAGCCCATGATCGAGGCTGCCTCACCAGCCCATGATCGAGGCTGCCTCACCAGCCTATAATCGAGGCTGCCTCACCAGCCCATGATCGAGGCTGTCTCACCAGCCCATGATCGAGGCTGCCTCACCAGCCCATGATCGAGGCTGTCTCACCAGCCCATGATCGAGGCTGCCTCACCAGCCCATGATCGAGGCTGTCTCACCAGCCCATGATCGAGGCTGCCTCACCAGCCCATGATCGAGGCTGCCTCACCAGCCTATAATCGAGGCTGCCTCACCCGTCCATGATCGAGGCTGTCTCACCAGCCCATGATCGAGGCTGTCTCACCAGCTCATGATCGAGGCTGTCTCACCAGCTCATGATCGAGGCTGTCTCACCAGCCCATGATCGAGGCTGCCTCACCAGCCCATGATCGAGGCTGCCTCACCAGCCCATAATCGAGGCTGCCTCACCCGTCCATGATCGAGGCTGTCTCACCAGCCCATGATCGAGGCTGTCTCACCAGCCCATGATCGAAGCTGTCTCACCAGCCCATGATCGAAGCTGTCTCACCAGCCCATGATCGAAGCTGTCTCACCAGCCCATGATCGAAGCTGCCTCACCAGCCCATGATCGAAGCTGTCTCACCAGCCCATGATCGAAGCTGTCTCACCAGCCCATGATCGAAGCTGTCTCACCAGCCCATGATCGAAGCTGCCTCACCAGCCCATGATCGAAGCTGTCTCACCAGCCCATGATCGAAGCTGTCTCACCAGCCCATGATCGAAGCTGTCTCACCAGCCCATGATCGAAGCTGTCTCACCAGACCATCATCAAGTCTCAACTTGACATTGTTCGTAGATAGAGCAAAACGTCACAGGGGTTTTCGGTGAAATGTTCCAGCCACGGTATTGTGGTCTCTTTATTTTTTTTATATATTTTTTTTCATATTACTTATAGTTTCAATATTTCTTTCACTTTAATATATGAACAAGAGAAGTGTGTAGGAAGGAAAACTAATAATGTTTTATCAGCGTCGTCACTCAGCTTGTGGTCTCCAACAAACTCTTATAATATATATAAAAACGTGAATTGCTGTAATGTGCCATAAATATTCATTTTATATTAGCATATGGGCAGAGGGAGGAGGAAGAGGAGGTATCTGAGGTGTGGCCGCTGCTGACTCGCACACACCAAGTATTTAGCACCACCAGTATCACCACCACCGTCACTACTACCACCACAGTCGCCGCCACCGCCACAACTACCTTCACCACCACCATCATTATCACCATCGCCACCACCACAATCACTGTTCCCATCACACCATTGCCACCGCAGCTATCACCACCACATCCACAACCATCACAACAACCACAGTCTTCACTATTGCTATTACCAACCCAACCATCACTACAACAACCACCATCACTACAACCGCCATCCGAGCAGCAACTGCTAACAATACAATCAACGTAGATTTATTGTATTGATTGGCAAACCACTGAGAGTTCTTGGCTTATCAAAAGGATTATCGCATAGGTGCGGCCCACTATGAGAGGGCTGTCCTACAGGACAACCCATACTGGTGCAGCTGTATGACTATCCATGATGTCCATTTCGAGTCGATAACGGAGGTCACAGCCTCCGCGGCCAGGTCCCAATCCAGTCCTCCCGGTTGGAGGCCGGATCTACCAGGTTCTTGGTACAACACCTTCCCCTCCCCCCAGGCATGCTAAATATACACCACAGTCCGGCTAATAAGAAGTTGACTTTAGTAACTTCTGATGTTTCTTATGAAAACTGCTGTGGGTGTAATTCCCATTATGGATGAGGGGATGGTGTTGAGTCTTGGTCCCCTTACACGCCTGCTTTTCATTGTAGGTATTTTGCTCAGTTTGTCAAGTCTCTTGCTTTTAAGTGAAGTGATTTCGGAGTTTAGGTTCGAAACCGGTCTCTCCAGAATGTTGCAGGTGTAGATTATGATGCATCTTCCTCGCCTATGTTCCAAGGAGTACAGTTAATTATTTCCAGTAGTTCAGAAGCTTTATTGATTTCCACGAGCAGTGAAAGTTCTCTGAAAGTCTTCTAATTTAGCACTTTCCTGAATTGAAGTATGGCGCTAGTATACAGCAGGATTCCTGCCTGCAGAGAACAAGTATCTTCAGTATCATCACCGGCTCAGCATATTTTGCTTAGAATGTTCGTTATCTGGTCTGTCACTTTGCAGTTGCAACAGCGTTGTTGGGATCCATGAAAAGTGAGATTCTCTTAGATTATCACTCTCAGGTTTCTCTCATCAAAATTCCTCTCTATGGAATGACTAAAGTTTGATTTATACTCTATTCCAGTCTTTATTGTCTGGGATTTTCCATAGTGGAGTAACTGAAATTTATCCTCGTTGAATATCATATTGTTAGCAATGGCTTACCAACTTACAAAATGAAATAGATTTTATAAATGTACAGGAAACGTTTAGAATCTGACGTAAAGAATCGTCCCCCCCCCCCAAAAAAAAAAAAATACCTGGCAGAACGTGCATAGGCTGTCTGTCGACCTAAGGCTTAGAATGACTTAGACAAACATAAACGAGAGCACGTGCGAGCTTTAGGCAACTGGCGGCGCACGCACGCACACACAGGAGCTAAGACTCGACCCCTGCAACCATAAATAGGTGAGTGAGTACACACACACACACACACACACACACACATACGGTGGGAGAGAGAGAGAGACAGAGAGAAACTACAACATAATCCACCCATAATCTACATGCCCATTTTTTTCTGCGTCACTCAAAAGCTAACATCAACATTCCTAGAACCTACTGAGAGATGGTTATCCTAGCGTGGCGAGAGTCGACTCCCCGAGGCTGCGGGGCTACGCTCCTCAGCACACCTCACCTGTACTCAGACCCCTGGAAACGCTCCCTGCGGCAGCCTTAACAAGTCAAAAAACTCACACAAACGATCTGGAAAAGGTCTACTGGAAAGCGATACCGTCTCTAACACACGTTTATGAAAAGTTTCCGACTCTTGGAGAAACTATTAAGCTCTTATCTTTGGGAACACTTGCGTGGGTCGTGTTTGCTCGAGCGGCGTAATCTACACACGTCAAACATTTTTTGAGGAAGTACACGAAATGCTTGAGCGATCGTGGTGGAAAAAGGAAATGCAAGTCGCCGTTGGTCTTGTGGACTAGGGAAGGAGTTGAGCTGGTTCAGTGGAGCTTTTTTGTTTTTGAGATGCTTCTTAAGGATAAAGCTGGAGGAGACTTATCAGGAAGAAAGTATGGGATTCACAAGAGAATTGTATTCGTTTAAGCACTGAGGAAGGTGATGAAAAGAAATACTCTTTGGTCTATCCACTCTTAATTTCGTCCTCATATCCTTAATTCTGTCTCCCACCCTTATCTCTCTCTCTCTCTCTCTCTCTCACTTTCTTAACTCGGTCTCTCCTACCCTTAACTCTACCTCTCTTACCGTTAACTGTCTCTCCAACCCTTAACTGTTTCTCCAGTTCATCACTCCGTTTTCTTCCCTTTAAATGTTTTCACTCTCAACTCTGTTTCGCCCACCTGTAACACACTATCCCCACCTCTGTGTCTACGAGAGATAGGTATACGAGCCTGCATGCAGCTTAACAACAACAGCCTGGCTCGTCAAACAGGGAAGCCGGACCCCGGGCCGGGCTATGAGGGCAGAAGAACTCTCGAAGACGGTCACGGGTATGACACAGGCATTTCACACTGTATGGCTCCCAAAGTGCAAAAAATGCTTAAAAAAGACTTTAAAACATGTACACTACAGCGTTGGTTTAACTGCTGCAAATGTGGCCATCAAATGTTTATATTCTAATGAGAAATGTATATAGTACACTCTTAATTACCACCTTTGAATTGCCTCATTAATGGGTGTTTGGGCTGTATACTGTTGGCTGATATTTACTGCTAATTGAATGCAAAGAACTATGTGTAAATATACTGCAATATGTAATGAATATTGGCCTTTTTATTTTGAGAGGGAGAGAGAGAGAGAGAGAGAGAGAGAGAGAGAGCGCAAGCAAGCAACTAGAATAAATGTGAGATTTTGTCAGTCTAAAAACGCGCGCTGACACCTAGTGTTCGCTGAGGAAAATTAACGGTGTGGAAACCTCCAGGTTAAGTCAGACATGAGACTTAAACAAACGTATAATACATATTAAAGCTGAGGCGAGACATACTTATACTTTAAAGCTGTGGTATCACGTGTATGTTAGGAATCACGGAGGTAATATGAAAACTGTTAAAAAGCACCTCGCTGAGTCTGGAGCTTCATCGGTCATTGTTTACTTTTCTCGAGCCTGAAATGGGTTATTTGTGAAATAAATAGCATTGTCCCACCTCATAGAGGAGGCGGTAAAGCAATTTAAAAATATATATATATCTATATATATCAATTGCCCTAACTTCACACATCATTAAAATTGTTGAACGAGTTCTAAGAAGCAAGATTGTCAATGACATGGAATCACAACAATCATTCAGCTCACGGCAGCATGGCTTTAGGGCAGGTCGCTCCTCCTTTTCACAATTCTTAGCTAATAAAGATGCGATCTCAGATGCTACTGCAAGACAAACTAAATGTTGATGTAATGTGCAGTGATTTTGAAAACTCATTCGACAAATGCGTTCGTGATGTGATTGAGCACAAATTACTCGAAATCGGAGGCTGCCATACTGAAAAGTACTGAAAAGTACCCCGCTTATGTTTCTGTCTTATATCCAGCATTAACAACGATATAAATCATAGCACCGTAACATCCTTTGCTGATGACACCAGAATCTCTGGGAGCGGCGACCGTCGAAGATACAGGGAATCTTCAGGCGGATATAAATCAAGTCTTTCAGTAGGTCTCAGACAACAGCATGATGTTTAACAAAAACAAGTTTCGATTCCTCCACTGTGGAAGGATGGGGAAAATAAAGACAAACTCGAATCATGCAATACAGTGAAAGTCCCATGTGCGAGTCTTACGAGTAATGATTGTCGGAAAATATCTAGTTATCCAGCCTATCATTCCCCTTGCTACCGCAAGGGAAATGATAGGATGGATAACTGTATCTTTCATTTCAAGAGATGCCGAGCCAACTATGATATTTTTAAGGCAGGAATACTGCAGTATACTGACGGCCCCTTTCAATTCAGGCTAGATCGCTGAGCTGGAAAACGTACGGAGAACTATAATTGTTCGTATACACTCAATCAAGCACCTGAACTACTGGGAACGCTTGAAGTTCTCTCAACTGTGTTTCTTGGAACATCGGTGAGAAATGTACATAATTTACACCTGGAAAATCCTGGAAGGACTGGTCCCAAACCTCAACACGGAAATCTCTCAGTATCAAAAAGAGACTTGACAGATGATGCAAATTACCTCCACTAAAAAGCAGGGGCACGATGAGTACACAAAGAAAGAACATGAGTGTCAGAGGTCACCGACTCTTCAAAACCCTGCCTCTCATGCATACGGGGAATTACCAACAAACCTCTGGCAGTCTTCATCAGGAAACTGGACAAGCTCCTCATTTGAGAGCCTGACCAGTCGTACTGTGGTTCGTACGGTGGACTGCAAGCAGCCAGCAGTAACAATATAGTTGATTAGACATTACTCCTCCAGGAGGCTTCGTATAAAACCGGGTCTCGGGGGCGTTGATTCCTGAAACTCCCTTCAGGTATCCATTTTACGGCGACGAATAAGTAAAAGACTGCTGTAAGTAAATTCAGTAACGTAACCCAATCCAACCAAACTTAACCTAACAGGCTGGTTAAGTTAAGTAGGATAACATCAAGTTAGATTCCATAAACAAAAAGGTCTTTTTTCATATATACCGAACACACACACACACCTCGAGTGCACAACGCTCTTAATAGTAGATAATATGCATAATAAAACACACAGGAGTAAAGTATACATTGACCTTTTTATTTTAACAAATCTTGGTAACGATATCTTTGTATTTAAGAGCGCTGTATAGCCCTTGTGGCTTAGCGCTTCTTTTTTGATTATAATAATAATTTGTATTTAAGAAACTTTGTTTTTGTATAAGCGAAACGTTGTAGCGTTTGCCTTTGAATGAGCTAAAAGTTGTATCGCTGTCTTCATATTGGCTTACGTGTGGGTAGGTTGCTTCCCTAGTACCAGCAATCACATGAAGAAGATCCAGAAGGAGCCTATTTTTTGTACCCGCATTGATACTCCTATGGACGGGGGCCTGAGGAAAATCCTAGTGGGGTCGCGGCCTCTGTGAGACACATTGCTTACAGAAATGTGCTTCAAGGGAAGAAGGGAAGACTGTCTAATGTATTTGTAGGGGAAGGGGGTGGGAAGGAAATACTATATCTTAAAGTAAATACACAATTTCATATGCTGTGAAAAATCACTTTCAGGAGTTGAGAGTACATAGTCTTTCCTCACTTCCGTTTTCCATTATCAGCCGGGCTGTGGTGCATACGTTAGGCTGCGTGGGGCTAGCACCATCAACTTTTTTTGTCCAGGCTGTCCACTGGGAGGCCTAATCTGGGACTGGGATGCAGGAATGAAACAGCTTCCAGGTAATCTCCAGGTTTGAGTTTCATCATTGCCTTTTCAGCGCATTCAAAAAATGTATTGTACATTTTTTGTCTCTGTCTCTCTTTCGGCATTGTGGAATTTTAATTAATAGGATTACGTTCTATCGGAATGAAAAATTCGTAATCATTTGCTGCGTGAAGCCAGCACTGGCAGCCTCTCTGATCAAGAAGTCATTTGGGAGGCCTAGTCTGGGATCCGGTTGCGGGGATGATGATCCTGACGTTAGGTAGTAAACTTTATTGTTTTCCTAAATTTGATATTTGAAGATTGTTTTCTACCTACCTGTTTTTTTTTACCTGTTGATTATTCCAAGGGTCACAGTCTCTGCATCCTGGTCTCAGTGTAGGGCTCCTGGTTGATGTCCTGGTCTCAGTGTAGGGCTCCTGGTTGATGTCCTGGTCTCAGTGTAGGGCTCCTGGTTGATGTCCTGGTCTCAGTGCAGGGCTCCTGGTTGTTGTCCTGGTCTCAGTGTAGGGCTCCTGGTTGATGTCCTGGTCTCAGTGCAGGGCTCCTGGTTGATGTCCTGGTCTCAGTGCAGGGCTCCTGGTTAATGTCCTGGTCTCAGTCCAGGGCTCATGGTTGATGTCCTGGTCTCAGTCCAGGGCTCATGGTTGATGTCCTGGTCTCAGTCCAGGGCTCCTGGTTGATGTCCTGGTCTCAGTCCAGGGCTCCTGGTTGATGTCCTGGTCTCAGTCCAGGGCTCCTGGTTGATGTCCTGGTCTCAGTCCAGGGCTCCTGGTTGATGTCCTGGTCTCAGTCCAGGGCTCCTGGTTGATGTCCTGGTCTCAGTCCAGGGCTCCTGGTTGATGTCCTGGTCTCAGTGCATGGCTCCTGGTTGATGTCCTGGTCTCAGTGCGGGGCTCCTGGTTGATGTCCTGGTCTCAGTGCAGGGCTCTTGGTTGATGTCCTGGCCTCAGTCCAGGGCTCCTGGTTGTTCTGGTCAGGCAGGTTGTTGGTCCCTTTTCAAGAGTGTGTTCTCTACTCTTGCAGCCTAGCCATGGATTGTTTACGGCACGCCCACAGCTATGCACCCACACTCGCACGCCCACAGATATCACCCCCATCCCACCTCCCACACCCACACACACTGCAGAGAAACACACACACACACACACACACACACACACACACACACACACACACACACACACACACACACACACACACACACACACACACATACACACACACATACACACATACACACACATACACACACACACACTCGTGGAGGAGTCACGCGGTTTGAACTCGTGTTTTGGCAGTAATTTCTGACTGTACCATAAGGAACAGAGTGTGGGATATAGGCGTGTGCACACATAAGAGTGCATATAATCACTTAAGCCCCGAAAAAAGGAAATATAAGTGATCACAGAAAAGAAAGCATAGTAAATAGTGCAAGTGCTAAATGGGGGCCGGGGGAAGGAAGGTGAACGGTCGTGTCAGGCCTAAATAGTGTTGACATACATAACACAGTGGGATATTTGAAGAATAAGTGCGACTCAAGACCAGGGAGATAAGAGATATGTATAGATGTGTCAGTAAATACAGTGAGTGAAAAAATTAGATGAGCTAGAGACTACAGTGCCTACAGGAAGTTAGTGGAAAAATTACCGAGAAGCATCAAGCATCTTCAACTACTGGGACCCAGGTCGGACGGCAACGTTACTCCACTGCTAGCCGCAAGTAATATTCACCTGGTTTGAGTTGCATGGGGTCAACAGCACCAGTCTCTAGCTGGAAATTGGGGGTCACTCTCCTTGAGCTATCAGAATTAGAATAAGCAGCATTTACTGGCATTTAATAGAATTTATTGAGGTGTAGGAGAGTTAAGCAGTTAATGATAGGTAGCCTAGTATGAGAGGTAGCCTAGCGAAGCCTTGCATAAAGAACTGAACGTAATTTTAGGCACACAAGACAGTACAGTGGGAACCAAGAGATTGGGTACATATGCAAAACATATGTAGTACATACGAGGGAAATAAGGACTGCTTACATGAACACACGCATACACACAAACTAGGTGAGTACAGGATCTGCTGTTAGGCACTTGAATAGCTGTAGCACACACACACACACACACACACACACACACACACTCACACACACACACACACACACACACATACACACATATACAGGATTTCACACCTTTATGTAAATTTACGTAATTTTAGGCTCACAAGACAGTACAGTGGGAACCAAGAGATTGGGTACATATGCAAAACATATGTAGTACATATGAGGGAAATAAGGACTGCTTACATAAACACATGCATACACACAAACTAGGTGAGTACAGGATCTGCTGTTAGGCGCATGAATGGCTGTAGCATGCACACACACACACACACACATATATACACACATACACACACACACACATATACAGGATTTCACACCTTTATGTGAACTGACCCTCTAACCCTCCCTTCTCTCCCCATCTCTTTGTCTCTTATCCTCTCTTTCTCTCTCTCTCTCTCTCTCTCTCTCTCTCTCTCTCTCTCTTACTCTTTCTGCCTCTTCCTTTCTCTCTTCCTCTCTCTCTTCCTCTCTTTCTCTCTCTCTTCCTCTCTCTTCCTCTCTCTCTCTTCTTCTCTCTCTTCTTCTCTCTCTTCCTCTCTCTTCCTCTTTTTTTTTTTACACAGGGTTTGAGAAGGTTAAGGATCCCTAGCTTTATTGACAAGCTATTTACAGGTTAAGTATTCCTAACTTTATTGGTAAGCTAAGAGCTGTTACCTACATCAGCTCATTTGAAAGCTGTGATGAATGGTTTGAAAAACCGACAAGTTGAAGATTGAAAGCATTTCTATTGTTATGAGACATACAAGTAGGGAACAGGATGAAGTTGGAGCCATCTCTGGGCCAGCATTTTCATTTGATCAACTGACTTTATCTCGTTGACATCATTATGCTGTACGAATGTGCTCCATACTCGAGTCATTCTGGGTATATAGGATCTCAGATGGAGTGAAGTTCTGGAGAAGGGTACAGCCAGAGTGAAGTTGCTGCTTTCTGCCCGTCTTGTGGCATAAAAGCTTGTTTCACGCTGTCCTCGAAGTGGATCCAAGTGTGGCACTTTGACAATATTGGCCTTGTACATAACAGTAAGGCCACCCACATCCCTCCTATGTTGAAGGCTCTGCTGAAATGACAGATCTATCCAGGATGGGTCCAGGCAAGAGATGAGACATCATGCTCTGTTCTCTACTCTCTACTCTCTCTCTCTCTCTCTCTTTTTCCTTCTCACTCTCCCCCCTTTCTCCTTCTATCTTTCCCTTCTCTACCCTCTCTCTCTCACTCTCTCCCCCTTTCCCTTCTCACTCTCCCCCTCTCTCTCCTACCTTTCCCCCCTCTCTCTCTCTTTCTTTCTCTCTCTTTCACTAAAAAAAAAAATGGTTGGGACTCGTAGGAATCAGGGATCAGATGACAATGGTACTGGTAGGGAGGAATGGATGGAGGAGCAGTGAAAAGGATGGAGCAAGAATGGGAGAGAAAATTGGGAGAGCTTTCTGAAAAAATGGAGAAAGAGCTTTCTGCAAAATGGGAAAAGAGGTTGGAGAAGGAGACGAAGAAATGGGAGGCACAAGTCGAAACTGCAGTAGACAGGTTTAGGGTCTTAGAATTTGAGGTAAACAGGCTGAAGCAAGTCACAGAGGCAGTGACCAAAGAAGACACAGCATATGAAGCTGAGAGGATGAACAAGAAGGAAAGAGATATGAATTATGCTAAGGTCATATCGCCCTTCAAAGAAGGGTCAGGGAGTAAAAGGGAAGAGCAGCTGGGTGCAGATAGAGAGGGAGATAAGTCGAATGCTGAGGCACAACCATGCTACCAAGAGCCACTGGAAAAATCAAGGGAGAAAATGACCATATACAGACAGGAACCAGAGTCACAGAGGGAGAGGCAATGGGAGGAGGAAAGGGCAAAATCAGTGTTTATCCAAGGGCTTCAGGAGAGAGAGGAAAGGACACACACTGAAAGGCGGCAGGAAGAAAGAAAGATTGGGAAAATCATCACGGAAATAGGGGGAGAAGACATGGACGAGATTGTAAATTTTCAGAGAATAGGGGGGTACTTGAAGGGGAGAAACCGACCGATCAAGCTGATTCTCAGGACAGAAACAGTGAGGAACAGGATCCTCCAAGAGAAACCAAGGTTGAAAAACTCGGAAGAGTACAAGAAGGTGTTCCTAGACAGAGACAGAATGCAAACAGAGGGACAGCAGCTGAGGGAGAGGACAAAAAAGCGAAAGGAGCTAGGAAAGGAAACAAGGATGGAACCAGCAGAGGTCAGTCAGAGTAGAACAGAGAAGCAAGGGCAAGCACACACACAACTATCCTCAGAACCCCACAACCTATCACACCATCCCAACACACACTACAATCCATACCCACAGCTTCCACCCAACCCCCAACCATAGAATCCCACAGTATGCTACCAGGTCTCCCACCCCCACAGGTCCCCAAACCACAGTATTGGAAAGGAAACTGAAGGTATGGTACACAAACGCTGATGGAATAACAAACAAGTGGGAGGAGCTGCACGAAAGAGTCAGAGACATCACCGGACATCATAGTGCTCACAGAAACCAAGCTTACAGGTAAGATAACAGATGCCATCTTTCCAACGAGATACCAGATCCTGAGGAAAGACAGAAGGAACAGCGGGGGTGGAGGAGTGGCACTGCTGATCAAACACCGATGGAATTTTGATGAGCTGGAGAGAGGAGACAGCGGAGAAGAAAGTGATTACATAGCGGGAACGCTTCTCTCTGGAGGTCCCAAGGTGGTAATTGCAGTGATGTATAACCTACCACAGAACAGCAGGAGACCAGGGCATGAGTATGACAAGAACAATAGAGCGATGGTTGACACACTGGCTGCAGTGGCCAGAAGAGCTCATGCATGCAGGACAAAGCTCCTGATCATGGGCGACTTTAACCACAAGGAGATCGACTGGGAGAACTTGGAGCCACATGGGGGCCAAGATACATGGAGGGCTAAGATGATGGAGGTGGTACTGGAAAACTTCATGCACCAACACGTAAGGGACACTACAAGAGAGAGAGGAGAGGATGAACCAGCAAGACTGGACTTAGTATTCACCTTGAGCAGTGCAGATATCGAGAACATCACATATGAAAGACCCCTTGGAGCCAGCGATCATGTGGTTTTGAGCTTCGAATACACAGTAGAGCTACAAGTGGAGAGGGAAGCAGGAAGGCCAGGGCAAATGAAACCAAACTACAGGAAAGGGGACTACACGGGAATGAGGAACTTCCTGAACGAGGTTCAGTGGGACAGAGAACTGGCAGGGAAGCCAGTTAATGAGATGATGGAATATGTAGCAACAATGTGCAAGGAGGCTGAGGAGAGGTTTGTACCCAAGGGAAACAGGAATAACGAAAAAGCCAGGATGATCCCATGGTTCACCCAAAGGTGCAAGGAGGCAAAAACCAAGTGTGCTAGGGAATGGAAGAAATATAGAAGGCAAAGGACCCAGGAGAATAAGGAGAGCAGTCGTAGAGCCAGAAACGAATATGCACAGAAGGGAGGCCCAACGACAATATAAAAGCGACATAGCAGCGAAAGCCAAATCTGACCCAAAACTGTTATACAGCCACATCAGGAGGAAAACAACATTCAAGGACCAGGTAATCAGGCTAAGGAAGGAAGGAGGAGAGACAACAAGAAATGACCGTGAAGTATGTGAGAAACTCAACAAGAGATTCAAAGAAGTGTTCACAGAGGAGACAGAAGGGGCTCCAGAGGGACGGAGAGGTGTGGCACATCACCAGGTGCTGGACACCGTACACACAACCGAGGAAGAAGTGAAGAGGCTTCTGAGTGAGATAGATACCTCAAAGGCAATGGGGCCAGATAACATATCTCCATGGGTCCTGAGAGAGGGAGCAGAGGCGCTGTGTGTACCCCTAACAACAATATTCAATACATCTATCGAAACAGGGAGATTGCCTGAGGCATGGAATACAGCAAATGTAGTCCCAATCTTTAAAAAAGGAGACAGACATGAAGCACTAAACTACAGACCAGTGTCACTGACATGTATAGTATGCAAAGTCATGGAGAAGATTGTCAGGAGAAGAGTGGTGGAACACCTAGAAAGGAATGATCTCATCAACAGCAGCCAACATGGTTTCAGGGACGGGAAATCCTGTCACAAACCTACTGGAGCTCTATGACAAGGTGACAGCAGTAAGGCAAGAGAGAGAGGGGAGGGTGGATTGCATTTTCTTGGACTGCAAGAAGGCGTTTGACACAGTACCACACAAGAGATTAGTGCAAAAACTGGAGGACCAAGCAGGGATAACAGGGAAGGCACTACAATGGATCAAGGAATATTTGTCAGGAAGACAGCAGCGAGTAATGGTACGTGGCGAGGTGTCAGAGTGGGCACCTGTGACCAGCGGGGTCCCACAGGAGTCAGTCCTAGGACCAGTGCTGTTTCTGGTATTTGTGAACGACATGACAGAAGGAATAAACTCTGAGGTGTCCCTGTTTGCAGATGACGTGAAGTTGATGAGTAGAATTCATTCGATCGAAGACCAGGCAGAACTACAAAGGGATCTGGACAGGCTGCAGACCTGGTCCAGCAATTGGCTCCTGGAGTCCAATCCCACCAAGTGCAAAGTCATGAAGATTGGGGAAGGGCAACGAAGACCGCAGACGGAGTACAGTCTAGGGGGCCAGAGACTACAAACCTCCCTCAAGGAAAAAGATCTTGGGGTGAGTATAACACCAGGCACATCTCCTGAAGCGCACATCAACCAAATAACTGCTGCAGCATATGGGCGCCTAGCAAACCTCAGAACAGCATTCCGACATCTTAATAAGGAGTCGTTCAGGACCCTGTACACCGTGTACGTTAGGCCCATATTGGAGTATGCGGCACCAGTTTGGAACCCACACCTAGCCAAGCATGTAAAGAAACTAGAGAAAGTGCAAAGGTTTGCCACAAGACTAATCCCAGAGTTAAGAGGTATGTCCTACGAGGAGAGGTTAAGGGAAATCAACCTGACGACACTGGAGGACAGGAGAGATAGGGGGGACATGATAACAACTTACAAAATACTGAGAGGAATTGACAAGGTGGACAAAGACAGGATGTTCCAGAGATTGGAAACAGCAACAAGGGGACACAGTTGGAAGCTGAAGACACAGATGAATCACAGGGATGTTAGGAAGTATTTCTTCAGCCACAGAGTAGTCAGGAAGTGGAATAGTTTGGGAAGAGATGTAGTGGAGGCAGGATCCATACATAGCTTTAAGTAGAGGTACGATAAAGCTCATGGTTCAGGGAGAGTGACCTAGTTGCGACCAGTGAAGAGGCGGGGCCAGGAGCTTGGACTCGACCCGTGCAACCTCAACTAGGTGAGTACAACTAGGTGAGTACACACACACACACACACACACACACACACAAACATTTAAAAACAACTCTTTCCAGTGTCTTGAACTTTCTTTAACATTCTTCTGGACGGTTCATCGTCTCGTCCTCTCAAAAGTTACTTAATCGCAGTTTCAACACTGTGTACGGCACTGGCTCTGATATTCCTTTCAACACACTGTATGTCGGCCACTGTTGACGAAAACAACTTTTGTTTAAAACACGACCATGGAAGAAAAAGTTTGCGTCGGTGGAAATTTCAACATTTTATTCCCAAAATGACACGATTTTTTTTTGTTCAACCCTCACGTGTTTAATGAATACTCATCGACATAAAAAAAATGTAAAACGAAATATTAACCGAAAAAAAGAATGAAAATCGGAAAATGAACTAACAAAATTTAATCGACAAAGGAATGATAATCCTAACAAATATCTGATGATCGATTAAAAAATTTAATAATTGTTTTTTCCAAGATTATGTGGAAAAAACACATGATAATCGAATGAAGATAATCGATAAAAAAAATAAAAAGGAAAACAAATAGTAATTGGAAAAAATCAGAGGAAAATAAATGATAATCGTGGCAAATTAAATAATCCTCGTCCAATATACATATATATACATATATATATATATATATATATATATATATATATATATATATATATATATATATATATATATATATATATATATGTCGTGCCGAATAGGCAGAACTTGCGATCTTGGCTTAAATAGCAACGCTCATCTTGCCATATAGGACAAGTGAAAATTTGTGTATGCAATAATTTCGCCAAAATCATTCTGAACCTAACGATGAAATATATATTTCACTGTGTTTGTTTAGTATTAAATTATTGTAAACAAATCTAAAATATATTTAGTTGGGTTAGGCTAAAATAAATTGTGCTTGTTATAATAAGGTTAGGTAAGTTTTCTAAGTTCCTTTTGGTGCAAAATTATAAATTTTTACATCAACATTAATGAAAATAATATATTTTTAAACGTATAAGAGAAAATTTTAGAAATGACTTAATTTTAAATGAGTTCTTGCAAATTGATCAGTTTTACATATTCGGCACGACATATATATATATATATATATATATATATATATATATATATATATATATATATATATATATATATATATATATATATATATATATATATATATGTATGTATATATTTCGCAAAAAAAATGTATCTGGTAAATCAAATTAAAAAAAAATATTAACAGAAAAACAAACTCGGCTTACTTAGTTTCTTACGAGGAGTCTCTGAGAAGATGCCCAGATAACACTGGCTGTTCTGACTCTTTTTGCCTCTGATATACCTGTGACTGGTGTCGAGGGCTCTTCTACCAGGCTGCCTGGCCTGAAGCTAAGCTTCCTTGTCAACTGGACTTTTTGTGCTAGCGGTCCGCAGGCCTTAAGTAGCCATCGCAAACCCGGCTCATCCGGCACTTTCAGAAGGAAGCTGGCCAGCTTTATAGAAACTTGTGCATACGAGTGTACAGAATTAGCCAGAAGACACTCAATAGGTGCAAGTTTCACTCGGTGAGATTTGGGGAAGGAAATTCCTGAGCGCTGAGACACTTGCTGTTTTTGTTTCAGTTGTTTAGTGTAGTCAATACCATTTACCAACGCACCTCCCCATTCGTCATCTTCCTACCCCCCAAAACCCCATCCCAAACTCACCACCTATCTAGCAATACACTTCCATACTCACCATCCCTTTATAAACCCATCCCCATATTCATGAATCTACTATGTCTATCAGCACACCCATATTCACCATCCTTTTCTAACCTACCCTTCCCTCACCATACATCTACCAGCACGCCAAATTAAACCCTTCCGGACTTTCCATCCTTCTACGTACAGCTTTTCCTATTACTCATCCTTCTATGAACACTCGCCTCTCCCCGAATTCACCATCCATCTACCAACAACCCTCTACCATTCTTGGTCTTCATGGTGCTTTGTTTTAACAGGGAAAAAATAAATGATAGCGTACAAATCAACCAGAACAAATGGTAAGAGTCATCCTGGGAACATGCAGACCAGGATGAATTCCAACAACTGGATATGGAAATAAATGGTATAAAATACCGACACAATGGAAATATAAACACAAATGCAGTATAATGTGATCCTTTATTGACAACGTTTCACCCACCCAGTGGGCTTCTTCAAGTCACACACAGATCCGTGTGTGACTTGAAGAAGCCCACTGGGTGGGTGAAACGTTGTCAATAAAGGATCACATTATACTGCATTTGTGTTTATAATTCCAACAACTGGATATGCTGAATGCTGAAGACAGTAAAGCAACTGAAGTTAAATTATGTTTATAAAATTTCAGTGTCCAGAATATCTTGCTACCAAGTTTGTCATGGTTGGGAACATAAACCAGTTTGGTACTAGGGAAAGTGAACACAGTTTTGTAGTACGTACAGTAGGTGGTCAGGCCTCAAACACCTGACCACCCACCATGAGCCAGTTCAGCAAGATAGCTAAAAGATACCTAATGAAAGAATCTACAGAAAGGGAGGAGAGTGATTTCTTGTATATAGTTAAACACTGATGTACCTACTAATGTTCATGAAAATAACTCGGTTCACTTAATTCTTATTGTTATCTCCTTTTACTATAACTTAGTTTCACACAGTTGAGTTACTTATTTATTATTATTTATTATCACACTGGCCGATTCCCACCAAGGCAAGGTGGCCCGAAAAAGAAAAACTTTCACCATCATTCACTCCATCACTGTCTTGCCAGAAGGGTGCTTTACACTACAGTTTTTAAACTGCAACATTAACACCCCTCCTTCAGTTACTTAGCTGTTTTAATTTTTAAATTTATAATAATGTCTGATTTCTACTGTAACTTACAGCTAGGCTTTAAATAATGAGATATTACAATGACCCCAATGGAAATAAGTCACTATGGCTGGCTTTCTTTGGGTTATCCTAAGTAATTTATACATATATGTATATTGCTATGTATGAAAAATATACTTATGTGTACCTGTACCTAAATAAACTCACCACAACATTTCACCATTCAAACCCACACTACTCTGCTCATAGAAATCTAACACTCCTTCCTGGCTCACCTTGCCTGTCTCTGCCACCCACGACCCTGGCAAACATCTGTCAGTCGCCAGTCAGGGGGAAAAAAAGCCAATCCAAATTTACTGCACTAATGGCTTGGCCCGGTTGTCATCTTCATTAAGAACGAAGAAAAATGGCTCTCCCATCCATCGAGGTCAGTGCCGTGAGCGGACGAACGTGCTGGCGATTGGAGCATTAATCTCAGCTTCTCCATGTTTCCAAGAATGATCGGTGAGGGTTGATCAATAGAGCAAAGATTAATAGATTTGGTGGCTAGATGACTGAAGGAAATATTCTGCGCTCGGCATTCATGTACTCTGTAAAATACATTTTCCAAGGGAATGGGGGGGGGTAAGAGACGCTAATTTGTTTTTTTTCTGTTTGCCGAAAGCTTTGAAACAAATTCCCTCAATTCGTTTCGCTTTGTATTTGCAGAAAGGAAGAAAAACTCTGGAATGGTCACGTTGCACAAACTTCATTTGTTTCTCTGCAAGAGTAGCAACAGACCCAAAATAAACAGTATTTTAACATGTGTAAATTCGAAACCAGCTCAAGTTTAATTTAAAACAGCGGCCACTTAGGTCGATGACACTCACCCACTCTGTCAAGAAGGCTTCAACCTGGGTAACAAGAGGGGCAGATGAGCTACATGTTCACCAAGACCCAACTTCCTTACTCTCTAGCGTGGGAGTTTCACCATTATGGACATTTGTCGTCTGAGTAGTTCTTCACTTTAGACCACCGGGAGGAAGTGTCTCCTACCTGGAAATTGGACTGCGGTAGAAGAGAGGCACTGGCGACGAGGTAGAAACATCAGCAGCGGCATCCTTCTCCTCCAAACACAAATCAGTTGCCTGAACTTAGGCCAGACCTGAGCCTCGCCAACTGGCCAGCAAGCTCTCTAGGTAGACTTCAGGCAGTAAAGCCTCAGTAGGGACTGAGTAGGAGCTATTGCTATTCGTTCTATTCAGTTCAACAGAGGCTAGACAATGTTTGTTAAACATCCGGCTCCGCCCTCCCCCGCCTGCGGCAGAAATACTGCAGGAGAAGAAAGAGGTTGCTTATGTGCTTTATCTTGTTCCCCAGCCAACCTCGGTGATGTACTCGCCCACTCCTTCCTATTCACTCACCCATCTTCTTGATCCCCAGCCAGCCTCGGTGAAATACTATCCCACTCGTTCCTATTCATTCACCCGCTGACAGATTAGAAAGGCATGAGCCCTTCTCAATCAAATTGCTTGAGAACTCCCATAAACTCTGTAGAGCGACCACTCACTTCAGGAGTTCTCAGAAACGATCATTCACTTCAGGAGCTCTGTAGCACTACCACTCATTAACTGGATAACGTTCCTAAGTGAGAGAAAAGCTGTCGTTAACAGATGTATTCATTCCTTGCTCTGCAGTTAACTCTTGAAAACGTTACAAGCAGTCACTGAAAAAAAAACTTTGTGTACCTTCTTAAATGACTGGAGAGAATTTGCGAAATGCCGAAGCATTCTTATCACAAAGGTCGTTGAAGGGGAACATAGACGTTAGACACCGAAACGTGACAGAAGGAAAGAACAAGGAGGCAGGAGGCAAGAACAAGGAGGCAGGAGGCAAGAACAAGGAGGCAGGAGGCAAGAACAAGGAGGCAGGAGGCAAGAACAAGGAGGCAGGAGGCAAGAACAAGGAGGCAGGAGGCAAGAACAAGGAGGCAGGAGGCAAGAACAAGGAGGCAGGAGGCAAGAACAAGGAGGCAGGAGACAAGAACAAGGAGGCAGGAGGCAAGAACAAGGAGGCAGGAGGCAAGAACAAGGAGGCAGGAGATAATACCGTGGAGGTAGGAGGTAAAAATTTGACGGGAAGCAAGAACAAGGAGGCAGGAGGAGAAGACAAAAGGAGG
>NC_091300.1:27207044-27249544 GCF_038502225.1 Cherax quadricarinatus | reverse complement strand
TTTCGCCACACAGTGGCTTCATCAGTCCAATACAAAGTAGAAATGGGTAAGGAGAGTAGAAGTATGAGGTAATCAGTCCCTCAACCTGGATTCGATGTGTTCAGTCCATCACTCTTGTAGTAAGTGCAGCATAGGGCCAGAGAGGTGGCTTATATACTGCGGTGAGATGAGTTGAAGCAGGAGGAGGCGGGATCTTAGTGGGACCTGCCACTAATGTAAGTAGGTCATCGTCCAAAGGTTTGGGCAAGCGTTGAAGTCTTTGTACCAAGATTCCATGATGTTGCAGTGTCTGACAGATGTGATGAATGGTTTTGAAAACCGACAAGTTGAAGAATTGAGACACTTATGCAACACATGGGAATCTTTATTGAAGAAACGTTTCGCCACACAGTGGCTTCATCAGTCCAATACAAAGTAGAAATGGGTAAGGAGAGTAGAAGTATGAGGTAATCAGTCCCTCAACCTGGATTCGATGTGTTCAGTCCATCACTCTTGTAGTAAGTGCAGCATAGGGCCAGAGAGGTGGCTTATATACTGCGGTGAGATGAGTTGAAGCAGGAGGAGGCGGGATCTTAGTGGGACCTGCCACTAATGTAAGTAGGTCATCGTCCAAAGGTTTGGGCAAGCGTTGAAGTCTTTGTACCAAGATTCCATGATGTTGCAGTGTCTGACAGATGTGATGAATGGTTTTGAAAACCGACAAGTTGAAGAATTGAGACACTTATGCAACACATGGGAATCTTTATTGAAGAAACGTTTCGCCACACAGTGGCTTCATCAGTCCAATACAAAGTAGAAATGGGTAAGGAGAGTAGAAGTATGAGGTAATCAGTCCCTCAACCTGGATTCGATGTGTTCAGTCCATCACTCTTGTAGTAAGTGCAGCATAGGGCCAGAGAGGTGGCTTATATACTGCGGTGAGATGAGTTGAAGCAGGAGGAGGCGGGATCTTAGTGGGACCTGCCACTAATGTAAGTAGGTCATCGTCCAAAGGTTTGGGCAAGCGTTGAAGTCTTTGTACCAAGATTCCATGATGTTGCAGTGTCTGACAGATGTGATGAATGGTTTTGAAAACCGACAAGTTGAAGAATTGAGACACTTATGCAACACATGGGAATCTTTATTGAAGAAACGTTTCGCCACACAGTGGCTTCATCAGTCCAATACAAAGTAGAAATGGGTAAGGAGAGTAGAAGTATGAGGTAATCAGTCCCTCAACCTGGATTCGATGTGTTCAGTCCATCACTCTTGTAGTAAGTGCAGCATAGGGCCAGAGAGGTGGCTTATATACTGCGGTGAGATGAGTTGAAGCAGGAGGAGGCGGGATCTTAGTGGGACCTGCCACTAATGTAAGTAGGTCATCGTCCAAAGGTTTGGGCAAGCGTTGAAGTCTTTGTACCAAGATTCCATGATGTTGCAGTGTCTGACAGATGTGATGAATGGTTTTGAAAACCGACAAGTTGAAGAATTGAGACACTTATGCAACACATGGGAATCTTTATTGAAGAAACGTTTCGCCACACAGTGGCTTCATCAGTCCAATACAAAGTAGAAATGGGTAAGGAGAGTAGAAGTATGAGGTAATCAGTCCCTCAACCTGGATTCGATGTGTTCAGTCCATCACTCTTGTAGTAAGTGCAGCATAGGGCCAGAGAGGTGGCTTATATACTGCGGTGAGATGAGTTGAAGCAGGAGGAGGCGGGATCTTAGTGGGACCTGCCACTAATGTAAGTAGGTCATCGTCCAAAGGTTTGGGCAAGCGTTGAAGTCTTTGTACCAAGATTCCATGATGTTGCAGTGTCTGACAGATGTGATGAATGGTTTTGAAAACCGACAAGTTGAAGAATTGAGACACTTATGCAACACATGGGAATCTTTATTGAAGAAACGTTTCGCCACACAGTGGCTTCATCAGTCCAATACAAAGTAGAAATGGGTAAGGAGAGTAGAAGTATGAGGTAATCAGTCCCTCAACCTGGATTCGATGTGTTCAGTCCATCACTCTTGTAGTAAGTGCAGCATAGGGCCAGAGAGGTGGCTTATATACTGCGGTGAGATGAGTTGAAGCAGGAGGAGGCGGGATCTTAGTGGGACCTGCCACTAATGTAAGTAGGTCATCGTCCAAAGGTTTGGGCAAGCGTTGAAGTCTTTGTACCAAGATTCCATGATGTTGCAGTGTCTGACAGATGTGATGAATGGTTTTGAAAACCGACAAGTTGAAGAATTGAGACACTTATGCAACACATGGGAATCTTTATTGAAGAAACGTTTCGCCACACAGTGGCTTCATCAGTCCAATACAAAGTAGAAATGGGTAAGGAGAGTAGAAGTATGAGGTAATCAGTCCCTCAACCTGGATTCGATGTGTTCAGTCCATCACTCTTGTAGTAAGTGCAGCATAGGGCCAGAGAGGTGGCTTATATACTGCGGTGAGATGAGTTGAAGCAGGAGGAGGCGGGATCTTAGTGGGACCTGCCACTAATGTAAGTAGGTCATCGTCCAAAGGTTTGGGCAAGCGTTGAAGTCTTTGTACCAAGATTCCATGATGTTGCAGTGTCTGACAGATGTGATGAATGGTTTTGAAAACCGACAAGTTGAAGAATTGAGACACTTATGCAACACATGGGAATCTTTATTGAAGAAACGTTTCGCCACACAGTGGCTTCATCAGTCCAATACAAAGTAGAAATGGGTAAGGAGAGTAGAAGTATGAGGTAATCAGTCCCTCAACCTGGATTCGATGTGTTCAGTCCATCACTCTTGTAGTAAGTGCAGCATAGGGCCAGAGAGGTGGCTTATATACTGCGGTGAGATGAGTTGAAGCAGGAGGAGGCGGGATCTTAGTGGGACCTGCCACTAATGTAAGTAGGTCATCGTCCAAAGGTTTGGGCAAGCGTTGAAGTCTTTGTACCAAGATTCCATGATGTTGCAGTGTCTGACAGATGTGATGAATGGTTTTGAAAACCGACAAGTTGAAGAATTGAGACACTTATGCAACACATGGGAATCTTTATTGAAGAAACGTTTCGCCACACAGTGGCTTCATCAGTCCAATACAAAGTAGAAATGGGTAAGGAGAGTAGAAGTATGAGGTAATCAGTCCCTCAACCTGGATTCGATGTGTTCAGTCCATCACTCTTGTAGTAAGTGCAGCATAGGGCCAGAGAGGTGGCTTATATACTGCGGTGAGATGAGTTGAAGCAGGAGGAGGCGGGATCTTAGTGGGACCTGCCACTAATGTAAGTAGGTCATCGTCCAAAGGTTTGGGCAAGCGTTGAAGTCTTTGTACCAAGATTCCATGATGTTGCAGTGTCTGACAGATGTGATGAATGGTTTTGAAAACCGACAAGTTGAAGAATTGAGACACTTATGCAACACATGGGAATCTTTATTGAAGAAACGTTTCGCCACACAGTGGCTTCATCAGTCCAATACAAAGTAGAAATGGGTAAGGAGAGTAGAAGTATGAGGTAATCAGTCCCTCAACCTGGATTCGATGTGTTCAGTCCATCACTCTTGTAGTAAGTGCAGCATAGGGCCAGAGAGGTGGCTTATATACTGCGGTGAGATGAGTTGAAGCAGGAGGAGGCGGGATCTTAGTGGGACCTGCCACTAATGTAAGTAGGTCATCGTCCAAAGGTTTGGGCAAGCGTTGAAGTCTTTGTACCAAGATTCCATGATGTTGCAGTGTCTGACAGATGTGATGAATGGTTTTGAAAACCGACAAGTTGAAGAATTGAGACACTTATGCAACACATGGGAATCTTTATTGAAGAAACGTTTCGCCACACAGTGGCTTCATCAGTCCAATACAAAGTAGAAATGGGTAAGGAGAGTAGAAGTATGAGGTAATCAGTCCCTCAACCTGGATTCGATGTGTTCAGTCCATCACTCTTGTAGTAAGTGCAGCATAGGGCCAGAGAGGTGGCTTATATACTGCGGTGAGATGAGTTGAAGCAGGAGGAGGCGGGATCTTAGTGGGACCTGCCACTAATGTAAGTAGGTCATCGTCCAAAGGTTTGGGCAAGCGTTGAAGTCTTTGTACCAAGATTCCATGATGTTGCAGTGTCTGACAGATGTGATGAATGGTTTTGAAAACCGACAAGTTGAAGAATTGAGACACTTATGCAACACATGGGAATCTTTATTGAAGAAACGTTTCGCCACACAGTGGCTTCATCAGTCCAATACAAAGTAGAAATGGGTAAGGAGAGTAGAAGTATGAGGTAATCAGTCCCTCAACCTGGATTCGATGTGTTCAGTCCATCACTCTTGTAGTAAGTGCAGCATAGGGCCAGAGAGGTGGCTTATATACTGCGGTGAGATGAGTTGAAGCAGGAGGAGGCGGGATCTTAGTGGGACCTGCCACTAATGTAAGTAGGTCATCGTCCAAAGGTTTGGGCAAGCGTTGAAGTCTTTGTACCAAGATTCCATGATGTTGCAGTGTCTGACAGATGTGATGAATGGTTTTGAAAACCGACAAGTTGAAGAATTGAGACACTTATGCAACACATGGGAATCTTTATTGAAGAAACGTTTCGCCACACAGTGGCTTCATCAGTCCAATACAAAGTAGAAATGGGTAAGGAGAGTAGAAGTATGAGGTAATCAGTCCCTCAACCTGGATTCGATGTGTTCAGTCCATCACTCTTGTAGTAAGTGCAGCATAGGGCCAGAGAGGTGGCTTATATACTGCGGTGAGATGAGTTGAAGCAGGAGGAGGCGGGATCTTAGTGGGACCTGCCACTAATGTAAGTAGGTCATCGTCCAAAGGTTTGGGCAAGCGTTGAAGTCTTTGTACCAAGATTCCATGATGTTGCAGTGTCTGACAGATGTGATGAATGGTTTTGAAAACCGACAAGTTGAAGAATTGAGACACTTATGCAACACATGGGAATCTTTATTGAAGAAACGTTTCGCCACACAGTGGCTTCATCAGTCCAATACAAAGTAGAAATGGGTAAGGAGAGTAGAAGTATGAGGTAATCAGTCCCTCAACCTGGATTCGATGTGTTCAGTCCATCACTCTTGTAGTAAGTGCAGCATAGGGCCAGAGAGGTGGCTTATATACTGCGGTGAGATGAGTTGAAGCAGGAGGAGGCGGGATCTTAGTGGGACCTGCCACTAATGTAAGTAGGTCATCGTCCAAAGGTTTGGGCAAGCGTTGAAGTCTTTGTACCAAGATTCCATGATGTTGCAGTGTCTGACAGATGTGATGAATGGTTTTGAAAACCGACAAGTTGAAGAATTGAGACACTTATGCAACACATGGGAATCTTTATTGAAGAAACGTTTCGCCACACAGTGGCTTCATCAGTCCAATACAAAGTAGAAATGGGTAAGGAGAGTAGAAGTATGAGGTAATCAGTCCCTCAACCTGGATTCGATGTGTTCAGTCCATCACTCTTGTAGTAAGTGCAGCATAGGGCCAGAGAGGTGGCTTATATACTGCGGTGAGATGAGTTGAAGCAGGAGGAGGCGGGATCTTAGTGGGACCTGCCACTAATGTAAGTAGGTCATCGTCCAAAGGTTTGGGCAAGCGTTGAAGTCTTTGTACCAAGATTCCATGATGTTGCAGTGTCTGACAGATGTGATGAATGGTTTTGAAAACCGACAAGTTGAAGAATTGAGACACTTATGCAACACATGGGAATCTTTATTGAAGAAACGTTTCGCCACACAGTGGCTTCATCAGTCCAATACAAAGTAGAAATGGGTAAGGAGAGTAGAAGTATGAGGTAATCAGTCCCTCAACCTGGATTCGATGTGTTCAGTCCATCACTCTTGTAGTAAGTGCAGCATAGGGCCAGAGAGGTGGCTTATATACTGCGGTGAGATGAGTTGAAGCAGGAGGAGGCGGGATCTTAGTGGGACCTGCCACTAATGTAAGTAGGTCATCGTCCAAAGGTTTGGGCAAGCGTTGAAGTCTTTGTACCAAGATTCCATGATGTTGCAGTGTCTGACAGATGTGATGAATGGTTTTGAAAACCGACAAGTTGAAGAATTGAGACACTTATGCAACACATGGGAATCTTTATTGAAGAAACGTTTCGCCACACAGTGGCTTCATCAGTCCAATACAAAGTAGAAATGGGTAAGGAGAGTAGAAGTATGAGGTAATCAGTCCCTCAACCTGGATTCGATGTGTTCAGTCCATCACTCTTGTAGTAAGTGCAGCATAGGGCCAGAGAGGTGGCTTATATACTGCGGTGAGATGAGTTGAAGCAGGAGGAGGCGGGATCTTAGTGGGACCTGCCACTAATGTAAGTAGGTCATCGTCCAAAGGTTTGGGCAAGCGTTGAAGTCTTTGTACCAAGATTCCATGATGTTGCAGTGTCTGACAGATGTGATGAATGGTTTTGAAAACCGACAAGTTGAAGAATTGAGACACTTATGCAACACATGGGAATCTTTATTGAAGAAACGTTTCGCCACACAGTGGCTTCATCAGTCCAATACAAAGTAGAAATGGGTAAGGAGAGTAGAAGTATGAGGTAATCAGTCCCTCAACCTGGATTCGATGTGTTCAGTCCATCACTCTTGTAGTAAGTGCAGCATAGGGCCAGAGAGGTGGCTTATATACTGCGGTGAGATGAGTTGAAGCAGGAGGAGGCGGGATCTTAGTGGGACCTGCCACTAATGTAAGTAGGTCATCGTCCAAAGGTTTGGGCAAGCGTTGAAGTCTTTGTACCAAGATTCCATGATGTTGCAGTGTCTGACAGATGTGATGAATGGTTTTGAAAACCGACAAGTTGAAGAATTGAGACACTTATGCAACACATGGGAATCTTTATTGAAGAAACGTTTCGCCACACAGTGGCTTCATCAGTCCAATACAAAGTAGAAATGGGTAAGGAGAGTAGAAGTATGAGGTAATCAGTCCCTCAACCTGGATTCGATGTGTTCAGTCCATCACTCTTGTAGTAAGTGCAGCATAGGGCCAGAGAGGTGGCTTATATACTGCGGTGAGATGAGTTGAAGCAGGAGGAGGCGGGATCTTAGTGGGACCTGCCACTAATGTAAGTAGGTCATCGTCCAAAGGTTTGGGCAAGCGTTGAAGTCTTTGTACCAAGATTCCATGATGTTGCAGTGTCTGACAGATGTGATGAATGGTTTTGAAAACCGACAAGTTGAAGAATTGAGACACTTATGCAACACATGGGAATCTTTATTGAAGAAACGTTTCGCCACACAGTGGCTTCATCAGTCCAATACAAAGTAGAAATGGGTAAGGAGAGTAGAAGTATGAGGTAATCAGTCCCTCAACCTGGATTCGATGTGTTCAGTCCATCACTCTTGTAGTAAGTGCAGCATAGGGCCAGAGAGGTGGCTTATATACTGCGGTGAGATGAGTTGAAGCAGGAGGAGGCGGGATCTTAGTGGGACCTGCCACTAATGTAAGTAGGTCATCGTCCAAAGGTTTGGGCAAGCGTTGAAGTCTTTGTACCAAGATTCCATGATGTTGCAGTGTCTGACAGATGTGATGAATGGTTTTGAAAACCGACAAGTTGAAGAATTGAGACACTTATGCAACACATGGGAATCTTTATTGAAGAAACGTTTCGCCACACAGTGGCTTCATCAGTCCAATACAAAGTAGAAATGGGTAAGGAGAGTAGAAGTATGAGGTAATCAGTCCCTCAACCTGGATTCGATGTGTTCAGTCCATCACTCTTGTAGTAAGTGCAGCATAGGGCCAGAGAGGTGGCTTATATACTGCGGTGAGATGAGTTGAAGCAGGAGGAGGCGGGATCTTAGTGGGACCTGCCACTAATGTAAGTAGGTCATCGTCCAAAGGTTTGGGCAAGCGTTGAAGTCTTTGTACCAAGATTCCATGATGTTGCAGTGTCTGACAGATGTGATGAATGGTTTTGAAAACCGACAAGTTGAAGAATTGAGACACTTATGCAACACATGGGAATCTTTATTGAAGAAACGTTTCGCCACACAGTGGCTTCATCAGTCCAATACAAAGTAGAAATGGGTAAGGAGAGTAGAAGTATGAGGTAATCAGTCCCTCAACCTGGATTCGATGTGTTCAGTCCATCACTCTTGTAGTAAGTGCAGCATAGGGCCAGAGAGGTGGCTTATATACTGCGGTGAGATGAGTTGAAGCAGGAGGAGGCGGGATCTTAGTGGGACCTGCCACTAATGTAAGTAGGTCATCGTCCAAAGGTTTGGGCAAGCGTTGAAGTCTTTGTACCAAGATTCCATGATGTTGCAGTGTCTGACAGATGTGATGAATGGTTTTGAAAACCGACAAGTTGAAGAATTGAGACACTTATGCAACACATGGGAATCTTTATTGAAGAAACGTTTCGCCACACAGTGGCTTCATCAGTCCAATACAAAGTAGAAATGGGTAAGGAGAGTAGAAGTATGAGGTAATCAGTCCCTCAACCTGGATTCGATGTGTTCAGTCCATCACTCTTGTAGTAAGTGCAGCATAGGGCCAGAGAGGTGGCTTATATACTGCGGTGAGATGAGTTGAAGCAGGAGGAGGCGGGATCTTAGTGGGACCTGCCACTAATGTAAGTAGGTCATCGTCCAAAGGTTTGGGCAAGCGTTGAAGTCTTTGTACCAAGATTCCATGATGTTGCAGTGTCTGACAGATGTGATGAATGGTTTTGAAAACCGACAAGTTGAAGAATTGAGACACTTATGCAACACATGGGAATCTTTATTGAAGAAACGTTTCGCCACACAGTGGCTTCATCAGTCCAATACAAAGTAGAAATGGGTAAGGAGAGTAGAAGTATGAGGTAATCAGTCCCTCAACCTGGATTCGATGTGTTCAGTCCATCACTCTTGTAGTAAGTGCAGCATAGGGCCAGAGAGGTGGCTTATATACTGCGGTGAGATGAGTTGAAGCAGGAGGAGGCGGGATCTTAGTGGGACCTGCCACTAATGTAAGTAGGTCATCGTCCAAAGGTTTGGGCAAGCGTTGAAGTCTTTGTACCAAGATTCCATGATGTTGCAGTGTCTGACAGATGTGATGAATGGTTTTGAAAACCGACAAGTTGAAGAATTGAGACACTTATGCAACACATGGGAATCTTTATTGAAGAAACGTTTCGCCACACAGTGGCTTCATCAGTCCAATACAAAGTAGAAATGGGTAAGGAGAGTAGAAGTATGAGGTAATCAGTCCCTCAACCTGGATTCGATGTGTTCAGTCCATCACTCTTGTAGTAAGTGCAGCATAGGGCCAGAGAGGTGGCTTATATACTGCGGTGAGATGAGTTGAAGCAGGAGGAGGCGGGATCTTAGTGGGACCTGCCACTAATGTAAGTAGGTCATCGTCCAAAGGTTTGGGCAAGCGTTGAAGTCTTTGTACCAAGATTCCATGATGTTGCAGTGTCTGACAGATGTGATGAATGGTTTTGAAAACCGACAAGTTGAAGAATTGAGACACTTATGCAACACATGGGAATCTTTATTGAAGAAACGTTTCGCCACACAGTGGCTTCATCAGTCCAATACAAAGTAGAAATGGGTAAGGAGAGTAGAAGTATGAGGTAATCAGTCCCTCAACCTGGATTCGATGTGTTCAGTCCATCACTCTTGTAGTAAGTGCAGCATAGGGCCAGAGAGGTGGCTTATATACTGCGGTGAGATGAGTTGAAGCAGGAGGAGGCGGGATCTTAGTGGGACCTGCCACTAATGTAAGTAGGTCATCGTCCAAAGGTTTGGGCAAGCGTTGAAGTCTTTGTACCAAGATTCCATGATGTTGCAGTGTCTGACAGATGTGATGAATGGTTTTGAAAACCGACAAGTTGAAGAATTGAGACACTTATGCAACACATGGGAATCTTTATTGAAGAAACGTTTCGCCACACAGTGGCTTCATCAGTCCAATACAAAGTAGAAATGGGTAAGGAGAGTAGAAGTATGAGGTAATCAGTCCCTCAACCTGGATTCGATGTGTTCAGTCCATCACTCTTGTAGTAAGTGCAGCATAGGGCCAGAGAGGTGGCTTATATACTGCGGTGAGATGAGTTGAAGCAGGAGGAGGCGGGATCTTAGTGGGACCTGCCACTAATGTAAGTAGGTCATCGTCCAAAGGTTTGGGCAAGCGTTGAAGTCTTTGTACCAAGATTCCATGATGTTGCAGTGTCTGACAGATGTGATGAATGGTTTTGAAAACCGACAAGTTGAAGAATTGAGACACTTATGCAACACATGGGAATCTTTATTGAAGAAACGTTTCGCCACACAGTGGCTTCATCAGTCCAATACAAAGTAGAAATGGGTAAGGAGAGTAGAAGTATGAGGTAATCAGTCCCTCAACCTGGATTCGATGTGTTCAGTCCATCACTCTTGTAGTAAGTGCAGCATAGGGCCAGAGAGGTGGCTTATATACTGCGGTGAGATGAGTTGAAGCAGGAGGAGGCGGGATCTTAGTGGGACCTGCCACTAATGTAAGTAGGTCATCGTCCAAAGGTTTGGGCAAGCGTTGAAGTCTTTGTACCAAGATTCCATGATGTTGCAGTGTCTGACAGATGTGATGAATGGTTTTGAAAACCGACAAGTTGAAGAATTGAGACACTTATGCAACACATGGGAATCTTTATTGAAGAAACGTTTCGCCACACAGTGGCTTCATCAGTCCAATACAAAGTAGAAATGGGTAAGGAGAGTAGAAGTATGAGGTAATCAGTCCCTCAACCTGGATTCGATGTGTTCAGTCCATCACTCTTGTAGTAAGTGCAGCATAGGGCCAGAGAGGTGGCTTATATACTGCGGTGAGATGAGTTGAAGCAGGAGGAGGCGGGATCTTAGTGGGACCTGCCACTAATGTAAGTAGGTCATCGTCCAAAGGTTTGGGCAAGCGTTGAAGTCTTTGTACCAAGATTCCATGATGTTGCAGTGTCTGACAGATGTGATGAATGGTTTTGAAAACCGACAAGTTGAAGAATTGAGACACTTATGCAACACATGGGAATCTTTATTGAAGAAACGTTTCGCCACACAGTGGCTTCATCAGTCCAATACAAAGTAGAAATGGGTAAGGAGAGTAGAAGTATGAGGTAATCAGTCCCTCAACCTGGATTCGATGTGTTCAGTCCATCACTCTTGTAGTAAGTGCAGCATAGGGCCAGAGAGGTGGCTTATATACTGCGGTGAGATGAGTTGAAGCAGGAGGAGGCGGGATCTTAGTGGGACCTGCCACTAATGTAAGTAGGTCATCGTCCAAAGGTTTGGGCAAGCGTTGAAGTCTTTGTACCAAGATTCCATGATGTTGCAGTGTCTGACAGATGTGATGAATGGTTTTGAAAACCGACAAGTTGAAGAATTGAGACACTTATGCAACACATGGGAATCTTTATTGAAGAAACGTTTCGCCACACAGTGGCTTCATCAGTCCAATACAAAGTAGAAATGGGTAAGGAGAGTAGAAGTATGAGGTAATCAGTCCCTCAACCTGGATTCGATGTGTTCAGTCCATCACTCTTGTAGTAAGTGCAGCATAGGGCCAGAGAGGTGGCTTATATACTGCGGTGAGATGAGTTGAAGCAGGAGGAGGCAGGATCTTAGTGGGACCTGCCACTAATGTAAGTAGGTCATCGTCCAACTAAGATCCTGCCTCCTCCTGCTTCAACTCATCTCACCGCAGTATATAAGCCACCTCTCTGGCCCTATGCTGCACTTACTACAAGAGTGATGGACTGAACACATCGAATCCAGGTTGAGGGACTGATTACCTCATACTTCTACTCTCCTTACCCATTTCTACTTTGTATTGGACTGATGAAGCCACTGTGTGGCGAAACGTTTCTTCAATAAAGATTCCCATGTGTTGCATAAGTGTCTCAATTCTTCAACTTGTCGGTTTTCAAAACCATTCATCACATCTGTCAGACACTGCAACATCATGGAATCTTGGTACAAAGACTTCAACGCTTGCCCAAACCTTTGGACGATGACCTACTTACATTAGTGGCAGGTCCCACTAAGATCCCGCCTCCTCCTGCTTCAACTCATCTCACCGCAGTATATAAGCCACCTCTCTGGCCCTATGCTGCACTTACTACAAGAGTGATGGACTGAACACATCGAATCCAGGTTGAGGGACTGATTACCTCATACTTCTACTCTCCTTACCCATTTCTACTTTGTATTGGACTGATGAAGCCACTGTGTGGCGAAACGTTTCTTCAATAAAGATTCCCATGTGTTGCATAAGTATCTCAATTCTTCAACTTGTCGGTTTTCAAAACCATTCATCACACAATAGTATTTGAAAGGTATTAGTATTTGAGAGATGTTAGTATCTGAGAGGTGTTCGGTGTTTTTTGTGTGGCCTGAGGTTAACTAGGTTCATTTCTTGTCTACCCTACCTGTAATATGTAGTATGTACCTTACATGTAATATTTACCTTACATGTAATATGTACCTTACCTGTAATATGTACCCTACCTGTAATCTGTATTGTATCTGTAATGTGTACCCTAACTGTAATATGTACCTTACATGTAATATGTACCTCACCTATAATGTGTACCCCACCTGTAATGTGTATTCTACCTGTAATGTGTACCCACCTATAATGTGTACCCTACCTGTAATATGTATTCTACCTGTAATGTGTTCCCAACCTGTAATGTGTACCCTACCTGTAATGTGTATTCTACCTGTAATGTGTTCCCAACCTGTAATGTGTACCCTACCTGTAATATGTATTCTACCTGTAATGTGTAACCCACCTGTAATGAGTACTCTACCCGTAATCTGTACGTGTTGTGTGCTGTCTACCTGTAACCCACCTGTAGTCTTTTTGTAGTTCACTTGTAGTCTAGTCTGCCTGTAATCTATGCAGGGGGTCGTTGATCCATGCTTTTCCCCTCCACTTGCACTTCCTCTACCCTCTTATTCCTCCTCCAACACTTCTTCCTCGTCCTCCATCCCTCTTCCTCCTCCACCATCCCTCTTCCTCCTCCACCATCCCTCTTCCTCCTCCTCCATCCCTCTTCCTCCTCCTCCATCCCTCTTCCTCCTCCTCCATCCCTCTTCCTCCTCCTCCATCCCTCTTCCTCCTCCTCCATCCCTCTTCCTCCTCCCTCCATCCCTCTTCCTCCTCCTCCACCCCTCTTCCTCCTCCTCCTCCTCCCCCCCTGCTTCCTCCTCCTCCTCCTTTTCTTCCTGCACCACCCTATTCCCCCTCGGTTTCCTCTCTCTCATTTACCGTTGGCAAATCGTTGGTAAGCGTTAGTAGTGCTCATTATCATTCAGTGAAGTGATTGAAATATTACCTGAGAACGCAAGCAATTGTTAATTAAACTGAAAATCCAACAGAACGCAGAATGTGACGTTAATTACGTGAAAATTCAGAGATGTTAATTACATGAGAACATAGTCATATTAAATACATTGAAATATTTATGCTAATTACCCTAGAACGTAGGAAATGACTGGGTAACTACCTGAGAACGCAGGAAATGACGTTAATTACACGAGAACGCATCTCAGGAGTGATTTCATAAAGCTTCGAGTGACTTTGTAAAGCTTAGAAGCGACTTTAAAATGCCTAGTGACTTCATGACGCTCAGGAGAGACTGTGTAGGGCAACTTATACAAAAACCAGAGAGAGAGAGAGAGAGAGAGAGAGAGAGAGAGAGAGAGAGAGAGAGAGAGAGAGACAGACAGACAGACAGACAGACAGACAGACAAAGAGACAGAGACAGAGACAGAAACAGACAAAGAGAGAGAGACAGACAAACCACTCCTTTAAAGGAGTTAACAGAAAATAAACGCACTCTGGATGTAGTAATACATTATATAAATGTGCAATGACATTGATAACTACGGTGGCCTAGTGCAACCGTAACCTGCTCTCTCTCTCTCTCTCTCTCTCTCTCTCTCTCTCTCTCTCTCTCTCTCTCTCTTGCAATCGCTTGAGGGAACGTAATCGGATTTTGTGATTAAGTATTAAATAGCTTTTCAACTGTAGGAGAAAGTCAGATTATGAAATTATTGTACACACACATACACACACGCGCGCACACGCGCGCGCACACACGCGCGCGCACACACACACACACACACACACACACACACACACACACACACACACACACACACACACACACACACACACACACACACACACACGAAAACATTGCTTCTTACCTGGTGGTTAATTCTCAACATTGTGTTTATGGGGAAACGCTAAACTCTCACGGATCATACAGCGCCTGGAGACTGGAGGGGTTTGAAGCTGTAGGACAGCTCCATGTCCTTAGATGAAGAGCTCTTTACTCTTGTTATCTTTCGTGCTGTGTGTGTGTGTGTGTGTGTGTGTGTGTGTGTGTGTGTGTGTGTGTGTGTGTGTGTGTGTGATCATGTCTCCTTTCAGTCTCTCCCTCCCCCCGCTTCGTGGCCTGAGAGCGGTCCTCGGGGGCGATGACCCCCTGGAATCAACTACGTGTACGTCTCTGAGCCTTATCTTGTAAATGAGCTCAGCTAGATTAACAGCTGAGATGTTATTCTAGCTGAGCCAAGAAAGAAGAAATTTGATCTTGTAAATGAGCTGAGGTAGGATGATAGGTTTGATCCGGGGAGTGAGCTTAAGTAGGATAACTTTGAGTTTGTCTATGAGCTCATGAAGGATAATTTCCTTGAAATTGTGATTGAGCTGAGGTTTGGATAACAGCTCTTAGTCCCCTTCCGCGCCCCCATAACCCACCCCTTCTCCACCACATCTAACCCATCCCTTCCCCACCACATCTAACCCATCCCTTCCCCACCACATCTAACCCATCCCTTCCCCAACACATCTAACCCATCCCTTCCCCAACGCCCACTAACCCATCCATCATTCCCCAACGCCCACTAACCCATCCATCATTCCCCAACGCCCACTAACCCATCCATCATTCCCCAACACCCACTAACCTATCCATCACTCCCGACGCCCACTAACCCATCCACTCCCCACCGCATCTACCAATCCATCCCTCCTCCACTCCACCCACCAACCCTCTCCCTCTCCCTCCCATCAACTATCTCACCCCTTCCGCTCCACCGTAATTTAGACAAGGGGACCACGACAGTTAGCAGCTGGGTTGGACTAATTCAGTAATTGTGGAGGGCAAGTTTAGAGGAGTTAGGCAGACCGTCTGCTCGCTTAGTTTACGCTGGCTTATTACCTCAATTAGTGGTTGGGATTTCTTGTTTTGTGGGCTCGTTCTCCGTGTAAAAGATGGAGATTTAGAGGGAGGGAAGGAGGGTGGCAGGAGGATCGGGGGATTATAGGAAGTGGAGGGTGGATGTAAGAAAGGAGGGTGGGAGGAGTAGAAGAAGGCTAGTAGAAGGGAGCCTAGGGTAGACATTGGAAGAGAATGAGGAAGAGGTTGGGTAGGAAGGGACTGAATTGAAAATGGTGGATAGGGAGGAGATGACAATGGAGGACAGGGAGGGATACAAGAGAGAAAAAGTAAGGCAGTAAGGGAGAGCGAGGGAAAGGATTTTTTGCGAAGTGTTAACATAGGCTGAGAAATAAAAAAAAAGAGAGAGAGAGAAATTAAGAAGACAAGGTGGGGATGGAGGTTGGAAGGAAGGGAGGAAGGGGAGATGGAGAAAATTGCACGGAGGGAAGGAAGGAGGAAGGAAGGGAGAGAGGAAACTGAGGGGGAAGAGGAAGGAAGATATTTCCCAGCAGTGACAATTAACGGTGATACAATACCCAGAGAGTGAAGGGTCCCCAGGGAGCAGTGAACTGACACCTGGGATTAATACCACTTTCCCTTCTTTCTTATGGAGAATTGAGCATTGTTTAAATGGCTAGTGTTTTATTTATTGTGTGTGTGTGTGTGTGTGTGTGTGTGTGTGTGTGTGTGTGTGTGAGTGTGAGCGCTCTCTCGCTATAATGATGGGAATTTATGATAGAGTGTGGGTGTTTGTACGTGTAATTATCTATTTAAAGCTACAGAAACAGAGCTGTCTGGTGGCTTTCCGTCTTTAGTAATTATTTTTTCCTCGCTGTTCAACTTTCCAGTGGTTGCCAAACTACTGCCTCATGAAGGGGAAGAAAATTGATTGATATTTCATTTTGGCTATATTTTTCTCAGTTTACAACTGTGGCTTCCTGCCCTTATTGATGATAGTAAGAAACCTTCTTGATCAATTATTTCATGCCATTTTATAATTGCATATGTGGTTATCAGGTTCCCCTCTTTTACCCCTAACAGCCAGCCTGGGCACCTGAAGTGTTAACTTTCACTATAACTCGTATCTTCACTTTTTTTTTTTTTTACACAGGGTTTGACAAGGTTAGGTTAAGGATCCTTAGTTTTATTGACAAACTAAGAGCTGTTACCTACATCAGCTCATTTGAAAGCATTTTTATTGTTATGAGACATACAAGTAGGGAACAGGATGAAGTTGGAGCCATCTGTGGGCCAGCATTTTCATGTGATCAACTGACTTTATCTCGTTGACATCATTATGCTGTACGAATGTGTTCCATACTCGAGTCATCCTGGGGATAAATGATCTCAGATGAAGTGATGTTCTGGAGAAGGGTACAGCCAGAGTGAAGTTGCTGCTTTCTGCCCGTCTTGTGGTATAGAAGCTTCTCGCTGTCCTTGAAGTGGATCCAAGTGTGGTACTTTGACAATATTGGCCTTGTACATAAGAGTAAGGCCACCCACATCCCTCCTGTGTTGAAGGCTCTGCTGAAATGACAGATCTATCCAGGATTGGTGCAGGTGAGAGATGAGACATCTTGCTCTGTTCACAACTCTGTCAAGCAGTCTCAGATGAGAGGGGGGAGGCAAACCAAGAAAGTGGAGCATACTCAAGGTGTGAGCGTACTTGTGCCTCGTACATAACCTTGTAACCTCCACTGTCAAGCAGATGCGAGATACAGCGAAGTGCTGTAAGCTTCCTGGCTGCCTTGTTTGCAAGATATACAACGTGGTTCTTCATGGTTAGTTTGGAGTCAAATTTCACCCCAAGGATATCAACTTCTCCTCCAGGTGCCAACACTCTCCCATTCATCCTTAATACTGCACCGGCATTACCATCATGGTGCCTAGAGACCATCATTTGTGTTTTCTCAGGTGCAAATGTTACTTGCCATCTATTTCCCCAAGATGATATAGCTCTCAGCCGGTGATTGATGTAGCTTAGAGCAGCTGGCATTTCTTCTATTGGATAAGTGAATGTCAGTGTACAGTCGTCTGAATATGCATGGGATTCTGGGATGAGATGAAGGTCATTGAATGGACATTCCACAACAATGGTCCCAGCACACTCCCTTGTGGAACACTTGCCCCAATAGGATGTCTTGCTGATTCTGTTCCATTGAGAACTACCCTTAGAGATCTGCCATGAAGATAGTCACTGAGGAAACATAGCGTAGAGCCTGCAATTCCCAGAGCTTGCAGTTTCGTCAAGAGGCCCTGGTGCCACACCCGGTCGAAAGCACCAGCAATGTCCAGTGCTACCACACAGCTGACTTTGGATTCATCCAGTGACTGGCGTTACTTAGTGGAGAGGTTTAACAACAGATCAGCAGCAGAGTAACCTTTCCAGGAGCCATATTGACGGTCACAAAGTAGTGAGTGGTAGTCAAAAAACTGTCATTTGTCTTGAGATTATTGTCTCAAGGATCTTGCCAGTGATTGACAGCAGTGTCACTGGTCTGTAGTTGCTGATTTCTGCTCTGCTCTTCTTTTTGTGAACAGAGACTACATTTGCCTCTTTCCACAGAGAAGGCCATTTACACTGTACTAGGCAGTGCTGAAAGATGCGAGTTAGAGGTGCTGCTAGCTGGTCTGCACATCTTCTCAGCAATCTTGGGCTCAACTTGTCTGGGCCCACAGCCTTTTCTTGGTCAAGCGATTTAAGAAGGAAATGCACCTCCTCCTGCCTTATTGTCACCACTGACAGTTTTGACACAGTTCTTGCAGCTAGCCAAGGAGGGTCCCTTGCTGGATCAAGAACTTGCATTTTGGTAGCAAAGTGTTCAGCAAAGAGGTCCGCCTTCTCTTGACTACTAGTAGAGGTGGTCCCATCCTGTCGATTTAGAGGTGGAATGAGTTCATCAGGCAGATAACCTTGTCTGTCCTTGATCTGAGACCACCAGGTTTTGTAGCCTACTGTACTTGATGCTAACTTTCTTTTTGTGTCCATCTCCCATTTAGCGATGGCCCACTTTTGAACGTCACCCATATGCCTACAGGCTTGCCTGTGCAAGTTCCTGTTATAGGTGGTAGGATGTCTCTTATACCTTCGCCACACCTTGTACTTAGCAGCCTCTTTGAACATCTCGAACATATCTACACACACACACACACACACACACACACACACACACACACACACACACACACACACACACACACACACACACACACACACACACACAAACGTACGTACGTGTGTTGCAATCCCGATTCGACAAATGGCTCCTGGAGTTTAATCCCGCCAAGTGCAAAGTCATGAAGCTCGGGGAAGAGCAAAAAAAAAAAAAAAGTCACAGACTGAATTCATGCTTGAAGATCAAAGATTGCAAACCTCACTTAAGGAAAAGGGTCTTGCGGTATTCATTACACCTAACACATCCCCTGAGGGGTACATCAACCAACTGCTGCAGTATATGGGCGCCTGGTAAACCTAAGAACAGAGTTTCGACGTTTAGGTAAGTAGGCATTCACGACAGTACACCATGTACGTCAGGCCCATATTGGAGTATCCAGCACCAGTATGGAACCCACACCTGGTCAAACACATCAAGAAATTAGTAAAAGTGCAAAGATTTGCAACAAGCCTAGTCCTGGAGTTAAGGAGTATGCCCTACGAGGAGAGGTTAAGGGAACTCAACCTGACGACACTGGAGGAAAGGGAAAACAGGGAACATGATAAAGTATAAAATACTGAAAGGAATTTGCGAGGCGGGCAGGGCTAGAACGTTTCATAGATGGGACACAGTAACATGAGTCACAGGGTGCTAGTAAGTATTTCTTCAGCACTAGAGTTGTAATAAAGTTGGTAGAATTACCGACAATATGTAAAGTAAAAGGACACAAGTGCAACTAATGTGACATTTATTGTGGCAACGTTTCGCTCTCCAGGAGCTTTATCAAGCTTGATAAAGCTCCTGGAGAGCGAAACGTTGCCACAATAAATGTCACATTAGTTGCACTTGTGTCCTTTTACTTTACAGCACTAGAGTTGTCAAGAAGTGGAACAATCTGGAGAGTGATGCAGTGGAGGCAGGATGAGTACAGAGCTTTACGGAGAGATTCGACTAGCCTCTTAGAACAGGGGGTGAGTGGACCTGGTAGCGAACAGCGAAGAGTCGAGCCAGGAGCTGCGAATCGCCCCCTGCAACCACAGAGAGGCGAGTACACACGTGCAAACTCACTCGTTCTCATTCTTATTTCCCTCTCTCTCTCTCTCTCTCTCTCTCTCTCTCTCTCTCTCTCTCTCTCTCTCTCTCTCTCTCTCTCGCTCTCGCTCTCGCTCTCTCACGCCTGCCCCAGACCGTACACTGCCATGTGTACTCAGATACACACAAAATATCTAGCCAGACAGAGGAAACACATTTATTGAGACATTGTTGGAGAGGAGACAAAAAAAGAAGACTAAGAGTGGAGAGGAAGTGGGATTGTTTTATGATAATGGAACAAGTATAACTGTAAAGTTGAGAGAAGCAATTACTCCACCAATGAGATTCAGTGAGCCATCTTCTTCTTCCCTTCTCTTCCTGCACTCCTTCCTTCCTTCATTTTCCTGCTACTCTTCCTCTTTGTTTCTGCTTCTGTTCCTCCTTTCCCTCCTCTTTTTTTGCGTTCCTTTTCCATCTATTCAGTTTTCTTCTTGTTCTTCTTCAACTACAACTTCCTGTTCTTTTGCTTCTTCTCTTTCTCTTTCTTCGTCATTCTCTTTCAAAATTATTTTTCTCTGTTTTTACTACCGTTCCTTCATATTCCCATTCCTCCTCCTCCCATTCTTCCTCCTCTTCCCCTTCCTCCTCCTTCCCTTCCTCCTCCCATTATTCCTCCAACTCTTCCTCAGTCTCTCCTTCCTCCTCCTACCCTCATTCTTCGTAATCCTTCCCTTGCTCTTCTTTCCCTTCCTCCTCCGGACCCCTTCCTCTTCTCATTCTTCCTCACCTCATTCTTCCTCATCCTCCCCTTCCTCTTCCTCACCTTCCTCCTCCCATTCTTCTTCCTTCCCTTCCTCGTCCTCCCTTTCTGCCTACTTTCTCTTTCTTTCTCAGCCTCACCTCCTACCAGCTCCTCGTCTCTTCGGAAGGGAATTGGAATAGACTTTATCGTAGCCATTAAAAGATTCGTACTCTTTTTTTTTAAGTTGCAGTTGAAGGAGGTGTTGGATACCTCGCCTTGAAGCTTTCCTCCGTGTGTTTTCCTCCGTGTGTTTTCCTCCGTGTGTTTTCCTCCGTGTGTTTTTCTCCGTGTGTTTTCCTCCGTGTGTTTTCCTCCGTGTGTTTTCCTCCGTGTGTTTTCCTCCGTGTGTTTTCCTCCGTGTGTTTTCCTCCGTGTGTTTTCCTCCGTGTGTTTTCCTCCGTGTGTTTTCCTCCGTGTGTTTTCCTCCGTGTGTTTTCCTCCGTGTGTTTTCCTCCGTGTGTTTTCCTTGCTTTTATTGTCTTTCTTGCTTTTTATTTGCATTTTTTTGTTGCTTTTGTTCTGTATTTTTGCTTTTTATTTTTTTTTATTTTATTTTTGGCAGTTTTGTCTTTGTTTTTTTAGCCATGTTTGTGTTTGCTGATTTTTCCATTTTGTTTTTGGCTTTTGTCTTCGTTGTTTTTGTTTGCAATTTTTCTTAATTTCTTTTTTTTTAATTTTTGCTGCTTTTAGTTTATTATTTTGCTTCTGGTTGGTCTGTCTGTTGTCTTTAAGGTTTTCTTTTTGTTTTGCTGTTTTTGTTCAAGGAAGGGGAGGATAGCTCAAGTTCCTCAGATCGAGAGCCCTTCACACGAAGTACTCAGAGAGGTGAGGGACGGGGTGAATATCGCGTGTGTTGCTAGCACCAACAGCCCGACTGATCAACCCATCAACAGGGAAGCCTGGTCCTGGGGACCTCACGTCTGACCAACTTCCACAACCTCCCCCAACCCTCCTGAGCAACCTGCAAATCCCACTCCTTTGCTCCCTCTTCCAATACTCTCCCTTCCTGCTCCTCCCCAATCCCCTCCCTCCCTTCATCACCTCCTCCCTGGTTCTCCCCTCTTCTCCCCCCTTCTTCCTCCCCTCCCTCTTCCTGCAGTATGTGTGTGAGTAACTCCAGATGGTGTTGATAAGTGGGAGACACAAGGTTCACTGATGGTGGAAGTTGTCAGGTTGTTATCACGTGGCAAGTTGTGATAAGATGGCAGGTCGTTACTGAGGTGGCCGAGAGAGACGATGGAAGAGACAGAGCAAAGAGGTAGGTAGAAAGAGGGAGCGAGAGAGTAGTGAAACTCTCTTCAAATGTATGAAAGATAGATGGGAGGTGGGAGAGACAGGAGAGAGAAACAGAGGGAGGACGGGACAGATAAAGACTGAGGGAGAGATCTAGAGTGAAAGACAAAAAGGAGAGATAGATAGAGAGAGAGAGAGAGAGAGAGAGAGAGAGAGAGAGAGAGAGAGAGAGTGAGTGAGTGAGTTTAGAATACTTCACGAAATAAATTTGTGACATATTTAGCCTTGCTGAAAGTTTAGCGTACTGCTGTAAATCAAATAATGTCGACTCTCGAAAAGGAACGGAACGGAGTGAGGGGGGGGGAGGACAGGCCAGCGCGTCACCAATGGGGTGTTTCTGTACACGGAGGTTAACATGGGCTCTGCTATCCTTCCCAGTGTTTGAACCAAACTCGTTCTATGAATTGCTAACAAGAGTGTTAATTACGGTTAAGCAAGTAACTTAATGTCAAGGAAAAAGGTCTATTAATAACAAAACTAAAACAAAGAGTGCGCAAGAGGAAAGTTGAAAAACTAAATTATTTGTCAGTTTTAAACATGTGAACTACTGGGAACGCTGAAAATCATTTCAACTGTCCTTCTTGCAACGTAGGTTAGATAGGCACATTATTACTTACACCTAGAAATTCCTGGAGAGTCTTGTCCCAAACGAAAGTAGCGGAATCACTCCGTATGACAACAAGATAACTGACAAACGGTGCAAAATACCTCCATTAAAAAGCAAGGGGGGGGGGGGAGGGGATGAGTACACTAAGAGGGAACCCGATGAGTATCAGAGGTCACCGACTTTTCAGCGTCCTACCTGTTTTTCATGACGGAACTAGACAATCTCCTCCAATCAGTCCCTGACACATTGGGCTGTCGTTTGTACGTAGGATCCTATGAGACCAGCTTGGTTGATCAGTCCTTTAACTACCAGAAGTTTGGGACCGGGCCGCAAGGGGAGAGGGCGGCCCCCCGAAAGCATTTTTCAGGTATACTTTAGGCATGCACGAAGGGAAAATCGTTAAAAGGTCGGGAACCTTTGACACTTATCGGGTTCTCTCTTAGTGTACTCATCGCGCCCCCGCTTTTTATTGGAGGTTCTCTGTACCGTCTGTCAAACCTCATGTTTTCATATGGTCTCATTTCGGTGTGCAAGTTTGGGACCAGTCCCTCTAGGATTTTCCAGGTGTAAATTATGACACATGTTCTCGCCAACGTTCCAAGGAATACAGTTGGAGAGTTTAGGTTTTCTCAGTAGTTTAGATGAGTGACTGAGTGTAAACGACCAGGTTTTCCAGCTCGGCAATCTTACCTGTCTTGAAAGGGGCCGAAGTACACAACAATATCCCAGCCTGGAGGAACAAGTGACCAGTAACTCTTGGCTTGAACGTTCTAGTTATCCAGTTGATCATTTTCTTTGTGGAAGCAATAGCCACATTGTTGATGTAATTCTTGAATAAGAGATCTTACATTACTCACACGTGGAACTTTTGCTCTGTTGAAAGGTTTGAGTTTGTTCTGTACTCCGTTTGTCTTTATTTCCTCCATTCTTCCATAGTAGAGCAACTGAAACTTGTCCTCGTTGAACATCGTATTGTTGTCGGAAGACCACTGGAACACCTAATTTTTCTTGTCTTGAGGATTCGTTGTATATTCGACAGACACTACTCTTAAGAGATTCTTGTGTGATTAGCAAGGATGGTACTTTGCTATGATTTGTATCTTTGTCTATACCGGATATAAGAATGAGAAACAGAAGTGGGGCGAGAACTGTGTCTTGAGTAACAAAAGTTTTCACTGTGGTACTCTCCGGCCCCAACTCTGTTTACTACTACTACTCTCTGGGTTCTGTCTGTTAAGAAATTTAATATTCATCTACCCACTTTTTCTAGTTCCTCACCGATGATGCGTCACCTTACTTATCCTGATGAAGAACCAAGCACCCTTCCCTCCTCCACCTTTTGGATTAAATGGAGGGGATTTCCCCCCGCCCCCCTTCATCTAAATTTGCTCACCCTCTGACTTATGGCATGGAATGCTTTATTAATATGGAATACGGGTTGCTAAAAAATTTATTTTGATTATGGTATATGAGTGACTTTGTCACAGCAGTAGCAAGTCAGTATGAAAGTGAAAATCTGATAATGTTCGTAACGGAACAAGTTGAAAGTACTAAAATAACCAAAAAGCTCTAGCGCCTTGTAAATGGAACGGAAAAAGAACTTTTCCATTTATTCCTCTTGCACGCTTTTTGTGCGCCATTACACCATGGTCTCGCTTGTCAAAGACTTATGCAAAATCTTAATAAAATCTGATTGAAAGATATCAGTTTTATTGTAAATAAATAAAATACAGGAGAATCCCGCGGCCAGGTCCCAGACCAGGTCGCGGTGACCCTTGATATGGGTTCCAGGTAGCTCTCAGGAGGTTGACATTGGCTAAAATTAAGATAGCCAATGTGGTAGAAATGTTACTTTGAACTTATGCCACCACAATATTTAGAGAGCACAGCTGCTGTACAAAATTCTCATTCAAAGAAACTTGAGAGTGAACCAGAAAATGGTGAGACACATACAGCAAAACTTATTCCGAAATTATGAAACATGAGATATGAGGAAAGATTAAAAACTAAAATTATCTTCATTAGAAAATAGAAGTGGAAACTTTTGACGTTTTGTTCGGTCGTGGACCGTGTTGGACAACCCTCCACCATCTTGGATCCTAAAGTCTTCAAAACTTTCCTCTGCAAATTGCGGGCTATTTGTTAATTTTTTGCATTAAAGATATTGTGACTTTTACTTTCCGAACTGACTTACGATACCTACTTACACATTTCTAAGAGATTATGAAACTACAGAAAGTCTTGAATAAGTGGAGTTGCAGAAGTAACGAAAGAAAGAGAGGAAGTATTTATCTACAGAGTAACGAGCGAGGAGACTGAGCCTCAGGAGGAGGCTGAGTGCAACAGCCAATGCAGAGGTTATTACATACACACGTGCCCACCAAGGCCACCACTACAGCCTTATTATTATGCAGCTGTGGCTTGACGAGTTAATACCTGGCAGGTGACGAGGCTGGGGAACGGTGGACTCTGAGCCACAGCCAGGTATTACACATGGAAATGCTGCAACTGGTTTGCATAATCACTATAATTTGTAAATTTAGAATTGGACGAGAGTTCGTGGAAGCGACGGGGAGGAGGAGATGGGGGATGGGTTATTTGTTTGCGTACTCTCTGTGTTGTGTCTGCTGGGGGTCGCTGTTTCTTGGTCTTGCTTTAGTGTTTCCTGGTCTCCGCAGCCCGACCTTACCTGGTATTGAAACTGGGTATTTGACCTCCACCATATATATTTGTTCCACTTACTGTAGCGTTCGTAATCAATGGTGTGTGTATTCACCTATTTGTACTCACCTGTTTGTGGTTGCATGGGCCGATTCACAGCTCCTAGTGGGAGCTGTGAGTTTTGTGTGTGTGATTAATATCTTAGCTGATTTTTCATATGATGCCTAGGTTCGAGGGTTAATATGTGCTTCCGGTTATATACTCAATGCATATAATCGGATCATGTACGCTTATTTGTTTTACTATACCTCCTCCCAGGCTGTGTGTCGGCAAGTTTGTGTCCGCGCGTTGGTGTGTGCATGTGTGCTTGTGTGTATTCTTGTTCATATGCATTCTCATATGTGCACGTTTTCGTATGCATTTCTTGTACATGTGTATACCCAATTTCATTACCCACTGCAGATTACTGAAGAACTTTCACAGGACCTTCTCTCTCGCAGGACCCCTCCCCCCTTCTTACTCAGGGCCTCTTCTCTCAGAACCTTCGTCACAGGACTCCATTCACAGAATCTTCCTTCACAGGACCCTCACAGGTCCACCATAAATATCCAGAAACCGAATGAAAAGTCCCAGAATGGTGGCTCCTCTGGCACACCAAGAGGCTTGTAGCCGAGACTGGCAGGTCGGGTGGGCTGTTGGTGGCTTGTGTCACACGAGTCGATTAACTGGTAATCACATGAGCGCTGAGCTGTTGTATTGCTTGCCAGATAAGCTTTGAGATTACCGTCACGCTCCTGGCAATGACGGAAAAGGTGAAATGATTGTAGGAGTCTGTCGCTAGCGACTGCTGGATGAATGTTGAAAATGGAGGATGTCTGACACACACACACACACACACACACACACACACACACACACACACACACACACACACACACACACACACACACACACACACACACACACACACACACACACACACACACACACATAAAGGTTATGCCCATTTTTATTACAGCCCTGTATGATGAAAACCATTGCCTTTTTATTTTTTAACAAGGTATTAAGAGTACAGCGGTCTCTTCTGAATGTGAGGGACATGATCCAATGACCCATTAATACACAGCATCCCCTCACGACACTTAAAGTGCAGCATATTAATAATGAGAAGCGTCATTTCTAGGTTTCATGGGGGGAAGTAAAAAGAGAACGATCTTCCTTAGCCTCAAACGAGGGCCTGGTTACGCCCACTTCCGGAATACCACTACGAGAAAATAAATGGAGGAGAACAATTTGCTGAATTATTTGAATGCATGTGAATGACCTGCAGAAAATAACACAACACTAATGATTATCTTTCTGAATTAGAGGAGGATGGACGTTCTAGCACTGAGTGAAACTTAAAAGGTAGTTTCAATGGGAAGGTTAAAGAATGAAAGCTACAGAAGGCAATGTTAAGCTAACAGTTGCTGAAAGAAAACATGTATGATGGTATTCATGAATATTGTGGACTGGTTGCAGTGTTGGTATACAATACGACAAGTTAATATATAAGACATATGTGCAACATCTGGGTATCTATATTTTGAAGACGTTTCGCCAATCAGTGGCTTTATCAACTCAATATAGAGGCTTGATGAAGATGGTGTATAATACCGACAAGTTGATGAGTAAGATGCATTTGCAACAGTTAAGCATCTTTATTGGTAAAACGTTTCGCCTACACAGTAGGTGATTTCATTATCTTTACCTCTTCACTTCTGCTCCCTTCAATTCATTCTCTGTATTTGACTGAAGAAGCCTGTCGGGTAGGCGAAACGTTTCAACAATGAAGATACCCAACTGTTGCACATGTACCTTACGCATTAAAATAGAGGTAACCTGTTACTCCGCATATAATAAGGTGTTTACCACCGTAAACTTGAAGTTGATGCAGAGACAGGAAAATGGTCACATGTAAGGAGTCTCCAACAGCTGCCCCTCACCTGACTCCTATATAAGCGGCCATCTTCCTGCCTCAGCTTCATTATCAAAAAGACTGCGGCGGTGTACACATCTAGGCTGAGGCACTGATACTCCGTTTTCTGTCTCCAGTGTTTACATCTTCTAATAATATCTGTAATGAAGTAATAAAGCCACTGGCTGGCAAATCGCCTTCAGAATGAAGGTACTCAGGTGTTGCACATGTGTTTAATTGTAGTTTAGAATACAGATGGCAGGTGAGAAGAGTGTTGACATAGACTCTGGAAGATGTTCAGCTTTTTGGGTCATGAAAGTTTAGTTAAGCAAGAAAATGTTTGCTACAGAATAATCGGAAATATACGATTGCAACTTTCTCAAGAAATGGGTACAGCCCAAAGCAAATAAAGCAGAAGCAGAGGAAAAGGGGAAAAAAAACAAATGCAGTAGCAGTAGAACATTACAAAGAAAAGAGAAACAACAACAACAAACACAAAAACGACAGCAGTAACGGTAGCAGTAGCAGCATAAATAATAATTAATGATAACGAATATAATTTATTTGAAATAGTACTGTCAAAATAATCTGAGACATCAAATCAAAATAAATAATTCCCAGGTGGAACGTTTTGATATTAGGTCTTGCGGCCTGCTGGCAAAAACGGCCTGGTTGATCAGTCGTCAGGAAAGTGTGGCCCCTACGCCGGGCTGCACGAGTAAAGCCCTTGATCCCGGTCACAGGTGCAGCACAGATAAGCAGGTCAAAGCGCACCATCACAGACAAGCTGGATGTATCACATACAGTGGTTTAAGATGTAGTGACGGAGAGGGAGGGGAGTGCCAGGAGATATAGTGGTAATTGTGGTAGGCGGGGTTGTAGTGGCAGTTGTGGTGGTGGTTGTAGTAGTGGTTGTGGTTGTAGTGGTAGTTAATGAGAGAATGTTTCTTCATCTAAAGCACTCCATACCGGACACATCCTCCCTTCCTTCTCCCTCCCATCAATATCCTGTATCCTCCCATTTCGCTCCACCCTCCTCCACTTCTTTATCACCCTTCTCCCCTTCCCTACTTCCCCTTCCCCATCTTCCCTTCCCTCAGTGGCAGCACCAGCGACCCAGGACTAGGCCATATATCTCCAAAAGTCATGTGGAAAAAAGGACGATAGTGTGACCTTTTCGAGGCAGGAGGGAGGAAGGGAGATAGAGAGGGAGGGAGGGAAATAGAGAGGGAGGGAAATAGGGAGGGAGGGAGGGAGGGTAATAGAGAGGGAGGGAAGGAGATAGAGAGGGAGAGAAGGAACGAGGGAGGAAATGAGATAGGGAACGAGGGAGAGAAGTACTTACAGAGGGGGAGAGAGAGAGAGGGAAGGAGGAAGAGACGAAGTGAGGAACGTTGAGAAGGAAGGAAGGAGAGACCAATAGTGGCCCAACCAGCCTTCACAAAGCCCACATACAGACTCAGGCTGTAGTTCCAGCCCTACAAACCCTACACAGTCCCAGGGCAGCACTCCCAGCCCTCACCAGCCACCTAACAGACTTACTCAGGGCTGCCCTCCCTGCCCTCTCCAACCACCTACACAGACTTAGGGCAGCCCTCCCAGCCCTCGCCAACCACCAACACAGACTAACTCAGGGCTACCCTCCCAGCTCCACCAATTCTCCTAAGCCACACCAAGACTGAGCCCAGAAACATCAGGCGTGATATACGCTGCCCTAGATTAATTTCCTGCTCCAAGAGTGTGTCTTCCAGGGGAGAGAGAGAGAGAGAGAGAGAGAGAGAGAGAGAGAGAGAGAGAGAGAGAGAGAGACAGACAGACAGAGAGACAGAGACAGACAGACAGAGACAGACAGACAGAGACAGAGAGAGACAGACAGACAGACAGACAGAGGGGCGAAAGAGGGAGGGGGAACAAGGAGAAAGGGGGGAATCTGGAAAAGGGATGAGGACAGAAAAAAAAAGAGGAAACCGGTGGGCCAGATAGACAGACGGGTGAGCCAGATAGACGGGTGGGCCAGATAGACAGGCAGACTGGAATTGGATCCAGTCTTCCTGTATGCAGCACTTGCATGGAATTGACACATGATCGATCATGTTCGTAAGGTGTAGAGGCTACCGACAAGACTAGTCTTAGAGTTAAAGGAAATGAACTTTGGGAATGACCTAAAAGAAAACATGCTTATAGCATAGAAAAGAAGGACCAGAGAAGATATGATTTACGATTTTCAAAGGGGAATGATGTGGACGAACGCGTGGTAGTATCAGATTCCAGACTCAACCCTAAGGATGGGTATCATAGGGCCCATGGAGGTATGAGTGAATGTACTGGCTTACGGCCAGTCAAGAGGTGGGGGGCTCAGAGCTGAGACTCAACTATCAAATGAGCGAGTACAGTCTTAAAAAAAAAATGTGACATTTTCTCAAAGGGAGTTATTGGCAAGGTATTCCTGTGGATAAAATGCCTGAAAAGTAATAAGGTGTTTACCACAAGGTTCGGTTCCTGGTCCCATACTGTTCAAGGTACTGTACATGTAAATAACCTTCCCGGTGAAACAGACGTCTGCATGTGGTGTTTGTGGATGATACAAAAATTAATGTGGGGTATAATGATTGCAACATTCCACAGAAAGCTTTACAAACTACAGGGATGGTCAAATAAGTGGCAACTGAAAGGTTATGAGGGTGGAATAAGGGGGCAAAAAGGACAGGAAGAGTAGCATCTGAGTGGGCGATAACTCATAGCATCGGAGGAAGAAAGAGATATAGAAGTGAATATCACACTTAACGTTTCACATAAAACAAGAAAACTTTTGAAGTCCCTTGATCTGAACCCCTTGGAGCGTAGGCGAGAGGGATACATTATAATCTACAATTGGAAAATTCCAGAAAGGTTGGTCCCATGAAAATAAACTTGGCAGACGATGAAAAAATACCTCATGAAAGAGCAGGGGTGCAATGAGTACTCTCGGAAGAAACTCAATAATTGCGAAGGAACCAGCGTCTTCCTTTCTTACATGCCAGGGATTACCAACACACCTTTGACTGTCTTCAGGAAAGATCTGGACAAGTGTCTCAAGTCAGTTCCTGATCGGCCGGGCCGTGGTGCCTACGATGACTCCGCGCGGCTAGCACAACGGCCTGCTTCATCAGAAGATCCAACGGGAGGCCAGGCCTTGGAGACCGGGCCGCGAGGGCGTTGACTCTCGGAAAAATCTCTAGGTAGTCTCCAGGTAATACTAATACCTGAGTAAACTGAAACAAACATGGTACCGTGATTTCAATAAACATAAAGTGTAATCAAGTTCACAATTGTAGTCTTAAAATTACGAGTGCTGGGATACGACGATAGGAAAAAGAGAGCTAGTTTCCTGGGATATGAAGATACGAAAAAGAGAGCTAGGTTACCGGGATAGGAAGATAGGAAAAGAGAGCTAGGGTACTGGGATACGAAGATACGAAAAAGAGAGCTAGGTTACCGGGATAGGAAGATAGGAAAAGAGAGCTAGGTTACTGGGATACGAAGATAGGAAAAAGAGCTAGGTTACTGGGATACGAAGATAGGAAAAAGAGAGCTAGGTTACTGGGATACGAAGATAGGAAAAAGAGAGCTAGGTTACCGGGATAGGAAGATAGGAAAAAGAGAGCTAGGTTACTGGGATACGAAGATAGGAAAAAGAGAGCTAGGTTACCGGGATAGGAAGATAGGAAAAAGAGAGCTAGGTTACTGGGATACGAAGATAGGAAAAAGAGAGCTAGGTTGCCGGGATAGGAAAATAGGAAAAGAGAGCTAGGTTACTGGGATGCAAAGATAGGAAAAGAGAGCTAGGTTACTGGGATACGAAGATAGGAAGAGAGATCTAGGTTACTAGGATGCGAGGATAGAAAAAAAGAGCTTGGTTACTTGGATTTGAAGATGTGGAGAGTGAGGGAGAGGTAGCTGTTACATCACTAGAAGTTCAAGAAAATTAGTGGACAATATTACGATTCGTATGATATTCACAGATATAGATAAGTGATAGAGGCAAAATAATAGAGATGGAAAGAAATGAAACAGTATGAAAGAACACAAATGGAAACTGGAAAATATATTAAACCAAAAACTTGTTATAAATAATTCCTTCTAAGTGAGGGTGGTGTAAAAGTGGTAAGTGGTAAGTAAGAGAAAAGTAGGAACGAAATTTTATACGCTGATTAAATTATGGGAATACAACTAGGTGTATATACATACATATATATATATATATATATATATATATATATATATATATATATATATATATATATATATATATATATATATATATATATATATATATATATATGCCGAATAGGTAAAACTTGCGATTTTGGCATAAATAGCAAAGTTCTTCTTGCCGAATAATTTGTGTAAGTAATAATTTCGCAAAAATTAATCTGAACCTAATAAAAAATATATATTTCATTGTGTTTGTTTATTATTAAATTGTTGTAAACTTATCTAAAATATATTTAGCTGGAATAGGCTAAATTGAATTGCGCTTGTTATAATACGGTTAGGTAAGTTTTCTAAGGTTCTTTTGGCACAAAATTATTAATTTTTTCATTAACATAAATGAAAAAATATATCTTTAAACGTAATTCTTGCTAATTGACCAATTTTACCTATTCGGCACAACATTATATATATATTTCTGTGGCCTTTGCCACCAACAGCCCGATTAATCAGGCAGACAACAAAGTCTCTGGGCAACTGTTCTGACAACTACTCGTAGATACAACATTGTTACTTGTATATGCTGCAGCATTATCTCTTAGTATGCTGCAGTATTATCTCTTAGTATGCTGCAGCATTGTTTTAGTATGTTGCAGCATTCTTTGTTGCAACAGAATCACTTAATATATTGCAGCTTTGTGTCTTAATACGTTACAGCATTGTCTTAGTATGTTGCAGCATTGACTTAGTATGTTGCAGCATTGACTTAGTATGTTGCAGCATTGACTTAGTATGTTGCAGCATTGTCTTAGTATGTTGCAGCATTGACTTAGTATGTTGCAGCATTGACTTAGTATGTTGCAGCATTGTCTTAGTATGTTGCAGCACTGACTTAGTATGTTGCAGCATTGACTTAGTATGTTGCAGCACTGACTTAGTATGTTGCAGCATTCTTTGTTGCAACATAATCACTTAATATATTGCAGCTTTGTGTCTAATACGTTACAGCATTGTCTTAGTATGTTGCAGCATTGACTTAGTATGTTGCAGCATTGACTTAGTATGTTGCAGCATTGACTTAGTATGTTGCAGCATTGTCTTAGTATGTTGCAGCACTGACTTAGTATGTTGCAGCATTGTCTTAGTATGTTGCAGCACTGACTTAGTATGTTGCAGCATTCTTAGTATGTTGCAGTACTGACTTAGTATGTTGCAGCATTGTCTTAGTATGTTGCAGCACTGACTTAGTATGTTGCAGCACTGACTTAGTATGTTGCAGCATTCTTAGTATGTTGCAGCACTGACTTAGTATGTTGCAGCATTCTTAGTATGTTGCAGCACTGACTTAGTATGTTGCAGCACTGACTTAGTATGTTGCAGCATTGACTTAGTATGTTGCAGCATTGACTTAGTATGTTGCAGCATTGTCTTAGTATGTTGCAGCATTGACTTAGTATGTTGCAGCATTGACTTAGTATGTTGCAGCATTGACTTAGTATGTTGCAGCACTGACTTAGTATGTTGCAGCACTGACTTAGTATGTTGCAGTACTGACTTAGTATGTTGCAGCACTGACTTAGTATATTGCAGCACTGACTTAGTATGTTGCAGTACTGACTTAGTATGTTGCAGCACTGACTTAGTATATTGCAGCACTGACTTAGTATGTTTCAGCACTGACTTAGTATGTTGCAGTACTGACTTAGTATATTGCAGCACTGACTTAGTATGTTGCAGCACTGACTTAGTATGTTGCACCACTGACTTAGTATGTTGCAGCACTGACTTAGTATGTTGCAGCACTGACTTAGTATGTTGCAGCACTGACTTAGTATGTTGCAGCACTGACTTAGTATGTTGCAGCACTGACTTAGTATGTTGCAGCACTGACTTAGTATGTTGCAGTACTGACTTAGTATGTTGCAGCACTGACTTAGTATGTTGCAGCATTGACTTAGTATGTTGCAGTACTGACTTAGTATGTTGCAGTACTGACTTAGTATGTTGCAGTACTGACTTAGTATGTTGCAGTACTGACTTAGTATGTTGCAGTACTGACATTGAATTGCTTTAAACTCATGTTTTTTTTTTAGTGCACAAATACATTTAATTTTGCTTGAGAGCAAATTTGCCCCCAAATCAAAGTCGTCTTAACGTCAGATGCAGTTGCAAGACCTGCAACATTTTGTGTAATCTATTGTTGTGCCGTATTTTATTTTCCGTTTTTATTCAGGCCTGCAAAATGATAGGGAGTGCACATTTTGCAACTAGTGACATGTCAGAGGTGCAATATTGCAGCGAAACTTTAATCAAAGTTTTTCGAAACGTGTATATATATATATATATTTTTTTTCCCCTCCCGTCCCTCCTTTCATGGATTAAACTGGAAATTCCACCTTGGCATTCAAGAATGAAACATTTTGTTTGTATTTTTTGTAAGGCTTAGAGGAATAAAATAGTTTGCCATACCTTTCAAATGTTATTTTAACCATTTCAGGCATGAGTTTCTTAGGACGAGGCTGTAACACCAACATTGAAACGCCGGGTCGATGATGACACAATTCAAAATTCGACTTTTCGGAGTGGGGGGTTCTGCGGGTTTTTCTCATAAATAAATTTGAAAATATAGCTTTATTTTATAGTATCAGTAAGTAAATGAAGCTTAATTCGTGATGTTTGGATAAAAAAAAATTTCCTACCACACATACTTTACCTCAATAATTTTATAAGATAAAAAAATTACGATATTTATATTATCCTCAAAGGCTAATTTTGTCATACTGTTTAAATTTCTTTTGTAAATTTAGTAAGTTTGTAACTATGAAATATTGAGGTAAACCCGGTCATTATTGGCTTGTCATCTATTGTTTTCTTCGAAGCTGTGATATTAATACTGTTGTGAGCCTTCAGTGTAACTCATATATTCTTAAGCTCGAATGAGTTATTTAAGTTTATTTTATACTCAGTTCAGGGTTTCATTCTTCTTCTTTTCCATGGAAGAGTAATTGAAATTTGCTCTTGTTGAGCATCATACTGTTTTCTGTGGCCAACTTGAAGACCTGGTTAATAGCAAAATGGAGATTTGTTGCATGCACATCTTAGCATCGTCTGCGAAGGCTGATACAGTGTTATTTTTATGTCTGATACGAGAATGAAGACGAGAATGACTGTTGACTGTAGTGTTGACTGTTTTTCACTGGGTTCAGTGCGTTAGAAAATTATTAATCCATTCACTTATTTTTCCAGATTTTCTTTTTTGTAAGTATTTTGTATGTTGCTACACCATGACCCCAACATGTCGAATGTATTTGCCATGTCTTATGATACTACATTTTTGGACTTGCAGTACATCCAAGACTGTCGCATTGGTCAATCAGGCTGTTGCTTCTAGGAGCCCGAGGCACCACATACGTTTCCTTACTCAAGGAATATATTCCTGAGCGTTTGGAATTAATATATCTTATTCTTAAATAAATAATACTGTTTTAAGACTGATGTAAGATAGGTTAGGTAGGATTAGGCAGAATTATATTACGTCAATTTTGTCAAGGTATCGTGAAAGAGGTTGAATATAACTTTGGTTTAGTTGTGTCTAGCATTAGAAATATTACAAAAGAGGTAATAATGATTCTAAATATCGTAGAAGTTTAGTTTGAAACCTCACTACGATAATATAAGCGTAGAAAAACGCAAACTGAGGATGTAGTAGTCACTGGCTCTGGCTTAATTACAAATACTTCTGGTAGTTTAGCATACACTGATGATGATTAAATACAAGATATGTTATCAGCCTTATAGTCGCTTTCTTAAACACACTACTTCATTGTCCACTTGTTTTAAGGAATATAAAGATATACGGCATAATGCCCTATATTAATAATATGCCAGATTTTTAAGCAAAATCCTAAGTTTGTTTGTAACATATGAAATACACAGTGCAAATGCATATCCAGATGTCTAGCCCCTAGGCCCATTGTGAATCCCTATGTTCATCTGCTACCGTCCTTATGAAGGATAGGTAGTGAAAATTAAACTAGCTGCTTCAGCTGTTAAATCTAAATCAAATCAGAGAAATAAATGATAAAAAAATGTATTATGTATCTCTAAGGCACCTGGGTTTGGGATATTGGCAGTTTGGAGGGATATGTTGTGTATCTTTATATGTGTATGCTTCTAAATTGTTGTGTTCTGAGCACCTCTGCAAAATCAGTGATAATGTGTGAGTGTGGTGAAAGTGTTGAATGATGAAAGCATTTTCTTTTTGGGGATTTTCTTTCTTTTTTGGGTCACCCTGCCTCGGTGGGAGACGGCCGACTTGTTGAAAAAAAAAAAGGCACCTGGGTTTATCTGACAGACTCTGCCGATAAAGAACGTTGACAAATCTAGACTCTGTCAATCCAAATAAAACTATTCCACTCTCTTATCCCACCTCTCCTCTTTTTCTCTCTCTTGCCTCTCTCCTCTTCTCCCCTCTTATCTTCTCCCCTGTCCTTCTGTCCCCTTACCTCTTCTCTCTCATTGTTCCTCTTCGTTCTCATTGTTCCTCTTCGTTTCCCCTTGTCTTTCTTCCTTGCATCTCTCTTAACTTCTCTCTTTTCTTCCCTTATCCTTCCTCTTCTCCCCTCTCCTCTCACCATCCTGCTCTCTATCCCCTCTCATTCATCGTCTTCATTTCTTCCTCGCCCAATTCCCTCTTTACCCCTTTCTTTCATATTCCCCCCTCTCCATATTCCTGTATTTAGCCCCTCCACTTTTGCTCTACTTGTCTTACCGTCCCCTTCCCTTTCCACTCTTCTTCCCCGTCTTTTTTTTCCTCCCCTCTCTTCCCTTTCTTCCTCCTCCCCTTCCGCGTACGATGATCTACGTGCAACCAGCAGTAGCAACTTTGTTGATCAGGTCTTGAACCCCCAGGAGGTCTGGTCTGGGACCTGGCTGAGGGGACGGGGGCGCTAACCTCCAAAAATGTCCTATAGGTATCCCCTTCCTCTCTCTTCCCCTTTCCCTCTTCCTACCCCTCCCTTTCTCCCTATTCTCTCTTTTGTCTCTCCTCTTTCCTTGCTTCACTCTTTCCGTCTCCTTTCATTGTATTTTCTTCCCCTCTCCTCTTTCCCCTCCCCCCTTTCTTACCCTCTTTCCCCTCCCCTCTTACCCTCCTTCCCCTTCCCTCTTATTCTCTTTCCCCCTCCCCTATTCTTACCCTCTTTCCCCCTCCCCTCTTCTTACCTTCTTTTCCCCTCTCTTCCCCTAATCGTAAACACCACAGGACACTAATTATTCATTGTCAGTTCATTTTTATATTATTTTCTGCCTACGACAGTGTAAATAAAGAGGTAATTAAGGCCACAGACATCATTTATCTTCGTCAGTCCAAGAGACGACACTCACCTCGGGAAGAGACGACACTCACCTCGGGAACCAGACGACACTCACCTCGGGAAGAGACGACACTCACCTCGGGAACCAGACGACACTCACCTCGGGAACCAGACGACACTCACCTCGGGAACCAGACGTGTTTCAGTCACTGCGCCACTGCAGAAATTTCTCCCTGTATACCACAAGCCTAGCCCGCTCTACCTTAACGCACGCGAAGTTCCAGAGTGTGTCGTTGATTTTTAATGCGGCTAAATATCCGTTAACATTTAAAAAAGGATTTAAGGGAAATCGATTAGACGGACTTGAGTCCTGGATACCTTTACCTCTGATATACCTTTGATGGTTTCCGAGAGTTTTTCTACTACCGGACCCCGGCCATGGGTCAGGGTCGTCTGGTCCTCGGCTGGTCAACCAGTCTGTTGCTACTGGTGGTCCGCCGACCCACATACCCATCACAGCCTGGTTGATCTGGCACCTGGTGAAGATACATGTCCAGTGGAGGTGAAAGTGCCACCGGTCTGCACTCTGAAGGAGCGGTGGGGATGTTGCAGTACGGAAGTTCATCTGAATTGCTATGTCAGCACGTTTCTGGCAAGATAATGATTGAATAAATGACAGTGAAGGTGTTTCCTGTTTTTCGGGTAGCCCTTCCTCGGTGGGAGACGGCTAGTGGGCTTAAAAAAATATATAAGAATATTAGTTTCCATGTGATGACTTGTGAATGTCTCCTCTGACTCTCTTCAGATCGCGAATGCTAATTTTAAGGCATTATAAACGTGTGCCGATTTCTACACTATTCCTTTCGCGTACAGCGAAGCACAGGGGGACTGGGGTTATGCAATACGGGGATTCCTAGGATAAGGCAGTGACAGAAATGCATCGTTATTACGTTCGTGGGAAAGCCTGGTCCAAGGCCGGGCTCTGAGGGGGATGGGGGTAGAAAAACTCGCGGAACTCATCAGAGGTAAAGGTATGGAAATGGAGATTAGCTTTAATTCCATGGATCTAGAGACCTTTTACCGGCATCAAGGCACCCAACCCTTGAAGGAAAAGTTTTATTAAATATATTTTCCAAGTCCGAACCCCCCCCTCTCTCTCTCTCTCATGTGTGTGTGTGTGTGTGTATGTATGAATGTGTGTGTGTGTGTATGTGTATGTGTACTCACCTAATTGTGCTCACCTAATTGTGGTTGCAGGGGTCGAGACTCAGCTCCTGGCCCCGCCTCTTCACTGATCGCTACTGGGTCCTCTCTCTGCTTCCTGAGCTTTGTCATACCTCTTCTTAAAACTATGTATGGTTCCTGCCTCCACTACTTCACTTGCTAGGCTATTCCACTTGCTGACAACTCTATGACTGAAGAAATACTTCCTAACGTCCCTGTGACTCGTCTGAGTCTTCAGCTTCCAGTTGTGACCCCTTGTCCCTGTGTCCCCTCTCTGGAACATCCTATCTCTGTCCACCTTGTCTATTCCCCGCAGTATCTTGTATGTCGTTATCATGTCTCCCCTGACCCTTCTGTCCTCCAGTGTCGTCAGTCCGATTTCCCTTAACCTTTCCTCGTACGACATTCCCTTGAGCTCTGGGACTAGCCTTGTTGCAAACCTTTGTACTTTCTCTAACTTCTTGACGTGCTTGACCAGGTGTGGGTTCCAGACTGGTGCTGCATACTCCAGTATGGGCCTAACATACACAGTGTACAGTGTCTTGAACGATTCCTTATTAAGCTATCGGAACGCTATTCTCAGGTTTGCCAGGTGCCCATATGCTGCAGCAGTTATTTGGTTGATGTGTGCCTCCGGTGAAGTGCTCGGTGTTATGGTTACCCCAAGGTCTTTCTCCCTGAGTGAGGTCTGTAGTCTTTGTCCACCTAGCCTATACTCTGTCTGCGGTCTTCTTTGCCCCTCCCCAATCTTCATGACTTTGCATTTGGCTGGATTGAATTCGAGAAGCCAGTTACTGGACCACATGTCCAGCCTCTCCAGGTCTCTTTGCAGTCCTGCCTCATCCTCGTCCGATTTAATTCTTCTCATCAACTTCACATCATCTGCGAACAGGGACACTTCAGAGTCTATTCCTTCCATCATGTCGTTCACATATATCAAAAATAGCACTGGTCCTAGAACTGACCCCTGTGGGACCCCGCTCGTAACAGGCGCCCACTGTGATACCTCTTCACGTATCATGACTCGTTGTTGCCTCCCTGTCAGGTATTCCCTTTTCCATTGCAGTGCCCTCCCTTTTACATGCGCCTGATCCTCCAGCTTCTGCACTAATCTCTTGTGGGGAACTGTGTCAAAGGCCTTCCTGCAGTCTAGGAAAACGCAATCAACCCACCCCTCTCTCTCGTGTCTTACTTCTGTTACCTTGCCATAAAACTCCAGGAGGTTTGTGATACAGGATTTGTGTGTGTGTGTGTGTGTGTGTGTGTGTGTATGTGTGTGTGTGTGTGTGTGTGTGTGTGTGTGTGTGTGTGTGTGTGTGTGTGTATTTCACTAATATATCTCAGATAATTTCAAGCAAACTTAACGAGTTTTGTTGTCATTTATTAGACACAAAAATCAAGAACTGATTCAGTTTTAATGAATTTTACTGGTATACAATTTACTAATTTGCATGAATGAAATTATTTTGTAATTAACAGAGTTGCAGCAACACCTCACTTTAATTAAACATTATTTTTGTTGTACAAATATTTCAGTTTTATTTGCTGTACATAAACAAAATAAAAATAATAATTATAAAAAGAAGAAGAAGAAGAAAAGTGAAGATAATATTATAAAAACGAGCGTGAAGCATCTCGTTAAACACATCCAGTTAAATATTATTTGAGAGAGAGAGAGAAAGAGAGAGAGAGATTTCCACGGTTCTGACATTCATCAATCGCCAGATTGATGTGCCGCTGCATTTCCCAGAAGCAACCAATGGCAGATTACAGATGTTTGAGAAAATGGCTTGCTGAACATTGCATGGCAATGCTGAACGTTGCATGGCCATGCTGAACGTAGCACGGCCATGCTGAAAGTTGCACAGCCATACTGAACGTTGCACAGCCATGCTGAACGTAGCACGGCCATGCTGAAAGTTGCACAGCCATACTGAACGTTGCACGGCCATGCTGAGCGTTGTGAAGTCATGCTGAGCGTTAAGACACAGTAATGGCTTGACATCAGTACAAAACAAGGCGTTAGGATGTGCAACTCTGTTGGCTTGACCTTCGGTTTACGACGAGCTTCTGGTCGTGATTGACGAACAGAGGATCGAACCTCCACCATTCCCTGTGTTGTATGATCCACATGGGTTGAGCGATCCACATAAATTTGTAAATAAATCTGACCTCTGAGCAAGACACTGGACTCCCCTTTCCCCCCTTTTTTGTGTTTGTGTGTCTGTCTGTCTCTCTCTCTCTCTTTGTCTCTTTCTCTCTTTGTCTCTTTCTTTGTCTCTCTCTCTCTCTCTCTCTCTCTCTCTCTCTCTCTCTCTCTCTCTCTCTCTCTTTGCCTCTCTGTGTCTCTGTCTCTTTCTCTCTGTCTCTCTCCCCTTTTTCCCTCGTCATCCCCCTTCTTCCCGCATGTCCCTCTCTTCAATCATTTCCCTTTCTAAAAGCTTCTGATCGCCTCCCTCGCTTCATTCTTTTCTCCTAAAAGCTAATTCCTTCTCCCTCTCTCCCCTCTCTACTTTTCCATTTCCTCTCTTCGCCCCCTTCCTCCTGCGTCTCCCTCTCTACTGTCTTTTCCCTTTCTAAAAGCTTCTCAAATCTTCTCCCTCTTTCTCCCATCCATCACATTCCCTTCCCTCTCTTCTCCCGGCCCCTTATCTCAGTAATCTCTCTTCCATCCCTTCCAACTTGTGACTTTCTACATCTATTCCTTTCTCTTCTTTCAAAAGGAGGGGAAAGTGAGGAGGGGTAAGCCTTGATTTTGGGGAAACTCTCTCAGTTCAAGAAATTGGTTCCACACTCCCCTTCCTCGCATGGGGGTATTATTACCTTCGTTTCCACAGGTGCTATATGACCCCTAAGGGTTTAGCGCGTCCCTTCTCCCCCCCTTCCCCCATCAAGCAAGTGTTGATTACCCGTTCCTCTGAGCGTCTTATCTTTCTCGATATCAGTCTACACACACCACACAAGCTTCCCCTCCTTTCCACTCCTCACACCTGACAACCCACTACACAAGTTTTCCTTCACCCGCATACATATATTAAGTGGTTATAATTATAACCTTGATTTTTAAAGGGGTGGCGCAATAAGCCAGCGGAAGGCCTCGGTCAGATGACCAATAGCTCCAGCGGCGAGTCATCATATGACTAAGACCCGTGCCAGGAAACACTTGTCATGTTTCCTGACAAATCTTATTTAACCTAACCCCCATACACAGCATCCACCACCACGTAAGTTCTCACGTTACACATTTTTTTCCCGGCAGTTGCGTTCCTCCTTCCCATTTTCTGGCACTTGTGCTACGTAACTGCACGTTTCCAGGAATCTCTTACACTAGCGCCCTCTCCTTTGTCCCCACACCTGTCCTTTCCGCCCTCCCTCTCCCTCCGTCTTCTCATGGATTGTTTTGCATCTCTATCTATATCACTCTTTAACCCTTCCTGTTGCCTCCTCTCCCATGTCAAAAAAAATCCTCCAACCAATCCACACTTTTACTGCGTCCCCCAAACAACTTTTCCAAGGCCTGGTCTCGGACCGTTCTGCGGGGATGTTGACCACTGAAACGTCCTTCAGGTAAATGTCCTTCAGGTAAATGTCCTTCAGGTAAATGTCCTTCAGGTAAATGTCCTGCAGGTAAATGTCCTGCAGGTAAATGTCCTGCAGGTAAATGTCCTGCAGGTAAATGTCCTGCAGGTAAATGTCCTGCAGGTAAATGTCCTGCAGGTAAATGTCCTGCAGGTAAATGTCCTGCAGGTAAATGTCCTGCAGGTAAATGTCCTGCAGGTAAACAGCCTGCAGGTTAATAGCCTTCAGGTAAACAGCCTTTCGAGTAATCAAAAGATCACTTGGCTCCGTATCATGGGGTTGAATCAGAAGGTTCGTTCTTTCCCTTCCTCTTACAATTTATGATGTAAACTCATGGGCAATTCCTTATAGATCGCTGAGCTGAAGTGATATACAATCTCGCGTCAGCCACGACACACTCGTCAGTGTTTATATTCCCGAAGAACTGCCTCAAGCCATCCTGGCCGGGCCGGACACCGAGGAGGCAGGAAACTTTTTGGCTGTTGCAATATTTTCACCTTCACGGCTCAGGTAGATTTAGAAGGGATCGTGAGCTGAAGATTCCTATTGTTGATGGTTTGTCGTTGGTCACCGAGGATTGAGTTATAGGAAGTAGAGTCGGATGAGTTATATTTTGTCTTGGTTTGAATATAACAGCTGGAAAATATAGGTATCTTTTTTTCTTTCACTTTTCAAATTTTAGAGAAGCTGTGCAGTTTAGCAAGAAACTCGAGATTCTTAGGGATTGGATTCAGATGTTCTTACCATTTTTGGTTGTATTCATAGGTAGATGGAAAACTCTGGTCAGGTTTAAATGTTTCAGCAACGACTAATTTGAATACTTGTACTGATGACTGACATACTCCATTGAAATAATCGTGATTACTATGATACAGACGTGATCTAAGAGCTATGATGACCTCTTGTCTACCACTAGTCATTTCCAAGGGGTCATCGTCCTGATTTATAGGTTAATTTAATTGTTACTACTACTACTATTATCAGTATTATCATCATCATCATCATCATCTCCTAAGGTTTCTGATGCGGTTGTCTTTGGCAGTATGTCTCCCGGTCCTTTTAATTAGATGCTGTTTTCTTTTCAGCAGCAGCTTTATCCCGGTTAACCTCTCACCAAACCCGGTCTTCAAGACCACTCCAATCCTGGCTACCAGATCATTCCAGACCGGGCCGTAAAGGCCACTCCAGAGCTGGTCGTCAAGGCAACCCAAAACCAGGTTGAACGGGGAACTCTTAAGTGAAAATAAATAAACACACACACACACACACACACACACACACACACACACACACACACACACACACACACACACACACACACACACACACACACACACACACACACACACACACGCACACACACTGAAAGAGCCATGATGCGACTCAATTGTCCTAGCAACAGGTGGTTCCCGAGAGGAACTTCAAATACACCAAAAAGAAAGGTAAAATAAGTTACAGTGCTCACTGAAGGCTAGGATGTGGGGCTATTTTGAGGAGGGGATAGTTTTAGGGTTATAGGATGGTTAGAGAAATGT
>NC_091300.1:27164544-27202044 GCF_038502225.1 Cherax quadricarinatus | reverse complement strand
CCACGCTATAGGATACCACGTTGACCCACGCTATGAGATACCACGTTCACCCTACGCTATAAGATACCACGTTGACCCACGCTATAAGATACCACGTTGACCCACGCTATAAGATACCACGTTGACCCACGCTATAAGATACCATGTTGACCCACGCTATAGGATACCACGTTCACCCTACGCTAGAGGAGTCTAAGAAACGTACCTACTTTCCTTACTGCTCGCACTGGCATGGTATGGAAACAGCGGTATGAACATTTCCCTGTGTGATGAATGGTTTGAAAAACCGACAAGTTGAAGATTGAGACACTTATCCAACATATGGGAATCTTTATTCAGGAAACGTTTCGCCACACAATGGCTTCATCAGTCCAATACAAAGTAGAAAGGCGAGGGACTGATTACCTCAAACTCCTCCTCTACTTACACCTTTATGCTTTGTATTGGACTGATGAAGTCACTGTGTGGCGAAACGTTTCCTGAATAAAGATTCCCATATGTTGCAAAAGTGTCTCAATCTCCAGCATTTCATTAACTAGGTGCCATACATTTCCCTAACTCGGTGCCATACATTTCCCTAACTCGGTGCCATACATTTCCCTAACTCGGTGCCATACATTTCCCTAACTCGGTGCCATACATTTCCCTAACTCGGTGCCATACATTTACTCTTCTAGAAATGTTCACAGTGTAAAAGTTATCTCCAGTCATTCGCAGTTTTATTTAGTTTTTATTATTTGTGCCAGTTTTATTATTATTATTATTATTATTATTATTATTATTATTATTATTATTATTATTATTATTATTATTATTGTTGTTAATTGGGTTTAAAGTCTTTCGACTACACAAGGGTCATTAAAAATCCATGTAACATTGTAACATGTTCACTACCACTCATTAATACTTAATTCTTGAAGAGGAATTAAGAGTAAATTCTGTGTATTTACTCTGAGACATCAACGTCTTCGTGTACATATTTATTCTATTATTTATTATTATTGTTGTTGTTATTATTATTATTATTTTATTATTTATGTATAGCGCTAAATAGATGGGGGTCAGTGAGTTTCTTAAACGTGTTTCATTCTAACACCAGTGTTCCTCCATCCTTGTGCACTCCACACTAGTGTTCCTCCATCCTTGTGCACTCCACACCAGTGTTCCTCCATCCTTGTGCACTCCACACTAGTGTTCCTCCATCCTTGTGCACTCCACACTAGTGTTACTCCATCCCTGTGCACTCCACACCAGTGTTCCTCCATCCTTGTGCACTCCACACCAGTGTTCCTCCATCCTTGTGCACTCCACACTAGTGTTCCTCCATCCTTGTGCACTCCACACCAGTGTTACTCCATCCCTGTGCACTCCACACCAGTGTTCCTCCATCCTTGTGCACTCCATACCAGTGTTCCTCCATCCTTGTGCACTCCACACCAGTGTTCCTCCATCCTTGTGCACTCCACACCAGTGTTCCACCATCCTTGTGCACTCCACACCAGTGTTCCTCCATCTTTGTGCACTCCACACCAGTGTTCCTCCATCCTTGTGCACTGTGGACCAGTGTTCCACCATCCTTGTGCACTCCATACCAGTGTTCCTCCATCCTTGTGCACTCCACACCAGTGTTCCTCCATCCTTGTGCACTCCACACCAGTGTTCCACCATCCTTGTGCACTCCATACCAGTGTTCCTCCATCCTTGTGCACTCCATACCAGTGTTCCTCCATCCTTGTGCACTCCACACCAGTGTTCCTCCATCCTTGTGCACTCCACACCAGTGTTCCACCATCCTTGTGCACTCCACACCAGTGTTCCTCCATCTTTGTGCACTCCACACCAGTGTTCCTCCATCCTTGTGCACTCCACACCAATGTTCCTCCATCCTTGTGCACTCCACACCAGTGTTTCTCCATCCTTGTGCACACCACACCAGTGTTCCTCCATCCTTGTGCACTCCACACCAGTGTTTCTCCATCCTTGTGCACTCCACACCAGTGTTACTCCATCCTTGTGCACTCCACACCAGTGTTTCTCAATCCTTGTGCACACCACACCACTGTTCCTCCATCCTTGTACACTCCACAACAGTGTTTCTCCATCCTTGTGCACTCCACACCAGTGTTACTCCATTCTTGTGCACTCCATACCAGTGTTACTCCATCCTTGTGCACTCCACACCAGTGTTCCTCCATCCTTGTGCACTCCTCACCAGTGTTCCTCCAGCCTTGTGCACTCCGCACCAGTGTTCCTCCATCCTTGTGCACTCCACACCAGTGTTCCTCCATCCTTGTGCACCCCACATTAGTGTTCCTCAATCCTTGTGCACTCCACAGCAGTGTTCCTCCATCCTTGTGCACTCCTCACCAGTGTTCCTCCATCCTTGTGCACTACTCACCAGTGTTTCTCCATCCTTGTGCACTCCTCACCAGTGTTCCTCCGTCCTTGTGCACTCCACACCAGTGTTCCTCCATCCATGTGCACTCCTCACCAGTGTTCCTCCAGCCTTGTGCACTCCACACCAGTGTTCCTCCATCCATGTGCACTCCTCACCAGTGTTGCTCCATCCTTTTGCACTCCACACCAGTGCTCCTCCATCCTTGTGCACTCCTCACCAGTGTTCCTCCATCCTTGTGCACTCCACACCAGTGTTCCTCCATCCTTGTGCACTCCTCACCAGTGTTCCTCCATCCTTTTGCAATCCACACCAGTGTTTCTCCATCCTTGTGCACTCCTCACCAGTGTTCCTCCATCCTTGTGCACTCCACACCAGTGTTCCACCATCCCTGTGCACACCACAAGAGTGTTTCTTCATCCATATGCACACCACACCAGTGTTCCTCCATCCTTGTGTACTTCACACCAGCGTTTCTCCATCCTTGTGCACTCCATACCAGTGTTTCTTCATCCTTGTGCACTCTCACACCAGTGTTCCTCCATCCTTGTGCACTCCCCACCAGTGTTCCTCCATCCCTGTGCAGTCCACACCAGTGTTCCTCCATCCTTGTGCACTCCACACCAGTGTTTTTCCATCCTTGTGCACTCCACACCAGTGTTTCTCCATCCTTTTGCACTCCACACCAGTGTTTCTCCATCCTTGTGCAGTCCACACCAGTGTTCCTCCATCCTTGTGCACTCCACACCAGTGTTCCACCATCCTTGTGCACTCCACACCAGTGTTTCTCCATCCTTGTGCAGTCCACACCAGTGTTCCACCATCCTTGTGCACTCCACACCAGTGTTCCTCCATCCTTGTTCACTCTACACCAGTGTTCCACCATCCTTGTGCACTCCACACCAGTGTTTCTCCATCCTTGTGCACTCCACACTAGTGTTCCACCATCCTTGTGCACTCCACACCAGTGTTCCTCCATCCTTGTGCACTCCACACCAGTGTTCCTCCATCCTTGTGCACTCCACACCAGTGTTACTCCATCATTGTGCACTCCACACCAGTGTTTCTCCATCCTTGTGCACTCCGCACCAGTGTTTCTCCGTCCTTGTGCACTCCGCACCAGTGTTTCTCCATCCTTGTGCACTCCGCACCAGTGTTTCTCCATCCTTGTGCACTCCGCACCAGTGTTTCTCCATCCTTGTGCACTCCGCACCAGTGTTTCTCCATCCTTGTGCACTCCACACCAGTGTTCCTCCATTCTTGTGCACTCCACACCAATGTTCCTCCATCCTTGTGCACTCCCCACGAGTGCTCCACCATCCCTGTGCAGTCTACACCAGTGTTCCTCCATCCTTGTGCACTCCACACCAGTGTTCCTCCATCCTTGTGCACTCCACACCAGTGTTCCTCCATCCTTGTGCACTCCTCACCAGTGTTCCTCCATCTTTGTGCATTCCACACCATAGTTCCTCCATCCTTGTGCACTCCACACCAGTGTTCCTCCATCCTTGTGCACTCCACACCAGTGTTCCACCATCCCTGTGCACACCACACCAGTGTTCCTCCATCCCTGTGCACCCCACACCAGAGTTCCTCCATCCCTGTGCACTCCACGCCAGTGTTCCTCCATCCTTGTGCACTCCACACCAGTGTTCCTCCATCCTTGTGCACTCCACACCAGTGTTCCACCATCCTTGTGCACTCCACACCAGTGTTTCTCCATCCTTGTGCACTCCACACCAGTGTTCCACCATCCTTGTGCACTCCACACCAGTGTTCCTCCATCCTTGTGCACTCCACACCAGTGTTCCTCCATCCTTGTGCACTCCACACCAGTGTTTCTCCATTTCTTGTGCACTCCACACCAGTGTTTCTCCATCATTGTGCACTCCACTCCAGTGTTTTTCCATCCTTGTGCACTCCACACCAGTGTTTCTCCATCCTTGTGCACTCCATACCAGTGTTCCTCCATCCTTGTGCACTCCAAACCAGTGTTTCTCAATCCTTGTGCACTTCACACCAGTATTTCTCCATCCTTGTGCACTCCATACCAGTGTTCCTCCATCCTTGTGCACTCTTCACCAGTGTTCCTCCATCCTTGTGCACTCCTCACCAGTGTTCCTCCATCCTTGTGCACTCCACACCAGTGTTTCTCCATCCTTGTGCACTCTTCACCAGTGTTCCTCCATCCTTTTGCAATCCACACCAGTGTTTCTCCATCCTTGTGCACTCCATACCAGTGTTTCTTCATCCTTGTGCACTTTCACACCAGTGTTCCTCCATCCTTGTGCACTCCCCACCAGTGTTCCTCCATCCTTGTGCACTCCACACCAGTGTTCCACCATCCTTGTGCACTCCACACCAGTGTTTCTCCATCCTTGTGCAGTCCACACCAGTGTTCCACCATCCTTGTGCACTCCACACCAGTGTTCCTCCATCCTTGTTCACTCTACACCAGTGTTCCACCATCCTTGTGCACTCCACACCAGTGTTTCTCCATCCTTGTGCACTCCACACTAGTGTTCCACCATCCTTGTGCACTCCACACCAGTGTTCCTCCATCCTCGTGCACTACACACCAGTGTTCTTCCATCCTTGTGCACTCCACACCTGTGTTACTCCATCATTGTGCACTCCACACCAGTGTTTCTCCATCTTTGCGCACTCCACACCATTGTTTCTCCATCCTTGTGCACTCCGCACCAGTGTTTCTCCATCCTTGTGCACTCCACACCAGTGTTCCTCCATTCTTGTGCACTCCACACCAATGTTCCTCCATCCTTGTGCACTCCCCACGAGTGCTCCACCATCCCTGTGCAGTCTACACCAGTGTTCCTCCATCCTTGTGCACTCCAGACCAGTGTTCCTCCATCCTTGTGCACTCCACACCAGTGTTCCTCCATCCTTGTGCACTCCACACCAGTGTTCCTCCATCTTTGTGCATTCCACACCATAGTTCCTCCATCCTTGTGCACTCCACACCAGTGTTCCTCCATCTTTGTGCATTCCACACCATAGTTCCTCCATCCTTGTGCACTCCACACCAGTGTTCCTCCATCCTTGTGCACTCCACACCAGTGTTCCTCCATCTTTGTGCATTCCACACCATAGTTCCTCCATCCTTGTGCACTCCACACCAGTGTTCCACCATCCCTGTGCACACCACACCAGTGTTCCTCCATCCCTGTGCACCCCACACCAGAGTTCCTCCATCCCTGTGCACTCCACGCCAGTGTTCCTCCATCCTTGTGCACTCCCCACGAGTGCTCCACCATCCCTGTGCAGTCTACACCAGTGTTCCTCCATCCTTGTGCACTCCAGACCAGTGTTCCTCCATCCTTGTGCACTCCACACCAGTGTTCCTCCATCCTTGTGCACTCCTCACCAGTGTTCCTCCATCTTTGTGCATTCCACACCATAGTTCCTCCATCCTTGTGCACTCCACACCATAGTTCCTCCATCCTTGTGCACTCCTCACCAGTGTTCCTCCATCCTTGTGCACTCCCCACCAGTGTTCCTCCATCCCTGTGCAGTCCACACCAGTGTTCCTCCATCCTTGTGCACTCCACACCAGTGTTTCTCCATCCTTGTGTACTCCACACCAGTGTTCCTCCATCCTTGTGCACTCCACACCAGTGTTTCTCCATCCTTGTGCAGTCCACACCAGTGTTCCACCATCCTTGTGCACTGCACACCAGTGTTCCTCCATCTTTGTGCACTCCACACCAGTGTTCCACCATCCTTGTGCACTCCACACCTGTGTTTCTCCATCCTTGTGCACTCCACACCAGTGTTCCTCCATCCTTGTGCACTCCACACCAGTGTTCCTCCATCCTTGTGCACTCCACACCAATGTTCCTCCATCCTTGTGCACTCCCCACGAGTGCTCCACCATCCCTGTGCAGTCCACACCAGTGTTCCTCCATCCTTGTGCACTCCACACCAGTGTTCCTCCATCCTTGTGCACTCCACACCAGTGTTCCTCCATCCTTGTGCACTCCTCACCAGTGTTCCTCCATCTTTGTGCATTCCACACCATAGTTCCTCCATCCTTGTGCACTCCACACCAGTGTTCCTCCATCCTTGTGCACTCCTCACCAGTGTTCCTCCATCTTTGTGCACTCCACACCAGTGTTCCACCATCCTTGTGCACTCCACACCTGTGTTTCTCCATCCTTGTGCACTCCACACCAGTGTTCCTCCATCCTTGTGCACTCCACACCAGTGTTCCTCCATCCTTGTGCACTCCACACCAGTGTTACTCCATCCTTGTGCACTCCACACCAGTGTTCCTCCATCCTTGTGCACTCCTCACCAGTGTTCCTCCAGCCTTGTGCACTCCGCACCAGTGTTCCTCCATCCTTGTGCACTCCACACCAGTGTTCCTCCATCCTTGTGCACCCCACATTAGTGTTCCTCAATCCTTGTGCACTCCACAGCAGTGTTCCTCCATCCTTGTGCACTCCTCACCAGTGTTCCTCCATCCTTGTGCACTACTCACCAGTGTTTCTCCATCCTTGTGCACTCCTCACCAGTGTTCCTCCGTCCTTGTGCACTCCACACCAGTGTTCCTCCATCCATGTGCACTCCTCACCAGTGTTCCTCCAGCCTTGTGCACTCCTCACCAGTGTTGCTCCATCCTTTTGCACTCCACACCAGTGCTCCTCCATCCTTGTGCACTCCTCACCAGTGTTCCTCCATCCATGTGCACTCCTCACCAGTGTTCCTCCAGCCTTGTGCACTCCACACCAGTGTTCCACCATCCTTGTGCACTCCTCACCAGTGTTCCTCCATCCATGTGCACTCCTCACCAGTGTTCCTCCATCCTTGTGCACTCCACACCAGTGTTCCTCCATCCATGTGCACTCCTCACCAGTGTTCCTCCATCCTTGTGCACTCCTCACCAGTGTTCCTCCATCCATGTGCACTCCTCACCAGTGTTCCTCCAGCCTTGTGCACTCCACACCAGTGTTCCTCCATCCATGTGCACTCCTCACCAGTGTTCCTCCAGCCTTGTGCACTCCACACCAGTGTTCCACCATCCTTGTGCACTCCTCACCAGTGTTCCTCCATCCTTGTGCACTCCACACCAGTGTTCCTCCATCCTTGTGCACTCCTCACCAGTGTTCCTCCATCCTTTTGCAATCCACACCAGTGTTTCTCCATCCTTGTGCACTCTTCACCAGTGTTCCTCCATCCTTGTGCACACCACACCAGTGTTCCTCCATCCTTGTGTACTTCACACCAGCGTTTCTCCATCCTTGTGCACTCCATACCAGTGTTTCTTCATCCTTGTGCACTCTCACACCAGTGTTCCTCCATCCTTGTGCACTCCCCACCAGTGTTCCTCCATCCCTGTGCAGTCCACACCAGTGTTCCTCCATCCTTGTGCACTCCACACCAGTGTTTTTCCATCCTTGTGCACTCCACACCAGTGTTTCTCCATCCTTGTGCAGTCCACACCAGTGTTCCTCCATCCTTGTGCACTCCCCACCAGTGTTCCTCCATCCCTGTGCAGTCCACACCAGTGTTCCTCCATCCTTGTGCACTCCACACCAGTGTTTCTCCATCCTTTTGCACTCCACACCAGTGTTTCTCCATCCTTGTGCAGTCCACACCAGTGTTCCTCCATCCTTGTGCACTCCACACCAGTGTTCCACCATCCTTGTGCACTCCACACCAGTGTTTCTCCATCCTTGTGCAGTCCACACCAGTGTTCCACCATCCTTGTGCACTCCACACCAGTGTTCCTCCATCCTTGTTCACTCTACACCAGTGTTCCACCATCCTTGTGCACTCCACACCAGTGTTTCTCCATCCTTGTGCACTCCACACTAGTGTTCCACCATCCTTGTGCACTCCACACCAGTGTTCCTCCATCCTTGTGCACTCCACACCAGTGTTACTCCATCATTGTGCACTCCACACCAGTGTTTCTCCATCTTTGCGCACTCCACACCAGTGTTTCTCCATCCTTGTGCACTCCGCACCAGTGTTTCTCCGTCCTTGTGCACTCCGCACCAGTGTTTCTCCATCCTTGTGCACTCCGCACCAGTGTTTCTCCATCCTTGTGCACTCCGCACCAGTGTTTCTCCATCCTTGTGCACTCCGCACCAGTGTTTCTCCATCCTTGTGCACTCCACACCAGTGTTCCTCCATTCTTGTGCACTCCACACCAATGTTCCTCCATCCTTGTGCACTCCCCACGAGTGCTCCACCATCCCTGTGCAGTCTACACCAGTGTTCCACCATCCTTGTGCACTGCACACCAGTGTTCCTCCATCTTTGTGCACTCCACACCAGTGTTCCACCATCCTTGTGCACTCCACACCTGTGTTTCTCCATCCTTGTGCACTCCACACCAGTGTTCCTCCATCCTTGTGCACTCCACACCAGTGTTCCTCCATCCTTGTGCACTCCACACCAATGTTCCTCCATCCTTGTGCACTCCCCACGAGTGCTCCACCATCCCTGTGCAGGCTACACCAGTGTTCCTCCATCCTTGTGCACTCCACACCAGTGTTCCTCCATCCTTGTGCACTCCACACCAGTGTTCCTCCATCCTTGTGCACTCCACACCAGTGTTCCACCATCCCTGTGCACACCACACCAGTGTTCCTCCATCCCTGTGCACCCCACACCAGAGTTCCTCCATCCCTGTGCACTCCACGCCAGTGTTCCTCCATCCTTGTGCACTCCACACCAGTGTTCCACCATCCCTGTGCTCTCCACACCAGTGTTCCTCCATCCCTGTGCACCCCACACCAGAGTTCCTCCATCCCTGTGCACTCCACGCCAGTGTTCCTCCATCCTTGTGCACTCCACACCAGTGTTCCTCCATCCTTGTGCACTCCCCACCAGTGTTCCTCCATCCCTGTGCAGTCCACACCATTGTTCCTCCATCCTTGTGCACTCCACACCAGTGTTTCTCCATCCTTGTGTACTCCACACCAGTGTTCCTCCATCCTTGTGCACTCCACACCAGTGTTTCTCCATCCTTGTGCAGTCCACACCAGTGTTCCACCATCCTTGTGCACTGCACACCAGTGTTCCTCCATCTTTGTGCACTCCACACCAGTGTTCCACCATCCTTGTGCACTCCACACCTGTGTTTCTCCATCCTTGTGCACTCCACACCAGTGTTCCTCCATCCTTGTGCACTCCACACCAGTGTTCCTCCATCCTTGTGCACTCCACACCAGTGTTACTCCATCCTTGTGCACTCCACACCAGTGTTCCTCCATCCTTGTGCACTCCTCACCAGTGTTCCTCCAGCCTTGTGCACTCCGCACCAGTGTTCCTCCATCCTTGTGCACTCCACACCAGTCTTCCTCCATCCTTGTGCACCCCACATTAGTGTTCCTCAATCCTTGTGCACTCCACAGCAGTGTTCCTCCATCCTTGTGCACTCCTCACCAGTGTTCCTCCATACTTGTGCACTACTCACCAGTGTTTCTCCATCCTTGTGCACTCCTCACCAGTGTTCCTCCGTCCTTGTGCACTCCACACCAGTGTTCCTCCATCCATGTGCACTCCTCACCAGTGTTCCTCCAGCCTTGTGCACTCCTCACCAGTGTTGCTCCATCCTTTTGCACTCCACACCAGTGCTCCTCCATCCTTGTGCACTCCTCACCAGTGTTCCTCCATCCTTGTGCACTCCACACCAGTGTTCCTCCATCCTTGTGCACTCCTCACCAGTGTTCCTCCATCCTTTTGCAATCCACACCAGTGTTTCTCCATCCTTGTGCACTCTTCACCAGTGTTCCTCCATCCTTGTGCACTCCACACCAGTGTTCCACCATCCCTGTGCACACCACAAGAGTGTTTCTTCATCCATATGCACACCACACCAGTGTTCCTCCATCCTTGTGTACTTCACACCAGCGTTTCTCCATCCTTGTGCACTCCATACCAGTGTTTCTTCATCCTTGTGCACTCTCACACCAGTGTTCCTCCATCCTTGTGCACTCCCCACCAGTGTTCCTCCATCCCTGTGCAGTCCACACCAGTGTTCCTCCATCCTTGTGCACTCCACACCAGTGTTTTTCCATCCTTGTGCACTCCACACCAGTGTTTCTCCATCCTTTTGCACTCCACACCAGTGTTTCTCCATCCTTGTGCAGTCCACACCAGTGTTCCTCCATCCTTGTGCACTCCACACCAGTGTTCCACCATCCTTGTGCACTCCACACCAGTGTTTCTCCATCCTTGTGCAGCCCACACCAGTGTTCCACCATCCTTGTGCACTCCACACCAGTGTTCCTCCATCCTTGTTCACTCTACACCAGTGTTCCACCATCCTTGTGCACTCCACACCAGTGTTTCTCCATCCTTGTGCACTCCACACTAGTGTTCCACCATCCTTGTGCACTCCACACCAGTGTTCCTCCATCCTTGTGCACTCCACACCAGTGTTACTCCATCATTGTGCACTCCACACCAGTGTTTCTCCATCCTTGTGCACTCCGCACCAGTGTTTCTCCGTCCTTGTGCACTCCGCACCAGTGTTTCTCCATCCTTGTGCACTCCGCACCAATGTTTCTCCATCCTTGTGCACTCCGCACCAGTGTTTCTCCATCCTTGTGCACTCCGCACCAGTGTTTCTCCATCCTTGTGCACTCCACACCAGTGTTCCTCCATTCTTGTGCACTCCACACCAATGTTCCTCCATCCTTGTGCACTCCCCACGAGTGCTCCACCATCCCTGTGCAGTCTACACCAGTGTTCCTCCATCCTTGTGCACTCCACACCAGTGTTCCTCCATCCTTGTGCACTCCGCACCAGTGTTTCTCCATCCTTGTGCACTCCGCACCAGTGTTTCTCCATCCTTGTGCACTCCACACCAGTGTTCCTCCATTCTTGTGCACTCCACACCAATGTTCCTCCATCCTTGTGCACTCCCCACGAGTGCTCCACCATCCCTGTGCAGTCTACACCAGTGTTCCTCCATCCTTGTGCACACCACACCAGTGTTCCTCCATCCCTGTGCACCCCACACCAGAGTTCCTCCATCCCTGTGCACTCCACGCCAGTGTTCCTCCATCCTTGTGCAGTCCACACCAGTGTTCCTCCATCCTTGTGCACTCCACACCAGTGTTCCACCATCCTTGTGCACTCCACACCAGTGTTTCTCCATCCTTGTGCACTCCACACCAGTGTTCCACCATCCTTGTGCACTCCACACCAGTGTTCCTCCATCCTTGTGCACTCCACACCAGTGTTCCTCCATCCTTGTGCACTCCACACCAGTGTTTCTCCATTTCTTGTGCACTCCACACCAGTGTTTCTCCATCATTGTGCACTCCACTCCAGTGTTTTTCCATCCTTGTGCACTCCACACCAGTGTTTCTCCATCCTTGTGCACTCCATACCAGTGTTCCTCCATCCTTGTGCACTCCAAACCAGTGTTTCTCAATCCTTGTGCACTTCACACCAGTATTTCTCCATCCTTGTGCACTCCATACCAGTGCTCCTCCATCCTTGTGCACTCTTCACCAGTGTTCCTCCATCCTTGTGCACTCCTCACCAGTGTTCCTCCATCCTTGTGCAGTCCACACCAGTGTTTCTCCATCCTTGTGCACTCTTCACCAGTGTTCCTCCATCCTTTTGCAATCCACACCAGTGTTTCTCCATCCTTGTGCACTCCATACCAGTGTTTCTTCATCCTTGTGCACTCTCACACCAGTGTTCCTCCATCCTTGTGCACTCCCCACCAGTGTTCCTCCATCCTTGTGCACTCCACACCAGTGTTTTTCCATCCTTGTGCACTCCTCACCAGTGTTTCTCCATCCTTTTGCACTCCACACAAGTGTTTCTCCATCCTTGTGCAGTCGACACCAGTGTTCCTCCATCCTTGTGCACTCCACACCAGTGTTCCTCCATCTTTGTGCACTCCACACCAGTGTTCCACCATCCTTGTGCACTCCACACCAGTGTTTCTCCATCCTTGTGCACTCCACACCAGTGTTCCACCATCCTTGTGCACTCCACAGCAGTGTTCCTCCATCCTTGTGCACTCCACACCAGTGTTCCTCCATCCTTGTGCACTCCACACCAGTGTTTCTCCATTTCTTGTGCACTCCACACCAGTGTTTCTCCATCATTGTGCACTCCACTCCAGTGTTTTTCCATCCTTGTGCACTCCACACCAGTGTTTCTCCATCCTTGTGCACTCCATACCAGTGTTCCTCCATCCTTGTGCACTCCAAACCAGTGTTTCTCAATCCTTGTGCACTCCACACCAGTATTTATCCATCCTTGTGCACTCCATACCAGTGTTCCTCCATCCTTGTGCACTCTTCACCAGTGTTCCTCCATCCTTGTGCACTCCTCACCAGTGTTCCTCCATCCTTGTGCACTCCACACCAGTGTTTCTCCATCCTTGTGCACTCTTCACCAGTGTTCCTCCATCCTTTTGCAATCCACACCAGTGTTTCTCCATCCTTGTGCACTCCATACCAGTGTTTCTTCATCCTTGTGCACTTTCACACCAGTGTTCCTCCATCCTTGTGCACTCCCCACCAGTGTTCCTCCATCCTTGTGCACTCCACACCAGTGTTCCACCATCCTTGTGCACTCCACACCAGTGTTTCTCCATCCTTGTGCAGTCCACACCAGTGTTCCACCATCCTTGTGCACTCCACACCAGTGTTCCTCCATCCTTGTTCACTCTACACCAGTGTTCCACCATCCTTGTGCACTCCACACCAGTGTTTCTCCATCCTTGTGCACTCCACACTAGTGTTCCACCATCCTTGTGCACTCCACACCAGTGTTCCTCCATCCTCGTGCACTACACACCAGTGTTCTTCCATCCTTGTGCACTCCACACCTGTGTTACTCCATCATTGTGCACTCCACACCAGTGTTTCTCCATCTTTGCGCACTCCACACCATTGTTTCTCCATCCTTGTGCACTCCGCACCAGTGTTTCTCCATCCTTGTGCACTCCACACCAGTGTTCCTCCATTCTTGTGCACTCCACACCAATGTTCCTCCATCCTTGTGCACTCCCCACGAGTGCTCCACCATCCCTGTGCAGTCTACACCAGTGTTCCTCCATCCTTGTGCACTCCACACCAGTGTTCCTCCATCCTTGTGCACTCCACACCAGTGTTCCTCCATCCTTGTGCACTCCTCACCAGTGTTCCTCCATCTTTGTGCATTCCACACCATAGTTCCTCCATCCTTGTGCACTCCACACCAGAGTTCCCCATCCCTGTGCTCTCCACACCAGTGTTCCTCCATCCTTGTGCACTCCACACCAGTGTTCCTCCATCCTTGTGCACTCCCCACCAGTGTTCCTCCATCCCTGTGCAGTCCACACCAGTGTTCCTCCATTCTTGTGCACTCCACACCAGTGTTCCTCCATTCTTGTGCACTCCACACCAATGTTCCTCCATCCTTGTGCACTCCCCACCAGTGTTCCTCCATCCCTGTGCAGTCCACACCAGTGTTCCTCCATCCTTGTGCACTCCACACCAGTGTTCCTCCATTCTTGTGCACTCCACACCAATGTTCCTCCATCCTTGTGCACTCCCCACGAGTGCTCCACCATCCCTGTGCAGTCTACACCAGTGTTCCTCCATCCTTGTGCACTCCCCACCAGTGTTCCTCCATCCTTGTGCACTCCACACCAGTGTTTCTCCATCCTTGTGTACTCCACACCAGTGTTCCTCCATCCTTGTGCACTCCACACCAGTGTTTCTCCATCCTTGTGCAGTCCACACCAGTGTTCCACCATCCTTGTGCACTGCACACCAGTGTTCCTCCATCTTTGTGCACTCCACACCAGTGTTCCACCATGCTTGTGCACTCCACACCTGTGTTTCTCCATCCTTGTGCACTCCACACCAGTGTTCCTCCATCCTTGTGCACTCCACACCAGTGTTCCTCCATCCTTGTGCACTCCACACCAGTGTTTCTCCATTTCTTGTGCACTCCACACCAGTGTTTCTCCATCATTGTGCACTCCACTCCAGTGTTTCTCCATCCTTGTGCACTCCACACCAATGTTTCTCCATCCTTGTGCACTCCATACCAGTGTTCCTCCATCCTTGTGCACTCCAAACCAGTGTTTCTCAATCCTTGTGCACTCCACACCAGTATTTCTCCATCCTTGTGCACTCCATACCAGTGTTCCTCCATCCTTGTGCACTCCACACCAGTGTTCCTCCATCCTTGTGCACTCCCCACGAGTGTTCCACCATCCCTGTGCAGTCTACACCAGTGTTTATCCATCCTTGTGCACTCCACACCAGTGTTCCTCCATCCTTGTGCACTCCCCACGAGTGTTCCACCATCCCTGTGCAGTCTACACCAGTGTTTATCCATCCTTGTGCACTCCACACCAGTGTTTCTCCATCCTTGTGCACTCCATATCAGTGTTTCTCCATTCTTGTGCACTCCTCACCAGTGTTCCTCCATCCTTGTGCACTCCACACCAGTGTTCCTCCCTCCTTGTGCAGTCTCCACGAGTGTTCCACCATCCCTGTGCAGTCTACACCAGTGTTCCTCCATCCTTGTGCACTCCACACCATGTTCCTCCATCCTTGTGCACTCCACACCAGTGTTTCTCCATCCTTGTGCACTCCTCACCACTGTTCCTCCATCCTTGTGCACTCCACACCATTGTTCCTCCATCCTTGTGCACTCCTCACCAGTGTTCCTCCATCCTTGTGCACTCCACACCAGTGTTCCACCATCCCTGTGCATCCCGCACCAGAGTTCCCCCGTCCCTGTGCACTCCACACCAGTGTTTCTCCATCCTTGTGCACTCCACACCATTGTTCCTCCATCCTTGTGCACTCCTCACCAGTGTTCCTCCATCCTTGTGCACACCACACCAGTGCTCCTCCATCCCTGTGCATCCCGCACCAGAGTTCCCCCGTCCCTGTGCACTCCACACCAGTGTTCCTCCATCCCTGTGCACTCCACACCAGTGTTCCTCCATCCCTGTGCACCCCACACCAGTGTTCCTCCATCCCTGTGCACCCCACACCAGAGTTCCTCCATCCCTGTGCACTCCAGACCAGTGTTCCTCCTTCCCTGTGCACCCCACACCAGTTTTCCTCCATCCCTGTGCACCCTACAACAGAGTTCTTCCATCACTGTGCACTCCACACCAGTGTTCCTCCATTCCTGTGCACACCACACCAGTGTTCACTATCAACAATTACGTGCAGTAATTATCATTCTACCTGTAATTCCCCAATATTCCTGTAACTCAGTTAATACTTGACGATACCCTCTTGGCCCTGCTGAAGTCTCTCAGCACATGTTGACAGTATGATTGCAGTGGAATATGTATATGTATGTATGCAGTATTATGTTTTCTTATATTAACACATCGGCTGTTTCCCACCAAGGCAGGGTGGCCCGAAAAAGAAAAACTTTCTTCATCATTCACTCCATCAATCTTGCCAGAGGCATGCCTACGCTACAGTTACAAAACTGCAACTGTTAATATATGTATAATAAATCGTGTGATGTTATATGACAGGTAAGAAATAGCATGTTTTTGATCCCACAAAGAAAAAGCAAGCACAATGCTGATTTACCAAATTCAGAGATAAAAGTTTGCTTTAACATGTGTACTCCATGCTCCTTCATCTTAATCATTCTCCTTACTCCTTGCTTCTTCTTTCTCCTCCTTCCTCTCTCACTATAACCCATGGCACTACCTCACCCCCACATTATTTCTCTCGCTAAGTCTTTTCATGGGAGATGTACGGGGTTGGTCTGGTCTGGTAACTCTTGGCCAACTCGTTCTCTCTCTTTTGGGTCAAAGGCGGCACGCAAGGTCACCCAGTCAACATTTGTAAGTCCCTGAAAGAGCGGGGTCTTTCTCGTGGAAAAATTGTGTAGGTTTTAGCCAATGTATATGAGCTTAATAGCTGCAATAAAAAAAAGCAGGAGTTAAAGGTAGACAGAGGGATGAAAGGGAGATATGCGAGACGGAAGTCGGAGGGGCGTAGCGGAGAGTTTCTGTTATTGCAGCATTCGCTGGGGGTCGTTTGCTGCCATGTTATTGCAACATTCGCTGGGGTCGTTTGCTGGCAGGTAATGCGCTTGGGACGCGCTGCCATTTGCTGGGAGTTTTGTTTACCAGGTGTAATTCCAGCCCGGGTCCTGCCTTCCGCCGCTGTTTACCGCCTCGCTCGACAAAAGAAAATTCCCTCTTCTCTTAAACTAAAAAAAAAAAAAACTTATACGATATAAGCACACGTATATACAAATAAGCGAAACAACAATGTATGGAAGCGTATATTCACGTAAGATAGTCATATAGAAATTGAAAAAGAAAAATACTTTTATTCATTGAATACATATTTCAGTACTACTGAAACGAAACAATAAACATTGTTGATAGAGTACAAAGCTTAAACTTATCGAAAGAACCGGAAAACAGTGGCAATCCTGTCACTACGGCAAGAAAAATGATAGACCGAGTAACAAGAACCTTCATAATATAGAAAACCAAGTTAATGATCCTTTTTTCAAAGTCGCTTGTTCTCTATTAGCTCAGTGCTTCTGCTCACCTAGCAGTCAACAAGTAGTACTCAGGTGTTAAGAGACTGTTGTGGTTGGCATTTTATGGGTCTGTGGAATTCCCTAGAGGCTTAAGTAAAACTGACCATGGAAATGAGCTGAGGAGAATAACAGCTCTACTTATGTGGCGGGTGGTAACAGATACTTTTTAAAATCTTTCTTGCAGAGACGAAGTGCATCCCAGGCATGACCTAACCCAGAGGAAAATAGATGCAGTGATCAAAACATAAGTTATATATATATATATATATATATATATATATATATATATATATATATATATATATATATATATATTGTGTGTGTGTGTGTGTGTATCTGAATATTTTCTTCTCCTGTCACCCCTATAATTTATATTATATATGTACTTTAATAACTGACAGATTACATTGATAGAAAACACAAACATAAGTACACTGGTACAATATATCAAAGGTTATGAATCTTCTCCAGCTCTTCCGAAGCCCGGCGCGAGCCAAGTATGCAGCATGCATTTTCCCTCTGGATGGCCACGCTGAGGCACTGGAAGATGATAGTGGCTGCCCTTGGGTCTCAGGTGGTGTCGATGAGTCTGGGACCCAGTTCTTTAAGGAAACGTGTGGCATGTTTTCCCCATGATCCCAAGGTCTCTGATCCGACTGGGACAAATTGATACTGTTGGCTTATGTCCCTGTACTTGCCGATCTTGTACTCCTCCCTATGGTCAGCAGCTCCTCCCTATCGCCCGACACTGTGATGGATATAGGTGTCAGCCAGTGTGGACACACAGGTATAGTCCCATGCTAAGAGCTTGCCTTTCTTCCAAGGAGAGATGGTGGTCCCGTCGGGGCAGTTTGCTGGGTTGTGGGTATTGTTGGCTGCTAGTGATCGGGGCTCCCTCTCTGCTGGGCATCCAGCTATAGCAAGGGTTCTCTTTATGATGTCGTTGACCTCACTGTGTCTTGCATGCCAGCCCTTAGTTTTGGAACATTTAAGACCATGTAGACCATATTGGTCTGCTTGCGCATCGCCGCAAATACACGTATATTACGTGTGAATTGGGGCAGCAAGACGTAGAGCCACTGCAATACGGAGAGTCTTAGGGCTGAGGCGCGTTCCCATTGCCAATATGGGAACTGTTTGGAGAAAGTCCCCGGAGTGAGGTGCACTTACAGCCTGGAGACGGGCAGTCTCCCTGTCTGATGTTACAGCCTTGAGCACACACACACACACACACACACACACACACACACACATATATATATATATATATATATATATATATATATATATATATATATATATATATATATATATATATTCTATATGTGTGTAACTAGTTTAAATAACTATGCTACATAACTGCTTTATATCTTGCCAGATTTTTACTTGAAAATTTTCTTTCATAAATTGCTGTGTTATATAAGTGTTGTTAGCAGCGTTATAGAAATGGAACAATGTTTTTGTGCAAGACTGATGAAATCTGCGACAATAACACTGAGTAATAAGTCTTGATGAAATACGAGATAACGAGCGAAAGGAATGAGTTCCTCTACAATAACCTCACAAAGATTTTAGCATAACCTTTTCTAATAGTGTGTGTGTGTGTGTGTGTGTGTGTGTGTGTGTGTGTGTGTGTGTGTGTGTAAGGAGTGGAGACTTCTAGTGCGTGCTGGGGTATTGGTCCACAATATTACTCAGAGTTAATAATCCTTACTTTGCGATATAATATCCACCCCTCACGTCCGCCCTTGCGGTATGCAAAGAGTACTTAACCTTTATTCGGCGCATGTACACACCCTCATTGAAAGGCCATCGCCCCCAACCAGCGAATCAGGTACTAAGGGTTAATGATGGGGCCCCATCGTTCAATTAATACCCAGGTTCCAGCCAATGAGAAGATGGTTTTGGCAATCACAGAGGTGTTGTGGGTACCACTCACCTGTCTGCCCTTTTCATTCCCATTCTAGAGCTGGTTGAAGCACGGTCTGCTCTCTAGTGACTTCTATTCTGCCTTGCTTACCGTGGAGTGCACTAATACCTCTGGTTGTACATAGTGTATATAGTGTACATACTTCTGTTCTAAATTGGTGAAGGATAATACAAGTCAAAAGTTTTTCTGCTGTGTTTATTTTGCTCCCTTTACACCCAGAATAACAGGCCTTTGGGATTCCTGGGTTGTAATAGCCCTCTAGTGATATTTTCCAACTTCGTCATTCAGCATTTCGTGATCAAGTAACTATGGTGTAAATATCTGTACTAGTTAATTCTACTTTCTCACATTCTTATATACCACATAGCAAATATTTGCATTTTAAATATTTGTATTTTACCTTTCTTATTCTTAATATTCTCTTTTACCACTTCCTCATTTGCCCCAACAACAATTAAAAGGCGAGGGAGTTTATCCTATATGTATGATAATTAGGTGCCCTTGGGAGTATCTAGGTGAAGGTAATACATTTAGCCGGGGAAAATAACTCCAGCTAACCGGTGGAAGACTATATACCTAATAAGTCTTTTATGACTGATGGAAAATGTTAACAGTGGTTGATTAGCTCAGGTTGTGATGGTTCTATAAGTATCCAGAAAAGTGTTTGAATGAACTATTTAGAGTATCATTATTTGAGTAGTCTCTGACGGGTGAAGACCAGTGAAAGTAATTACAGTAAACAGCGAGAGTGAAAGGGAAAACTTTTGCTCTGGTACTGGTCAGCGGAGTTATACTTCGTAGGTCATACGGTATACTGTAGGTCAGAGAAGAACCTCCTGTCAGCTCTATATCACAGTGGCAACTACCCTTAATATCGTCAAGGTCAATTATCAAGTTCTTGCAGTCAGTGCACACAACAAGTTCACAGAGTTGCGAGTGTGGAAATAAATGATCGAAACCGGTCACAGGTATATATTTTCCAACTATGCCAATTTACTTTTTGTAGAGAATTCCTAAGAAATTAAATTCCTGATTAACAATCTTGCATACACTTTTAATCCGAGGTGATATCCCATCTGGTTCTATTGGTTTTTGCATGTCGGTATTTCTTTACTTCCTCTTTATTTTATTTTTCTAAACACACTAATACTTGCTATTTAATACCTCAGACATTTCCTCTTCAAGTTAAGTAAATTTATTCTTGTCTATTATTCTTTGCATTTTGTGTTTAACGTTTAGTTTACGCATTACAAAACAATAACATTTTTGTTTTACCTTGTTCTTACACTGTTCCTTCTTCAAAGCTAATTTCTTCCTCTCTTCTTACATTTGTACACTCTCTAAGATTTCGGTATTTATAGGAGGAATCGGTTCAAGCCTTCTGCCACAAAATAATATATGACAGACTGATCACTTCCAAGTTGTGCAGATCAGTGACATCGGTCAGAGGTCGGTTGCTGTATCTATTTTCAACTTGTTTCAATCTTTGGTAAACATCTTGAATAACCCGTTCCCTGCACTAGTTCCTAGTCGTTTCTTTTAAACATTTCATTAAATTCTGCTTCGTAATATTGTCTTTCATTCCATTATGAAATAAACTTTTAAATTCCATTTTCATAAATTGTGTATTCTGTGTACAAATTTTTTATATCCTGTTCCTTGTATTGCCATAATCCATGTTTTTATAACACTCTTAAATATATTTTCTTTTATATAATTTAGTCGTTCGTGTTAATGTGTTTCTGTTCAGTTCCTAAATGATCACTGTTTTCAAGTGAATATTGATGGTTTACTCTGAAAATTTCTTCCCCCTGTCTAGTAAATATTAGGTCTAATATTACCTGTGTTTCCTTTTCTTAATTTTATCGCTTCAGTTGTATGCTGATGCATTAAAAGAAACTTTCATTAGAATCTCAGGTTAAAGTGTTGAAGGAGATTCTGCTTCTTCAGGAGGAAAATAGGCTGATGTTCGTCTAGATGGGTTTGGGAGTGAGTGTGAGATGGTGGTAGCTGGTGAGGAGGAAAAAGTCACCAGCAGTGATTTGGAGAGTGGCAGCCGCTTTAAGTGGCAAGTGGTTCACAATTCAGGAAGAAAGGTGATAAAGAAGGTTAATAGAGAAGATGCGAAGGTAGGAAATCGATTCTCTGTTCTCCAGGACGAGTGTACTTCAGTGGTTAGTGAGATTAAAGGTACTACTGACTCCCTTGCTTATCAAGGTAAGAATATTCTGATTGTGGTAGATTCTCAGGTAAGATATATGGACCGTGCATTTTGTAACAGAGATAGAAAGGTCGGACAGAGGGTGTCTCTCCCAGGAGCTGGTGTTGGTGACATAGTCAGCAGGTTAGATATTATGATGTCAGGCAATAGGAACAAACCCATTATCTGTCTTAGTACTGGTGGAAATGACATTGGGAATGGCAGGAGACAGGAGCTGCTGCATGAGTATAGGTCAGCCATAGATGTAGTCAGGTCTAAGGGATGGATCCCAATCATGTGTAGCATCTTGCCTGGAAGGGGAGTGGGCAATGAATGGATGTCTAGGGCAATTGGTATAAATTGCTGGCTAGACAGATACTGCAAGGAACTTGCAGTCCCATTCATTGATAATGGACATATTCTATGGCAAGCATGATATGTATGCAAGGGATGGGGTTCATCTCTCTGGGGCTGGAGTGGTTGTATTAGCCAATTCAACCGAAGGGGTCATTGATGACTTGTCTAGGACTTTAAACTGATAGATTATAGACGTATGGGTGTCTGGGGGAAACGATCAGGCTGCAGTACTAGGGTTGAAAACAGCAGATATAACAGGGATATGTTTAAAATACAATATTCAAAATAAAGTTCCTAATAAAGGCAAAGCAACTAATCAAGAAACAAAGAGAGATAGTAGAGAGCAACGAGTGACTAGCTATCTTAAGGTTTACTATACAAATAGTAGGAGTCTAAGAAATAAGATAGATGAGCTAAGATTACTTGCAAGTGCAGGTAATATAGACATTGCTATAACAGAGACCTGGTTCAACTTAAAAGATAGAGAAATGCCTTCTGAATGCAATATACAGGGTTATAAACTATTCCACACTGATAGGGTCAACAGGAAGGGTGGTGGAGTGGCGATGTATATCAGAGATAATTTAAATTGCTGTGTTAGACAAGATATAAGATTAGAAACATAGGACACAGAATCTGTTTGGCTACAGTTTCTCGAAGGTCATGAAAAGTTAATTTTGGGTGTGATTTATAGGCCCCCAAACCATGATAGAGTGCAGTAAGCTGCTATGGGACGAAATTCATAAGGCATCTAAATATGAAAATGTTGTGTTAATGGGAGATTTTAACTTTAGACAAATTGATTGGAACAATGTGACAGGAAATCTTGAGTCTAGTGACTTTCTTGATACCGTTCAGGATTGCTTTTTAAAACAGTTTGTGACAGAACCAATTAGAGGAAACACTCTACTTGGTTCTTGCCAACAAAGAATCACTAGTTTATAATCTTGAGGCTAATGATGAGCTTGGGGAAAGTGATCACAAATCACTTAGTTTCAATATATTATGGAATTACCTAGTAAACTGTAATCAAGTTTCTGTCCCAGACTTCCACTTGGCTGATTTCATGGGACTGAAAAATTACCTGGGTGGGCTAAATTAATATGTCCTGACTATGGGTCAGGTAGGTGATCTTGGTTGCCAATATGACGTTTTTCAGAGCATAGTTCTAGCTGCCCAGACAACTTTTGCTTCGAGTAGGGAAATTAGATCTGACAAAAATGATCCCAAATGGATGGACAATAATACACTGTTAGTTATTGATGGACAATAAATTAAAACATCTCATTGGTCAAAAGAGGCATATAAAGGCGTATCAAAAGAGGGGAGGAGCAGTTAAGAAATCATATTCAACTAAAGAGAAAAATAAAAAAAAGGAATAAGAAAAGCAGAAAGGGATTATGAGGCTAAGGTCGCAAGGGATTCGATGACTAACCCAAAAGGATTCTTTCAAGTATACAGAAGCAAGATTAGAGACAAGATAGGCCCACTTAAGAATAACTCAGGTCAGATCACTGACACTGATAAGGATATGTGTGAAATTTTAAATTCTTACTTCCTCTGTTTTTACTCAGGAAGATACTAGCGAAATTCCAGAAATAATAGATTATATAGAACAGGACGATAATAAACTATGCACGATTGTGGTAACTAGTGACATGGTCCTCAGGCAAAGAGAAACTAAAGCCTAACAAATCTCCAGGCCCTGATGAACTGTTTGCAAGGGTGTTAAAGGAATGTAAAGAGAAACTTAGCGTACCTTTGGCTAATCATTTCAACATACCACTACAAACTGGCATAGTGCCTGACAAGTGGAAAATGGCGAATGTAATACCTATTTCAAGCCAGGTGACAAGTCTTTAGCTTCGAACTATAGACCAATAAGCCTTACCTCCATAGTGGGAAAATTTATGGAATCAATAATTGCCGAAGCAATTCGTAGCCATCTTGAAAGGCATAAATTGATTAATGAATCTCAGCACGGTTTTACAAAGGGGCGTTCATGTCTTACGAATTTACTATGAATATGATATTGTGTATATGGACTTCAGTAAGGCTTTCGATAGAGTTCCACATCAAAGGCTATTGAAGAAACCTAAGGCACGCGGAATAGGAGGATAAATATTTTCCTGGGTTGAGGCATGGTTGACGAATAGGCAGCAGAGAGTTTACATAAATGGGGAGAAATCAGAATGGGGGCACGTCACAAGCGGTGTTCCACAGGGGTCAGTGTTGAGCTCGTTGTTGTTCACAATCTACATAAACGACATAGATGAGGGAATAAATAGCGACATCAGCAAATTTTCTGATGACACCAAAATAGGCCGTCCAATTCATTCTAATGAGGACATTAGAGCACTCCAGGATGATTTGAATAGACTCATGCAGTGGTCGAAGAAGTGGCAGATGCAGTTTAATATAAACAAATGCAAAGTTCTAAACGATGAAAAGGAAAATAACCATGCCACATATAAACTAAATAATGTAGATCTTAATATTACGGATTGCGAAAAGGATTTAGGAGTTCTGGTTAGCAGTAATCTGAAACCAAGACAACAGTGCATTAGTGTTCGCAATAAAGCTAAAAGAATCCTTGGCTTCATAGCAAGAAGTATAAATAATAGGAGTCCTCAGGTTGTTCAACTATATATATCCTTGGTTAGGCCTCATTTAGACTATGCTGCTCAGTTTTAGTCACCGTATTACAGAATGGATATAAATGCTCTGGAAAACGTACAAAGGAGGATGACAAACTTGATCCCATGTATCAGAAATCTTCCCTATGAGGATAGACTGAGGGCCCTGAATCTGCACTCTCTAGAAAGGCGTAGAATTAGGGGGGATATGATTGAGGTGTATAAATGGAAAACAAGAATTAATAAAGGGGATGTAAATAGCGTGCTGAAAATATCTAACATAGACAGGACTATCAGCAATGGCTTTAAACCGGAAAAATTCAGATTCACGAAGGTTATAGGAAAGTACTGGTTTGGTAATAGAGTTGTGGATGAGTGGAACAAACTCCCGAGTACCATCATAGACGCTAAGACGTTGTGTACTTTTAAAAATAGGTTGGACAAATACATGAGTGGGTGCAGGTGGGTGTGAGTTGGACCTGACTAGCTTGTGCTACTAGGTCGGATGCACTGCTCGTCCCTTAAGGGACGTGTCTGACCTCACTAGGTCAAGGCATTGGCTTAAGCCGGTGGGAGAATTGGAGCTGCCTCGCATAGGCCAGTAGGCCTGTTGCAGTGTTCCTTCTTTATGTTTCTTATATTACCTTTGAACTTGCTATCGGCAACGTATATTATGCTACCACTCATTTATACTTTGGATTTATGTCATTAAAATTTCGTGTGTACTCACTCACCTAGTTGAGGTTGCGGGGGTCGAGTCCGAGCTCCTGTGTGTGTGTGTGTGTGTGTGTGTGTGTGTGTGTGTGTGTGTGTGTGTGTCTTTCATGCCTCTTACCTTTGCTCATTTCTCAGTTATATGGGGCGGAACAAGTGCAACAAACATAACAGGAAAATGCAGTACACTTATCCTCAGCTCGAGCGAACTGATTTGTGGCTACAACAGTGTGTGAGTATTCTGAGTCTATTCCCAGTATTTCGTGCGAGAGAGAGAGAGAGAGAGAGAGAGAGAAAGAGAGAGAGAGAGAGAGAGAGAGAGAGAGAGAGAGAGAGAGAGAGAGAGAGAGAGAGAGAGAGAGAGAGAAAGAGAGAAAGAGAGAAAGAGAGCCATTAATCGAAAAGTATTTACGCCTACACCTTTCAGCAAGGGGATGAGTCAAAGGGTTAATGATTGCAGAGGGATCATGTCTGCTTACCTTCCATTCCCCAAGTGCTATAAGACCTTTCAATCTCAGCGGGTCTAGTGCTTCCATATAAATATAATTTACGATGCCAAAATTTACCTTGCTTACTCTGAGTATTCATATGGGTGGGGGATGTGGGTGTAGGTGGCAGAGGTGGGTTTGTGTGCCCTTATCAGCCAGTCAGTCGCCCACAGCAAAACCAGCGAAATGTGTACTTTTTTCTGTACGTGATATAGATGTTTCCTGTTATCTGTCGTCCTTTAATTTTCAGAAGTGGAGAGGAAATATGGAGAGAAGCGGTGGCGCCAGGGAGGATAGGCACACCCTGGGTGTTGGGCTCTGATAAGTAGTGGTGGCATTGAAGATAGGGATCCTCTGGTCGTAGGGCTATGATAAGAGGCGGTGTCATAGGACTTTAATAGGAGGTGGTAACAGGTGCCTGAAGGACCGCCCCTCTGGGATCGTAGGAGTCTAGAAGATGGTGGTCAGGCTATGGCGAGAACTTTCCCTCTGAGGTCGATGGTGGCCTTAGGAAAGTATAAAGTTCAGTACCTAAAGGCACTCTCATGACACCTTTACTGTCATTCCTTCTCACATCAGATACTGATAAAAACACAAATCACTGCTTCGATACCAAAACAAGCATGAAAGTCTCATCGGCAAAAAAACTCCGAAAAATTAGAAACAAATGTCAACAAAGTCTAGTAGGCAATGGAAAACATTATGATGTTCCATGTTGACAAATTGCAGCTTCTCAAATAAGGAAAGAATGAAGAACCCAAAAGGGGCAGTGGATACAAAACCCAGGAAGTCCATCATATAGAACAATAACATGTAAAAGATTTGAGAATAATGTCAGATAGCCTATCATTTATTAAGGAGTGCAATAAGAGCTGCTAAGGCAAGAAAAACGGCAGGAAAGATAATGGAAATTAAAAAAAAAATTCTGATGCCAACACTATTCAAATCACTTGTGCTTTTTTGTTTGGCATATTGTTGTGTGTTGACGGTTCCGTCCATGGCATGCCACCCCCATATAAGCTCCCTGCTCGCTTCTACCAGCAATATATAACCTCAAAACTTGTATACGGCCGTTATATTTTGAACTGCAAGGAGCTATGTAGACATCAAGAAGATAATTAATCTTTTTTTTATGTAAACAAAGCTAATGAAAAGTTACTCATAGGAAATCAGCAATAATATATTTGTATCATTGATGTCATGTCTGAGGGCAATGTGTGGTGTGAATGTAATGCAGAGAATTCGCAGTTTGGTAATTAGGAGAAGGTGTGGGATTACCAAAACTATTATCCAGAGGGCTGAGGAGGGGTTGTTGAGGTGGTTCGACCATGTAGAGAGAATGGAACAAAACAGAATGACTTCGAGAGTGTATAAATCTGTAGTGGAGGGAAGGCGGGGCAGGGGTCGGCCTAAGAAAGGTTGGAGGGAGGGGGTAAAGAAGGTTTTGTGTGCGAGGGGCTTGGACTTCCAGCAAGCATGCGTGAGCGTATTTGATAGGAGTGAATGGAGACAAATGGTTTTTAATACTTGACGTGCTGTTGGAGTGTGAGCAAAGTAACATTTATGAAGGGATTCAGGGAAACCGGCAGGCCGGACTTGAGTCCTGGAGATGGGAAGTACAGTGCCTGCACTCTGAAGGAGGGGTGTTAATGTTGCAGTTTAAAAACTGTAGTGTAAAGCACCCTTCTGGCAAGACAGTGATGGAGTGAATGATGATGAAAGTTTTTCTTTTTCGGGTCACCCTGCCTTGGTGGGAATCGGCCGATGTGTTAATAATAATAAAAATCATCGATGGAGGTCATTGGTATGGCGAACACCGTTCAGCATAGCAGGAAGTCATAAGGGTATATACACAGAGTGGTTTATGTATGCCGTGTAGCATAAATACATCAAGAGATGTATATCTATGCATATACACTAAAAATTTGTTTCAATCCCTATTTCCTTAACTTGTGGTATGCAAGAGATGATCAGGCTAACCGAGCAGCCAACCACAGTTGTAATTTGTAGTTTAACCCCAAGCTGTTAAAAATTAACCTATCCACACTTTATACCGTTCGTTTTCTGACGCATTATACATCGTCATTATCTGAACGTTCTCTGTATAAAGAAATATTTACTGTTAGGTCCAGTATACCATGGGGAAGATATTGCTTTTTATTCCTCCAAAGTTTTAACTTCAGATTTTCAACGCCGGAGTGCTGAAACAAGTGAAAGTATGTTGAAGTTGTCAGAGGTTGCATATGTCTTGTTAGTTTTGGTTTCCTTGCAATAGTTTAAGACAGCCTCTTCTGATCGGCTTTAGAGGTTGGTGTAAATTTTTCTCTTATACGTTTGAAGATATATTTTTTCATTTGTTAAAGTAAAAATTAATAATTTTGTACCAAAAGAACCTTAGAAAACTTACCTAACCTTATTATAACAAGCGCAATTTAATTTAACCTAATCCAACTAAATGTATTATAGATAAGTTTACAATAATTTAATATAAACAAACACAATGAAATATTTTTTTTTGTTAGGAATGATTTTTGCGAAATTATTGCATACACATATTATGGCTTGACTTATTCGGCAAGAAAAGCGCTGCTATTTAAGCCAAAGTCGCGTGTTTTACCTATTCTGCACGTCATATATATATATATATATATATATATATATATATATATATATATATATATATATATATATATATATGTCGTGCCGAATATGTAAAACTGGTCAATTAGCAAGAACTCATTTAAAATTAAGTTCTTTCTAAAATTTTCTCTTATACGTTTAAAGATATATTTTTTTCATTAATGTTAATGTAAAAATTTTTAATTTTGCTCCAAAAGAATCTTAGAAAACTTACCTAACCTTATTATAACAAGAACAATTTATTTTAGCCTAACCCAACTAAACATATTTTAGATTTGTTTACAATAATTTAATACTAAACAAACACAGTGAAATATATTTTTTTCGTTAGGTTCAGAATGATTTTGGCGAAATTATTGCATACACAAATTTTCACTTGTCCTATATGGCAAGATGAGCGTTGCTATTTAAGCCAAGATCGCAAGTTCTGCCTATTCGGCACGACATATATATATATATGTATATATATATATATATATATATATATATATATATATATATATATATATATATATATATATATATATATATATATATATATATATATATATATGTGTGTGTGTGTGTGTGTGTGTATGATGTGTGTGTGTGTGCATCGTTCAAAACTTGGCGCATGTCATGCGTGGTATGACCGCGGGTTGCAAAAGGTGATCTAACTGTCGGTAATTAGACAATTGCGTTTGACTAACCACCGCTGTTGACCGTAAATCATTTTTCACGGTTGAGTGTAAAGTTGTTCTATATGCCTTTCACTCGAGTCAGTATACACTGAGAGTTCATGCTGCTGTGAGTGCAATAAATTGTGGAGCTGTCGGGAAAATGCGTGTAAAATGATTTACTGGCAACTGCGTGACCCAACACACCCTATTGTTGCTGTGTTGTGTGTTTATTAGTTTATTTACAATGTGCAAGTTTCTGGCGAATGTAGTACCAGTTGGTGGCACTATTTTTGTGACCAACACCAGCTGGTGGCACTATTCTCTGGTGAATGTAACACCAGCTGGTGGCACTATTCTCTGGTGAATGTAACACCAGCTGGTGGCACTATTCTCTGGTGAATGTAACACCAGCTGGTGGCACTATTCTCTGGTGAATATAACACCAGCTGGTGGCACTATTCTCTGGTGAATGTAACACCAGCTGGTGGCACTATTCTCTGGTGAATGTAACACCAGCTGGTGGCACTATTCTCTGGTGAATATAACACCAGCTGGTGGCACTATTCTCTGGTGAATGTAACACCAGCTGGTGGCACTATTCTCTGGTGAATGTAACACCAGCTAGCGGCACTATTCTCTGGTGAATGTAACACCAGCTAGTGGCACTATTCTCTGGTGAATGTAACACCAGCTGGTGGCACTATTCTCTGGTGAATGTAACACCAGCTGGTGGCACTATTGTATAATCTCTGGACACTTGACACTATATTTCCGCAGGAAAGTGTTGACACTTTGATTTCTCGGGAAAAAATGTAAAATTTATTTTTTTTACCTTCTTACTGACAACTGTCATGTGAAGTGGCCACTTGAATATAGTCATACTGAGTGTATGACTATATTTATATACAGAAAGAGGTGAGTTTCTACCGGTGTATATACACCCAGAGATGAGCTTTTGTCGGTGTATATACATCGAGAGGTGAGTTTTTATCGGTGTATATACACCATGAGGCGTTTTTTAGGTGTATATATATGTATGCCAAGGTGTGTGTGTCTTGGCGTATTTACAGAGACTCTCGCGGTATATACTCCATGTATATAGACTGAGAGACGCGTTTGTGTATACACACTGAGAGACGCGTTTGTGTATACACACTGAGAGACGCGTTTGTGTATACACACTGAGAGACGTGTTTGTGTATACACACTGAGAGACGTGTTTGTGTATACACACTGAGAGACGTGTTTGTGTATACACACTGAGAGATGTGTTTGTGTATACACACTGAGAGACGTGTTTGTGTATACACACTGAGAGACGTGTTTGTGTATACACACTGAGAGACGTGTTTGTGTATACACACTGAGAGACGTGTTTGTGTATACACACTGAGAGACGTGTTTGTGTATACACACTGAGAGACGTGTTTGTGTATACACACTGAGAGACGTGTTTGTGTATACACACTGAGAGACGTGTTTGTGTATACACACTGAGAGACGTGTTTGTGTATACACACTGAGAGACGTGTTTGTGTATACACACTGAGAGACGTGTTTGTGTATACACACTGAGAGACGTGTTTGTGTATACACACTGAGAGACGTGTTTGTGTATACACACTGAGAGACGTGTTTGTGTATACACACTGAGAGACGTGTTTGTGTATACACACTGAGAGACGTGTTTGTGTATACACACTGAGAGACGTGTTTGTGTATACACACTGAGAGACGTGTTTGTGTATACACACTGAGAGACGTGTTTGTGTATACACACTGAGAGACGCACTAATCTCCGTTTCATAATGCTTTAATTTACAATTTACAATTTGCCAATTTGATAACTCGACAGTCTGCTAACTTACCACTTTGTTCTCTTACCAGTGAACTATCTCACCAATTTGCTCACTCGTAAATTTAACTAACATACAAATTTAACTCACTCGCCAATTAGTTTTCCCGGAAGTTTCGGAAACAATTTTGGCGTTATTTATATATGCATACGAGTATGTTTTTTTTTTTTGTAGTAATTGATGATCAATTGAGGTCAGGGCTGTCCCTGAATCATCCTCCACTTATTCCCAGGGCTTTTGAATTCACTTTGAAACAATGCGTGAGGGATTTTTTTCCAAATGTATTTGAACCCTTTTTGTTACCATATAGATTGGGGAGGCTGAACAAGAGAAGCCTGTGCAATTATTCTGCTCTGTGCCAACCCAATACCGCGATCCCACTTTTATCTCTCGCTCCCCTTTGTGCCGTCTCTCTCTCTCTCTCTCTCTCTCTCTCTCTCTCTCTCTCTCCCCCTATTCTTGTCTGTCACTCTCTGTACGTTTTTAACACATTCCTCTATTACGATTTGTATCTTTGGGCATCTCTGTATCACTTTCTTTACAGATTCTATATAGTGTTGTCAGTCACTAGAACCTACGAGAGAGATAGAGAGAGAGAGAGAGAGAGAGAGAGAGAGAGAGAGAGAGAGAGAGAGAGAGAGAGAGAGAGAGAGAGAGAGAGAGAGAGAGAGAGAGAGAGAGAGAGAGAGAGAGGCAGAGGACGTGGAGGAGGACGTGGAGGAGGAAGACATCTACAGCGGTCTCACCCTCCACTAACACAGTTCCAGCGGCAGAATCTGAGGACAAATCTGCAAAACACAGGAGGTGCAACAAATCCTAGTCCACCCTCCCAGGCACCTAGGCTGTGCTCTCGCTGTCACCGGAAGGGGCACACTGCCAACAACTGCCTGCGAGATACCAGGTGTAATTACTGCTACAAGAAAGGACATAAGGAGGACCAGTGTCGGAAGAAAAAGGAACTTGACAGACAGGGCCACCTGTTTAGAGACCTGTTCTCAGAACAAACCAGCAGGATCTCTGAATTGGTGAACACTCTCACACGTCACCCACTTAGCTACTCCTATCCCAGCCCAGCAGGTGGTATTGTACCTTATACAAGACCACAGACCTACATCCTGCAGCTGCCTCAGTACCCTACCTCTCTCAAGGGCAGGCACCTTACATTCCCTACACACCCACCACCTCAAGCTAACCACTTCATCATGAGGAGCCAGTCTATCAGCATCCTGTCGGCCAACATTAGAGGTTTCATTACTAATGTTGGAGAGCTTACACATAGTTTTGTGAACACTCGACGTTCCGACATGATAGCTGTTGTTGAAACATTTTTGAATGACAGGACTCCAGAAAATTTTGCAAGAATTGCTGGCTACACCTCATGGATGAGAAGAGACAGGCAAGGGCAAGGAGGAGGTGTTGCTCTGTGCTTCTCTAAAAGTGTTCATGCCCAGCACATTGATGTTGCCACCCCTACACATCTCGAAATGATGTTCTTCAAGCTCTGTATAAACACTAGTACCTCTGTACTAGCATGTGCAATGTACAGACCTCAGTGGCAACATGCAGACCCCATCAACTTCCTAATGGAAAATATTGACTCCCTTCTGCTACAACACAACTGTCAACATATTGTTGGTGACCTCAACCAGCACCTTATACAGAGGGACTTTGATGACCTTCTTGCAGTGTTTGACATGAGAAACTTTGTTGATTTCCCTACTCATATCTCTGGCTCCTCCCTTGACCCAGTAGTGAGTGATCTGGCAGAAGGCATAGTCACTTGTCAACCCTTCGGCTACGTTGGATCGTCTGACCACAAGGCTGTTTTTACGACACTTAAGATCCCAACAGAACGAGGTGAGGAGTCCACACGCACAACCTGGCTATGGGAAAGAGGTAATTGGCCAGCCCTTTGCTCTGAGCTCGCCACCACCGACTGGAATGCTCTTCTCCAAGGGGATGTTGACAACCAAGTGAAAGCCTTGACTGGACACATCCTTAATCTACAACAAGAACACATTCCTCACCGGCAATATGTGACGAAGCCTTGGTTTGGCTTTCGTTGTAGAGAGGCTGCTACTGCTAAGTACAAAGCATGGCGAAGGTATAAGAGACATCCTACCACCTATAACAGGAACTTCACACGCAAGCCTGTAGGCATATGGGTGACGTTCAAAAGTGGGCCATTGCTAAATGGGAGGTGGACACTAAAAGAAAGCTAGCATCAGGTAGGGTAGGCTCCAAAACCTGGTGGTCCCCGGTCAATGACAGGCAAGGTTATCTGCCTGATGAGCTCATTCCACCTCTAAATCGACAGGATGGGACCACCTCTACACTTTGCTACCAAAATGCAAGTTCCTGATCCACCAAGGGTCTCTCCTTGGCTAGCTGCAAGAACTGTGTCAAAACTGTCAGTGGTGACAATAAGGCAGGAGGAGGTGCATTTCCTTCTTAAATAAATAAATAACAAAAAGGCACAATACCGTGACTGGAACGATACACAAATAACCCGCACATAAAAGACAGAAGCTTACGACGACGTTTCGGTCCGACTTGGACCATTGACAAAGTCACACTAACAGAGGAGGAGCAGGACGGCTATATATAGGCAGGAAGAGGTGGAGGTAGTAGTAGTGGTAGTAGTAGTAGTAGTAGTACAAGAATTGTATATAATACCGACAGGATGAAATGACACATGCACAACACCCGGGCATCCCCACCGTAGACGTTTCGCCATCCAGCCAGCCACTGGATGGCGAAACGTCCACAACAAAGACAACCAGACGCCGCACATGTGTCTAATTTCATCAGTAGATGTAGTAGAAGAAGAAGAGGTAGTAGTAGTGGTAGTGGTAGAAGTGGGAAATAAGGAAGACGAGCCAGTCAAATACAAAGGAAGGGGAGCACTGCAAGAGAGCTAGAAACCCACAGAGGGAGAGCAAGCGCACCGAGGTGCGTGAAAGGGGAAGTGGTGAAATAAAATAAAGAAGGAACAGAAACACGAGACAGGAGAGAGAAAGACAACCCAGAGGAGAAAAGGAGAGAGGAAAGGGGAAGAGGAAGAAGAAAAAGAAGAAGAAGAAAAAATGAGGATTCAGGTTAAGTCACGGGTGTTCTGAAGTTTGGAGCATTTTACAATGTAGTGGGAGAGGAAGGCATCTACAGAGACGAAGCCAGGGCTAAGGTTCATACAAGGAAAGTTGTGTATAAGAGAGGATTCAACTAAACGGCGACTGTTCGAGTTGGAAGTAGGGAAGACAGTTTTAGCAGAAGACCAGTCAATAGGATGGCTATGATCTCTGACGTGACAGAAAAGAGCATTGTTAGTGTCGGCAAGCCTAACACTATTTTTTGTGCTCCCTAAGTCTGTCAGAAAGAGATCGACCAGTTTCTCCAAAGTATTGAAGAGGACAGGAGGAGCAAGAAATAGAGTAGACACCAGGAACATCTGTAGAGGGAGGAGAGGTATGAACGAGATTAGTGCGAAGAGTGTTAGTCTGGCGGAAGGTAAGCTTGATGTCTAAGGGACGGAGAGAATTGTTGAGATTAGAAAGACCGGAAATGTAGGGAAGGCAGAGGATAGAAGAGTTCCCATGAGTAGAGAGTTTGGGAGAGAAGAAATTGCGTTTAGCACGTGAGAGGGCAGAGTCTATGAAATGGGAAGGGTAGCCAAGACGGGAGAACGAATTATAAAGAGTGGAAATTTCTGCTGGAAGGAACTGAGGATCACAGATGCGGAGGGCACGGAGGGTAGGAAGAAGAACAGTCTCGAAGTATTCCATCTCCCTATCCCCACTGATGTCTTTCTTGATCTGATCCGCCTCTGTGTGGACTCTAACTCCTTTTCCTTCCAAGGGAAATATTATTCCCAAACCTTCGGTGTCGCTATGGGCTCTCCTCTCTCTCCTGTCCTTGCTAATCTTTACATGGAATACTTCGAGACTGTTCTTCTTCCTACCCTCGATGTGCAACCTTCACTCTGGCTCCGCTATGTGGATGACATCTTTGCTCTGTGGCCTCATGACTCCAGTCTCTTCCAACCTTTTCTTGAAACTCTTAACAATCTTGCCCGTTCCATTAAGTTTAAAGCTGAATGGGAATCTAATTCCTTACTTCCTTTCCTTGATGTCCATGTCCACCGCTCAGATACAGGTTTTTCCTTTTCCGTTTACCGTAAACCTATGCACAGTGGCATGTACATTCACTACTTTTCCTATCATGCTTCCCCTGTCAAGAAAAGTGTTCTTATCTCCCTCTTTCTCCGTGCCCTCCGCATCTGTGATCCTCAGTTCCTTCCAGCAGAAATTTCCACTCTTTATAATTCGTTCTCCCGTCTTGGCTACCCTTCCCATTTCATAGACTCTGCCCTCTCACGTGCTAAACGCAATTTCTTCTCTCCCAAACTCTCTACTCATGGGAACTCTTCTATCCTCTGCCTTCCCTACATTTCCGGTCTTTCTAATCTCAACAATTCTCTCCGTCCCTTAGACATCAAGCTTACCTTCCGCCAGACTAACACTCTTCGCACTAATCTCGTTCATACCTCTCCTCCCTCTACAGATGTTCCTGGTGTCTACTCTATTTCTTGCTCCTCCTGTCCTCTTCAATACTTTGGTGAAACTGGTCGATCTCTTTCTGACAGACTTAGGGAGCACAAAAATAGTGTTAGGCTTGCCGACACTAACAATGCTCTTTTCTGTCACGTCAGAGATCATAGCCATCCTATTGACTGGTCTTCTGCTAAAACTGTCTTCCCCACTTCCAACTCGAACAGTCGCCGTTTAGTTGAATCCTCTCTTATACACAACTTTCCTTGTATGAACCTTAGCCCTGGCTTCGTCTCTGTAGATGCCTTCCTCTCCCACTACATTGTAAAATGCTCCAAACTTCAGAACACCCGTGACTTAACCTGAATCCTCATTTTTTTCTTCTTCTTCTTTTTCTTCTTCCTCTTCCCCTTTCCTCTCTCCTTTTCTCCTCTGGGTTGTCTTTCTCTCTCCTGTCTCGTGTTTCTGTTCCTTCTTTATTTTATTTCACCTCTTCCCCTTTCACGCACCTCGGTGCGCTTGCTCTCCCTCTGTGGGTTTCTAGCTCTCTTGCAGTGCTCCCCTTCCTTTGTATTTGACTGGCTCGTCTTCCTTATTTCCCACTTCTACCACTACCACTACTACTACCTCTTCTTCTTCTACTACATCTACTGATGAAATTAGACACATGTGCGGCGTCTGGTTGTCTTTGTTGTGGACGTTTCGCCATCCAGTGGCTGGCTGGATGGCGAAACGTCTACGGTGGGGATGCCCGGGTGTTGTGCATGTGTCATTTCATCCTGTCGGTATTATATACAATTCTTGTCCTACTACTACTACTACTACTACTACTACTACCACTACTACTACCTCCACCTCTTCCTGCCTATATATAGCCGTCCTGCTCCTCCTCTGTTAGTGTGACTTTGTCAATGGTCCAAGTCGGACCGAAACGTCGTCGTAAGCTTCTGTCTTTTATGTGCGGGTTATTTGTGTACCTTCTTAAATGCTTGACCAAGAAAAGGCTGTGGGCCCAGACAAGTTGAGCCCAAGATTGTTGAGAAGATGTGCAGACCAGCTAGCAGCACCTCTAACTCGCATCTTTCAGCACTGCCTAGTACAGTGTAAATGGCCCTCTCTATGGAAAGAGGCAAATGTAGTCCCTGTTCACAAAAAGAAGAGCAGAGCAGAAATCAGCAACTACAGACCAGTGTCACTCCTGTCAATCACTGGTAAGATCCTTGAGACAATTAATCTCAAGACCAGCAAGATCCTGTACGAGGCACAAGTACGCTCACACCTTTAGTATGCTCCACTTTCTTGGTTTGCCTGCCCCCCCTCTCATCTGCGACTGCTTGACAGAGTAGAGAACAGAGCAAGACGTCTCATCTCTCGCCTGGACCCATCCTGGATAGATCTGTCATTTCAGCAGAGCCTTCAACATAGGAGGGATGTGGGTGGCCTTACTGTTATGTACAAGGCCAATATTGTCAAAATACCACACTTGGATCCACTTCGAGGACAGCGTGAAACAAGCTTTTATGCCACAAGACGGGCAGAAAGCAGCAACTTCACTCTGGCTGTACCCTTCTCCAGAACATCACTCCATCTGAGATCATACATACCCAGGATGACTCGAGTATGGAACACATTCGTACAGCATAATGATGTCAACGAGATAACGTCAGTTGATCAAATGAAAATGCTGGCCCACAGATGGCTCCAACTTCATCCTGTTCCCTACTTGTATGTCTCATAACAATAAAAATGCTTTCAAATGAGCTGATGTAGGTAACAGCTCTTAGCATGCCAATAAAGTTAGGAATACTTAACCTGTAATATAGCTGTCAATAAAGCTAGGGATCCTTAACCTTGTCAAACCCTGTGTAAAAAAAAAAAAAAAAAAAAAAAAAATATATTGTGAGAACCTGTATCAAATACAAGTCATTAGAGTAAAGACTACGGTCAGAATGAGACTGCTGATGGCTGCTTGTAGTATGATAGTTGTCTTATCCTTGTCTGCGAAGTTGGTCATGGTGAGAGAGTTTCGTAACTTCAAATTTGTAAGTGACGGTAAGGATATCAACGTATCTCCGGTGTTCAAGGCTTTGCTAAAATGACACATCCAACGAGGCTTGATCGAGGCGAGTGATGAGTCGCTTTTTACTACCTTCATCCTCGTACGAAAATTGTGATGTGATGGGGGAGGGAATGCAGACTGCCCAACAAAGCAGTGAATCCTCAAGGAGAGAGCGGACTCGTGCCTCGTATGTAGTCTTCCAGTATTTTGTGTTGACCAAGTAACAGTATCACGTGAGTACTTTAAGCTTTGTAGCTGCCTTATTTACAAGATTCACTACTTGATTTTTCAGTCACAGCAGAGTCATACTTCACCCTCATAACATTAACGTTAAAGGCAGACATTAAGAGTCCTTCACTTATTTTTACCATAGCATCAGTAGCTATATTATGTTCTCGAAAAATCATTATTAAATATGTATTTTCACTAGCAAATGTGACCTGCCATCGCTTGGGTCAGGTCTAAGTCAATATAACTGAAAATCGAG
>NC_091300.1:27154544-27159544 GCF_038502225.1 Cherax quadricarinatus | reverse complement strand
ATTCCAGAGCTGTGCAACTCCTTTCCGATTTACCGCTTTTCATACTTGTGATTGTTATTATTATTATAGTATTTATTATTAACACGTTTATTACATTCTTTTAGCAAGTGAAGGGCTTACGTAATGCTTGTGGGATAAGTACGTATTGTGTAGTAAATCTTGTGTCTGGAGCTGATCAGACGGAGGATCGAGTCTTCACCTTGCGGACCCGCATTTGTTCAGCGCAGAACACAAGGAGACATATTCTGTAAGATCATTTTTTGGATCACTTCAACATTAGTCTCTTCCCGATGAAAATTTTAAAATATAATTTATTTTTCCTAAATCTACCGTAGCAACCTAATCTAACATAGCCTCTCTGAAATTTACAAAACATAAAATACTATCTAGTTTTTCTCAGAAGCAGCATATTATTATTATAATAAAAAAGAAGCGCTAAACCACAAGGGCTATACAGCGCTGCTCAGAAGCAGCATAGCTATTAATTTTTTTTTCTAATTTCCTTTTTTTTTTCTAATTTCCTTTGTGTTATGGTCAACATTTCGGGCGACCCAGATCTTCATATATCTTGGACTTGCCTAGCACGAGCTGGTAGGTCTGCTGCAGTGCTCCTTCTTATGTTCTTATATAACGAGTCCCAGGTAACAAGTGTGGGGGCTACTATCACACACCTTACACATGATGTAACAAACTGCATTTTGAGCACAAGGTTAGATACAAGAAGTGTCTCCAGGGCAATTTTACACTAGTTTTATGCAGTGCTGAAAAGTGAGTCACGAAGAAGTCGTAACCAGCTGATGTTTTCTGCGCTTGAGTGTGCATCTTGTGCTGCTGCTGTATAGATAATTGAAGTAGCCTCAGAGTTGCTATTATGGTTATGCTTTATTGACATACTGGATGACTGCTTAATGAATAAGCCACGTGTGCAACACCTGGGTATCTTTTTTTGGTGAAGATAAAGAAACAAGGTGTTGCACATGTCTTATTCATCGAAGATAAAGAAACAAGGTGTTGCACATTTGTCTTATTCATCGAAGATAAAGAAACAAGGTGTTGCACATTTGTCTTATTCATCGAAGATAAAGAAACAAGGTGTTGCACATTTGTCTTATTCATCGAAGATAAAGAAACAAGGTGTTGCACATGTCTTATTCATCGAAGATAAAGAAACAAGGTGTTGCACATTTGTCTTATTCATCGAAGATAAAGAAACAAGGTGTTGCACATGTCTTATTCATCGAAGATAAAGAAACAAGGTGTTGCACATGTCTTATTCATCGAAGATAAAGAAACAAGGTGTTGCACATTTGTCTTATTCATCACTTGTCGTTACTGTGTAACAATGTTATGTCTTGAAAATATATAACATATCTTTTTGTTCACTTTATTAAGTTTCCATTGATTTCTTCTGTGTATGATAAACTCTTCAGATTCATCTTCTGAATGTTCGTATGATCTTTTTAAATCCGAATTTACCTACTTTGCTTATTAAGCACGACATATGTTTCATGTGATATTCATATATTTACGTGTTACTTCCGTGTCTCCTACAGGCGAGGGTCGAGCTCCGAGGATCACGGAACACCCGACTAACTGGACAGTCCCGAGGAACGACCCTGTTACACTCAATTGTGGCGCCGAAGGTCGTCCTCAGCCCGTCATCACCTGGTACAAAGACGGTGCCCCTGTGAAACCTTCTCCCCACCGGTTCATCCTCCCCACGGGATCGCTTTTTTTCCTGAAGGTGTCACAGAGCAAGAAGGAGAACGATGCTGGTGTTTACTGGTGTGTGGCCAGTAACAGACTGGGCAGCGCGAGGTCCTCCAACGCCTCGCTGCAAATTGCCTGTGAGTATTGCAGTGGAGTTGAAGTGTGTGAATGTGTATTGCAGTAGGGATGAGGTGTGTGTAGAGCAGTGGTATTGAGGTGTGTGTGTGTGTGTGTGTGTGTGTGTGTGTGTGTGTGTGTGTGTGTGAGTATGTATATGTGTGCATGTGTGCGTGTACTCACCTAACTGTGGTTGCAGGGGTCGAGACTCCGCTATTAGCTCCGCCTCTTCACTGATCGCTACTAGGTCCTCTCTCTCTCTGCTCCATGAGCTTTTGTCATACCTCGTCTTAAAGCTATGTATGGTTTCTGCCTCCACTACATCACTTGCTAGACTATTCCACTTCCTGACAACTCTATGACTGAAGAAATACTTCCTAACATCCCTGTGACTCGTCTGAGTCTTCAGCTTCCAATTGTAACCCCTAGTTTCTGTGTCCCCTCTGGAGCATCCTGCCTCTGTCCGCCTTATCTATTCCACGCAGTATTTTGCATGTCGTTATCATGTCTCCCCTGACCCTCCTGTCCTCCAGTGTCGTTAGTCCGATTTCCCTCAACCTTTCTTCGTAGGACATTCCCCTGAGCTCCGGAACTAACCTTGTTGCAAACCTTTGCACTTTCCCTAATTTCTTGACGTGCTTGACCATGTGTGGGCTCCAAACTGGTGCTGCATACTCCAGTATGGGGCTGACGTACACAGTGTACAGTGTCTTGAACGATTCCTTACTAAGGTATCGGAACGCTATTCTCAGGTTTGCCAAGCGCTGACATGCTGCAGCAGTTATCTGGTTGATGTGTGCTTCCGGAGACGTGCTCGGTGTTATGGTCACCCCAAGATCTTTATCCTTGAGTGAGGTTTGCAGTCTTTGTTGCTGTATAGCCCTTGTGGCTTAGCGCTTCTTTTTGATTATAATAATAATAATGCAGTCTTTGTCCACCTAGCCTATACTCTGTCTGCGGTCTTCTTTCCCCTTCCCCAGTCTTCATGACTTTGCATTTGGCGGGGTTGAATTCGAGAAGCCAGTTTCTGGTCCACGTGTCCAGCCTGTGTGTGTGTGCGTGTGTGTGTGCGTGTGTGTGTGTGTGTGTGTGTGTGTGTGTGTGTGTGTGTGTGTGTGTGTGTGTGTGTGTGTGTGTGTGTGTGTGTGTACTCACCTAATTGTACTCACCTAATTATGGTTGCAGGGGTCGAGACTCAGCTCCTGGCCCCGCCTCTTCACTGATTGCTACTAAGTCCTCTCTCTCTCTCTGCTTCCTGAGTGTGTGTGTGTGTGTGTGTGTGTGTGTGTGTGTTGCTACAGTTTTGAAGTGTTTGTAGATGAAAAGAAATGAGGGACAGTGTGACAGGTAAGTTTCTTAACTTCCTAAGTTTTTCTTTTGCATCTTTTTTTCCCACTTCCTGTTTTTTGTTGACGTGATGGTTGTTTCTTCTTCTTCATCCTCTTCTTCTTCTTCTTCTTCTTCTTCTTCATCTTCTTCTTTTGCTGTTCCTCCTCTTGCCGCTGTTTATGGTTTACTGATCATTTTCTTATGTTCTTATTTCAGTTTCTTGCCCCTGTTTTTGTACAAATATTCAACCTTGTATCCAGCTGCCCCCCCCCCTCTCTCTCTCTCTCTCTCTCTCTCTCTCTCTCTCTCTCTCTCACCCCCTCCCTTTTCGCTCCCCTCCCTCGATCCCCCTCTCTTTCTCCCTTCCAGTTTTCAAATCTCTCTTTACATAATTGCTATACACACTGTCTTACACAAACCAAAATTTATAATAAAAATAATCGAGTACAAGTAAATACTGATATTCTCAGTCACTCTCACACATGACAGCCAAATAATGAGCTGTCGACAACAGCTTAAAACAGCAGCTCGAGAAATAACCTTAATCATGCAAAAATATTTATTTAAGAGAAAAGCAATTACTGGGATGGCGTCTAAGGATGGCATTGTGATGCTTTAACTAACGCTGAGAGCAACTGGCCCAAATTAAATACCTTGTAGTTTTGTACCTGAAGGAGCGATAATGCAATCCTGGAAATGAGCTAATTAAAGACGAGAGGGCAAGGAAATATATCTCCGTTCTGACTTTCCCAGAAGTCGTTCTCTGTCTCTGTCTGTATGTCTCTCTGTCTCTCTCTCTGTCTCTCTGTCTCTGTCTCTCTCTCTGTCTCTCTCTCTCTCTCTCTCTCTCTCTCTCTCTCTCTCTCTCTCTCTCTCTCTCTCTCTCTCTCTCTCACTCTCTCTCTCTCTCTCTCTCTCTCTCTCATATATAAATATGAAAATAATGTGAATGTTGCTTTTGGGTTATACAATGTAGATTCATTTATAATTAATAAAACTTGGGAACAATTTATGATGTAAGTGAAACTGTTTCACTTACATCACTGTGAGGTTCTTCTGGAGCAAAATTATTAATTTTTACATTAATATAAATGAAAAAAAAAATGTATCTTTAAACGTATAAAAGAAAATTTTAGAAATTACTTATTTTTAAATGAGCTCTTGCTAACTGACCAATTTTAATTATTCGGCACAACATGTATACACTCACACATTGTGTGCGTGTACTCACCTAATTGTGGTTGCAGAGGTCGATTCACAGCTCCTGGTCCCTCCTCTTCACTGATCGCTACCAGGTCACTCTCCCTCCTCCGTGAGCTTTAGCATACCTCTTCTTAAAGCTGTGTATGGATCCTGCCTCCACTACATCACTTTCCAGATTATTCCACTTCCTGACAACTATGACTGAAGAAATACTTCCTAACATCCCTGTGACTCATCAGAGTCTTCAACTTCCAATTGTGATCCCTTGTTGCTGTGTCCCATCTCTGGAACATTCTGTCTCTGTCCACCTTGTCGATTCCCTCAGTATTTTACATGTTATAATCTCCCCCTATCTCTCCTGTCCTATAGTGCTGCCATGTCGATTTCCCTTCACCTCTCCTCATAGGATGTTGAGAAATGGTTTACCAGCTAAGATGTAATTTTAAATAAAGGGAATACTTAGCTGATAAAAGAGAGCAAATCGTCTACACAACCGCCCCTGCAGACGAGGTCTTGAATTGTTGTCATGATCATCTCTCAATGGGCTGTAATAGATCATATTATGTAACCAATAAAGTACCCCTAGGGGATGTTATGCCAGCATATTTCATTCACTGATGGCTGACAAACTTACTTGTGTG
>NC_091300.1:27129544-27152044 GCF_038502225.1 Cherax quadricarinatus | reverse complement strand
GCAAGGTTGGACAGGGGCAGTCAGGAAAATGTAAGACCAGGGAGGCGAGAATATAAGACAAGAAGATATGCCAAGAGGACGGTAGGAGAGAAAAGGAAATTGAGAAGGAGCCAGGAGAATTTAGGCAGATGTGAGGTTAGATGTTGAAGAATGGAGACAGGAAGAAGGAATTAATGCCAGGGAGAGGAGGATGGAGGGAGAGAGAAGGAAACAAGATCAGAGAATGAGGGATGGAGACAGAAATGATGTAGGAAGAAGTAGATTGAGAAACAGGAGTAATGAAGGAAGAGGATTGTAATTATACGGGTGAGAGAAAAGTCAGGAAGGAAGAGGGGAAATGGGAAGCAATGAAAGGAAGAAGGGAGGGGAAGAAATGAGAATCCGTGTGGAAAATTAAGAGCCTTTATGGAAAAGTAAACTAGAAAGGTACTCACTTGAGTTGTGTGTGTGTGTGTGTGTGTGTGTGTGTGTGTGTGTGTGTGTGTGTGTGTGTGTGTGTGTGTGTGTGTGTGTGTGTACTCACCTAGTTGAGGTTGCGGGGGTCGAGTCCGAGCTCCTGGCCCCTGTGTACTCACCTATTTGTACTCACCTATTTGTGGTTGCAGGGGTCGAGTCTTAGCTCCTGGCCCCGCCTCTTCACCGGTTGCTACTGGGCCCTCTCTCTCCCCGTTCCATGAGCTTTATCAAACCTGTGTATGGTTCCTGCCTCCTCTACGTCATTTTCTAGGCTATTCCACTGCCTTACAACTCTATGACTGAAGAAATACTTCCTAATATCTCTCTGACTCATTTGTGTCTTCAACTTCCAATTGTGGCCTCTTGTTTCTGTGTCCCCTCCCTGGAACATCCTGTTTTTGTCCACCTTGTCTATTCCACGCAGTATTTTATATGTCGTTATCATGTCTCCCCTGACCCTCCTGTCCTCCAGTGTCGTCAGGCCGATTTTCCTTAATCTTTCTTCATAGGACATTCCCCTTAGCTCTGGAACTAACCTTGTCGCAAACCTTTGTACTTTCTCTAGTTTCTTGACGTGCTTTATCAAGTGCGGGTTCCAAACAGGTGCTGCATACTCCAGTATGGGCCTGACATACACGGTGTACAGTGTCTTGAACGATTCCTTACTAAGGTATCGGAATGCTGTTCTCAGGTTTGCCAGGCGCCCATATGCTGCAGCAGTTATCTGGTTGATGTGTGCTTCCGGAGACATGCTCGGTGTTATACTCACCCCAAGATCTTTCTCCTTGAGTGAGGTTTGCAGTCTTTGGCCACCTAGCCTATACTCGGTCTGTGGTCTTCTGTGCCCTTCCCCTATCTTCATGACTTTGCATTTGGCAGGATTAAATTCGAGAAGCCATTTGCTGGACCAGGTGTCCAGTCTGTCCAGGTCTCTTTGAAGTCCTGCCTGGTCCTCATCAGATTTAATTCTCCTCATTAACTTCACATCATCTGCAAACAGGGACACTTCTGAGTCTAACCCTTCCATCATGTCGTTCACATATACCAAAAATAGCACTGGTCCTAGGACCGACCCCTGTGGGACCCCGCTCGTCACAGGTGCCCACTGTGATACATCATTACGTACCATGACTCGTTGTTGTCTCCCTGTCAGGTATTCTCTGATCCATTGCAGTGCCCTTCCTGTTATATGCGCCTGATGCTCTAGCTTCTGCACTAATCTCTTGTGAGGAACTGTGTCAAAGGCCTTCTTGCAGTCCAAGAAGATGCAATCAACCCACCCCTCTCTCTCGTGTCTTACTTCTGTTATTTTATCATAAAACTCCAGAAGGTTTGTGACACAGGATTTGCCTTCCATGAATCCGTGCTGGTTGGCATTTATACTCTTATTCCGTTCCAGGTGCTCCACCACTCTCCTGATAATCTTCTCCATAATTTTGCATACTATACACGTCAATGACACAGGTCTATAGTTTAGTGCCTCTTTTCTGTCTCCTTTTTTAAAAATGGGAACTACATTTGCCGTCTTCCATACCTCAGGTAGTTGCCCAGTTTCCAGGGACGTGTTGAAGATTGTGGTAAGTGGCACGCACAACATATCTGCTCCCTCTCTAAGGACCCACGGGGAGATGTTGTCCGGTCCCATTGCCTTTGAGGTATCGATGTCCCTTAGCAGTTTCTTCACCTCCTCCTCGTCTGTATGTATGTCGTCCAACACTTGTTGGTGTATTCCTTGCTGGTGTCCCCATCTGGTCTGTCCCCCCAGAGTCCTTCCTGACTCTACTGTAAATACTTCCTTAAATCTCGTGTTGAGCTCCTCACATACCTCTTGATCGTTTCTTGTGAGTTCTCCACCTTCTTTCCTCAGCCTTATCACCTGGTCCTTGACTGTTGTCTTCCTCCTAATGTGGCTATACAGCAGTTTCGGGTCAGATTTGACTTTCGATGCTATGTCGTTTTCATACTGTCGCTGGGCCTCCCTCCTTATCTGTGCATACTCGTTTCTGGCTCTTCTACTAATCTCCTTGTTTTCCTGGGTCCTATGCCTCCTGTACCTTTTCCATTCTCTGTTGCACTTAGTTTTTGCCTCCCTACACCTTCGGGTAAACCAAGGACTCGTTTTGGTCTTCCTATTATTTCTGTTTCCCTTGGGAACAAAACTTTCCTCTGCCTCCTTGCACTTTGTTGCCACATATTCCATCATCTCGTTTACTGATTTTCCTACCATTTCTCTGTCCCACTGAACCTCCTGCAGGAAGTTTCTCATACCTGTGTAGTCCCCCCTTTTATAGTTTGGCCTGACCCCTTCAGTTCCTGTTACCTTCTCCACTTGTAACTCTACTATATAATCAAAACTCAGAACCACATGATCGCTAGCTCCAAGGGGCCTCTCGTAAGTGATGTCCTCAATGTCTGAACTGCTCAGGGTGAACACAAGATCCAGTCTTGCTGGCTCATCCTCCCCTCTCTCTCTGGTTGTGTCCCTGACATGTTGATGCATGAGGTTTTCAAGTACCACATCCATCATCTTGGCTCTCCATGTTTCGGGACCCCCATGTGGCTCCAGGTTTTCCCAGTCGATCTCCCTGTGGTTGAAATCGCCCATTACCAGTAACTTTGCTCTGCTCGAGTGAACTCTTCTTGCCACCTCAGCCAGTGTGTCCACCATCACCCTGTTGTTTTCTTCGTACTCCTCTCTTGGCCTCCTGCAGTTCTGTGGTGGGTTATACATCACTCCAATGACTACTTTATGTTCTCCGGACTGAATTGTACGTACAATGTAGTCTCTTTCTCCAATCATGTCCATGCCTTCCATTTCCTCAAATCCCCATTGGTGTTTTATGAGCAGTGCAACCCCTCCTCCCCCTCTACTCCTTCTATCTTTCCTCAGGATCTGATATCCCATTGGGAAGATTGTGTCTGTTATTGTCTCAGCGAGTTTTGTTTCTGTGACTGCTATGATGTCTGGGGATTTTTCACTGATTCTTTCGTTCCACTCCTCATGTTTATTCGTTATTCCATCCGCGTTTGTGTACCAAACTTTCAGTTTCTTTTCTATCATTGTGGTCATGTGTGTGTATGTGTATATGTGTGTGTGTGTGTGTGTGTGTGTGTGTGTGTGTGTGTGTGTGTGTACTCACCTAATTGTGATTGCAGGGAATGAGTTGTAGCTCCTGGCCGCGTGTCTTCCAATTGTGACCCCTTGTTGCTGTGTCCTATCTCTGGAACATCCTGTCTCTGTACACCTTGTCGATTCCTCTCAGTATTTTATATGACGTTATCATGTCCCCTCTGTCCTTCCTGTAGTCCAGTGTCGCCAGGTCGAGTTCCCTTAGCCTCTCCGCGTAGAACATGCTCCTTAGCTCCGGGACTATTCTCGTTGCAAAACTTTGCACTATCCTGACTTATACGGTGTACAGGGTCCGGAACGACTCCATTCTGAGATATCGGAATGCTATTCTTAGGTTCGCCAGTCGCCGATGTGGTGCTGCAGCAGTTATTTGGTTGATGTGCACCTCAGATGTGCTTGGTGTTATACACACCGCAAGGTCCTTTTTCTTGAGCGAAGTTTGCAGTCTTTGTACCCCTAGACTGTACTGTGTGTGTGTGTGTGTGTGCATGTGCTTGTGTTTATATGTGCGTGCGTGTGAGGTTATATATATATATATATATATATATATATATATATATATATATATATATATATATATATATGTATATAATGTATGTATGTATATCATTTACCAAACTGCGGCAAGCCAGGACTCGACCCTACGAATCTTGTGCCACCTCCAGAGACAGCACAATGTATGCGTCGCCTTACCACTAGGCCAGCGATCCTACAAGAACCAAGCACACAGCACGGAGCTATGTATTTGCCTTGATCCGTGGGTACTCGTGGCAGTGGTATCTCAAGGATTAATTTCAGCCTCATCTTGTTTGAATACCCACCTCAATAAGGAGTCTATATAACAATGAAATCATGAAACAAGTGATTTTAGATCACTTACCAAACTACGGCAGGCCAGGACTCGTCCCTATGAACCTTGTGCCGCCTCCAGAGTTCGTAGGGTCGAGTCCTGGCCTGCGGCAGTTTGGTAAATGATTTAAAATCACTTGTTTCGCGATTTCATTGATATATATATATATATATATATATATATATATATATATATATATATATATATATATATATATATATATATATATATATATATATATATATATATGTAAAGGAAACAAAGTTACTTAAGTGAAAATATGACAGGAAAAAGCCGGAGGAAATAGTCGAGAAAGCACAAGGGAAATGGAAGAGAGTACTGTGGAACAGAAGTTGACCGGGAAAGAGGGGAGAGAGAGAACGAGAGAGAGAGAGAGAGTACATAATGATCACGTTCTTGGCCTGTCGTAGTCCTCTTTGGAGAATTGTGCCGTGAGTACAAGCACCTTGACTGACAAGTGAAGTGTACATTATCTTATATTTAATAATTCCTCTTCAAAACCTGTTTCAAGATACGATAACTAATATTGAGGTGTGAAGTGCTAACACTGTACATGATACTGAACATCATGAAGCACTGTAATAGCTTGGGTCCTCCAGATGCTGGCACAGCCCTGCGTACCTGAACACAGAGGCTGGTCAGTCAGGTTGGTGGTAGTCGTTGATGCAAATATAAAATTATTTATTGAATTTAACCGTACCATAACAGCTCAGTCTAAACATTATACCAAATATTAAAACAATGTATTTTGTCTTTAAATAAAACATACTTGAAATATAGGGGGTGGTAGGAGAAAATTCTCAAACAGCTTCAGGGAGAACCTTGAGTTTTCCCTGAAGCAAGTTTATTCTTTTCTCTGAGGATGAGGGTCCCCAGGACAGTTCTAGAGGTGGTACCTCCCTATATAAAATTATATATATATATATATATATATATATATATATATATATATATATATATATATATATATATATATATATATATATATATATATATATATTTATGTACTAGACATGTATCTCTCACATCTCATGTACTGTATATGTCATCTTTATATCAAACCTTTTGTACCATATTATGTAATAAAATATACCTATTGGTAAAAAAGAACGAAAAGATGGGGTGGTAGGGGAAGTGGAATATTTAAACGGCTTCAGAAAGAAATGCAGATACTCTTCCTTGAAGCCTTCTTCTGGGTCCCACAGTTTACACCAGAGGTGGACCCCTTAGGTATATATATATATATATATATATATATATATATATATATATATATATATATATATATATATATATATATATATGTATATATATATATATATATATATATGTATATATATATATATATATATATATATATATATATATATATATATATATATATATATATATATATATATATATATATAAATATATATATAATATAGGGAGGTACCACCTCTGGAACTGTCCTGGGGACCCTCATCCTCAGAGAAAAGAATAAACTTGCTTCAGGGAAAACTCAAGGTTCTCCCTGAAGCTGTTTGAAAGTCGTTTTCTCCTACCACCCCCTACATTTAATAGTTGCTTTATTTAAAGACAAAATACATTGACAAAATACACTGACAAAAATATAATAGGGAGTAAAACGACATAGATGACTCAGAGTTACATCTCGAATACTTCGTCCAGCTCCCCAGCGGTAGGTCGCGTGCCCAAGATGCTGTAGGCATTTTCTCTCTGGATCGCAACACCGAGTCTCTGAAATAGGAAGCTGGCCGCCCTGTGGTCCTTGGTTTCTAAGATGAGTTTTTCACCCAGTTCTTTGAGGAACTTTAAAGCATCCTTACCCCATGCTCCATGGGTCTCCGACCCTATTGGGATGAAGTTATAGCAAGGGGGAAGGTCTTCATATTTGCGGGTCTTCTGGGTCTCCCCGTTTCGCACCAAGGTAGGGTGGCTCGAAAAAGTAAAGCTTTCACCATCATTTATTACATCGCTGTCTTGCCAGAGGTGCGCTTAAACTACAGTTATAAAACTGCAACATTAACACTCCTCCTTGAGAGTGCAGACACTGTACTTTACATTTCCAGGATTCATGTCCGGCCTGCCGGGGTCCCTGAATCCCTTCATAAATGTTACCTTGCTCACACTCCAGCACGACAGTCCTAAAAACCATTTGTCTCCATTCGCTCTTCTCTTACATGTTCACGCATGCTTGCTGGAAGTCCAAGCCTCTCATACACTAAACTTCCTTTACCCCCTCCCTCCAACGTTTCCTAGGCCGACCCCTACACAGCCTTCCCTCTACTTCACATTTATACACTCAAAGTCATTCTATTCTCTTCCTTCCTCTCTACATATCCGAGCCACCTCAACAACTTCTCCTCAGCCCTCTGGATAATAGTTTTGGTAATCCCGCACCTCCTCCTAATTTCCAAACTACGAATTCTCTGCATTATATTCACACCACACATTGCCCTCAGACATGACATTTCCACTGCCTCCAACCTTCTCCTTGTTGCAACATTCACCAGCCATGCTTCACACCCATATAAGAGCGTTAGTATAACTTTACTCTCATAAATTCCCCTCTTTGCTTTTATGGACAAAGTTCTTTGTCTCCACAGAATCCTCAGTGCACCACTAACGTTTTTTTCCCCTCATCAGTTCTATGATTCACCTCATCTTTTTGCTAACACGGCCACTCCTAAATCTCTGGATACATTCCCTCCAGTCTGATATCCAGTCTCTCGTTACCTAATTTTTTGTTATCCTTATCACCTTACTCTTTCCTATATTCACTTTTAATTTTCTTCTTTTACATACCCTACCAAACTCATTCATTAACCAACCTCTATAACGTCTCTTCAGCAACTGTGACAACTCCCACTTTCTGTTAGATTCTTTTACTTTTTATCCCACACCTCTTGGCAACACCCAAGCATTCACTTTTCTTACAACCCCATCTATAAATATTTTGAACAACCACGGTGACATCACACATACTTGTCTAAGTCCTACTTTTACTGGGAAATAATCTCCCTCTCTCCTACATACTCAACCTGAGTCTCACTATCCTCGTAAAAACTCTTCACTGCTTTCAATAACCTACCTCCTATTCCATACATTTGCAACATCTGCCACATTGCCCCCCTATCCACCCTGTCATACGCCATTTCCAAATCCATAAATGCCACAAAAACCTCTTTATCCTTATCTAAATACTGTTCACCTATATGTTTCTCTCTAAACACTTGTTCAACACCCCTTCCCCCCTACCTTTCCTAAAGCCTCATTGTTCATCGCTATCTTACTCTCCATCTTTTAATAGTCCCTCTACCATACACTTTACTAGACTTTTTTCCCTACAATTTTTGCACTCTTTTGTCCCCTTTGCCTATATGCAAAGGAACTATGCATGCTCGCTGCCAATCCCTAGGTACCTTACCCTCATCCATACATTTATTAAATTAAAGCACCAACCATTCGAAAACTATATCCCCACCTGCTTTTTAACATTTCTATCTTTATCTCGTCAATTCCAGTTGCCTTACCCCCTTTCATTCAAAGTTTATTCTCTATAAGGATTACAATGCTGAGTTTACAGAATTTGGTTATTGTGTGGTTTGCATGTAGTAGAATAATAATTACAGAGTGTACCACTAGAACACCTAGCATGGCTAGGCATTTCGGGCAGACTTAAATTAAATCTTAAGTTTAAAATATTACAAAATTATGAGGTAAGTTGGTATTATGGCTAAGTGACTAAATACTAGTTTGTGAGTTTAGCAATGTGAATGCTTTTGTTTTGGCACTATACATAGTTTCAGTATTGGAGTATCACTTATGACTAGTTAAGATTCATTATTTTAAGATTGAGATTGATATTTTTGTTTATGGTCAAATGGGTGAGTGAGTGTAGGTGTGAACCACCAGGTGGTATTCGTGTAATTAGTTGACAGGGTGTATCAGGGAGATAAGATGTTTTCTGATGGTAGTTTTGAAGGTGATGAATGTGTCTGCAGTTCTAGAGTTTTCAGGTAGGGTGTTCCAGATTTTAGGGCCTTTGACATACATTGAATTTTTGTAAAGGTTTAGTCGGACACGGGGAATGTCATAGAGATGTTTGTGTCTTGTGTTATGCCTGTGGGTTCTGTCACAGCTATCTTACAAGATTTATTCATCGTTGCCCTATACACGAAATCACAGCATCTCTATCTTCCTCAACACTTAAGTTCCTCAAAATATTCCCTCCATCTTCCCGATACCTCTAACTCTCCATTTAATAACTCTGCTCTCCTGTTTTTAACTATCTTCAACGTATTAATCTCACTCCAAACCTTTTTCTTATTTTCAACAAAATTTATTGATAGCATCTCACCCACCATCTCACCCATTTGCTCTCTTTTTACATTGCTTCACCACTCTTTAAACCTCTCTTTTTCTCTCCATATACTCCCTCCTTGCATCACTTCTACAAAGTAGATGATGTTAGATGCACTAACACTACATTCTTAAACCTTCTCCATACATCTTCCGCCCCATTTCTTATACTCACCAGCCCATCTATCCTCCAATAGCTGTTTATATCGTACCCTAACTGCCTCCTCCTTTAGTTAATAAACCTTCACCTCTCTCTTACTTGCTGCTTCTGTTTCCTTGTATCCCATCTACCTTTTACTTTCACTGTAGCTACAACTAAAATGTGATCTGATATATCAGTGGCCCTTCTATAAACATGTTCATCTTGAAGTAGTCATTTATCTACCAGTACGTAGTCCAACAAACTGCTGTCATTACGCCCTAAATCATATCTTGTTTATCTATTTATCCTCTATTTCATAAAATATGTTTTACCTATAACCAAACCCCTTTCTATACAATGGCACCCCAAACTCTAAATGTTTCTCCTACTTTAGCATTTAGGCCCCCTACCACAATTACTCTCTCACTTGGTTCAAAAATTCCTACACACTCGCTTAACATCTCCCTAAATCTCTATCTCTCCTCTAAACTCCTCTCTTCTTTAGGTGCATACACACTGTGACCCACCTTTCGCATCCGACCCTTATTTTAATCCACATAATCCTTGAATTTAAAAATTTATATTCCCTCTTTTCCTTCCATAATTGTTCCTTTAACATTATTGCTACCCCTTCCTTAGCTCTAGCTATCTCAGATACTCCCGACTTATCCCATTTATTTCTCCCCACTGAAACTCACCTTTCCCGTTTGGCTTTGTCTCGCTTAGAGCTGGGACACCCAACTTCTTTTCATTCGTAACTATAGCATTCATCTTTCTTATCATCCACACTACATCCAAGCACATTCAAGCATCCCAGTTTTATAAAGATTTTCTTCTCTTTCTTAGTATTTTCTACAGAAGGGGTTACTAGCCCATTGTTCCCGGCATTGTAATCGCCTCATACGACACGCACGGTTTACTGGTTTACGGAGGAAAGAGTCTTTCCCTTCCCAATGGAGAATAGGGGAAATAAATAGCAAGAACTGTTAAGGAAAAAAAGGAAAAAAAACTAGATATGTATGTATATATGTGTGTGTGTGTGTGTGTGTGTGTGTGTGTGTGTGTGTGTGTGTGTGTAATGTCGTGCCGAATAGGTAAAACTGGTCAAGTAACAAGAACTCATTTAAAATTAAGTCCTTTCTACAGTTTTCTCTTATACATTTAAAAATATATTTTTTTTCATTTATGCTAATGTAAAAATTAATAATTTTTTGCCCTAAAAACCTTAAGAAATTTACCTAACTTTGTTATAACAAGCGTAATTTCATTTAGCTTAATGCAACTAAATATACTGTAGATGCTTTTACAACAATTTAATAAACAGACACAATGAAATATATATTTTTTGTTAAGTTCACAATGATTTTTTGCGAAATTATTGCATACACAAATTTTTGCTTGTCTTATTCGGTAAGAAAAGTGTTGCTATTTAAGCCAAAATCCCAAGTTTTACCTATTCGGCACGACATATATATATATATATATATATATATATATATATATATATATATATATATATATATATATATATATATATATATATAATACTTGGAATGGCATATACTCGTATATTTAATTCGCTGAGAATTTACTGTAATCTCTTTTCTAGGGATTAAAATGTTCGTGACTGGTAGTTACTTTTTTTTAATTAAAGAAAATTGCATGTGTTCTTATGCTGCTAGTAAATCAAATATGATACATAGAGGGAGCGAAGGCTAGTTATGATCCTCTGTCATATTTTCCTCAGGCTGGAGGGTGCTCATACAAGGTGATGAAATCTGCCAGCCTGTGCTGGAAGACTTCAGGACAATGAGGTTATCTTTAGATATTCCAGTTAGGCTTCATCAGCTACAGTAACTTCGAAAGTTCCGTTTCAGCAGAGCTGGAGTTACTATCACTTGGGAGTTGGCATCTCTCCAGGTAATCTGTCCAGGTGACAGGTAGTCTGTACAGGTGACAGGTAGTCTGTACAGGTGACAGGTAGTCTGTACAGGTGACAGGTAGTCTGTACAGGTGACAGGTAGTCTGTACAGGTGACAGGTAGTCTGTACAGGTGACAGGTATTCTGTACAAGTGACAGGTAGTCTGTACAGGTGACATGCAGACTTAATGCATCTCCTGTTGTCGATATTCTTAATCTCAGTTAAAAAGTGTGCTGTCCAGTCGATTTAAGGCGATGGAGCTGACAACAGTAATTCAAGACCATGGAGTTGACAACAGTGATCCAAGAGCCAGGAGTTGAGGAGCAGTAATTAAAAAAAATGGAGTTGGCAACAGCAACCCAAGACCATGTTGCTGGCAATAATGATCCTGTTTCATGAATCTGGTAACAGAGATCCTATATCATGGAGCTGGCAACAGTGATCCAGAACCATGGAATGGGCAACAGTGATTCAAGACCCTGGGGCTGGCAGCAGTTATCCAAGACCATGGAGCTGGCAACAGTGATCCAAGACAGTCTGAGTTAAAAAAAAAATGAATGGAGTCTAGAGACTGCAATCGTTTGAGAGAGAGAGAGAGAGAGAGAGAGAGAGGTTGGGGGGGGGGTAGGTAGGGAGGTTGCCTCTCATCTATCATGCACTGTCAGCGGGGCAACAGTGAGATGCTCAAAGCTTGGCCCAGCTGGTGACGCTCCCACCTTCCCCCCCATCACCTCTCTTCCTTTATCTCACTTTCTATCTCATGTTTTCTTTGTCCTATATTTGTGTCTTCCCTTTCTACCCATCTCTCTCTCCAACGGTAATCGTACCTCTTTTAATATACAATATATACTGACCTCTGCCAGTTATGGCAGAATATGGATTTACGTAAAAATATGGTGATAAATCTCTCTCTCTCTCTCTCTCTCTCTCTCTCTCTCTCTCTCTCTCTCTCTCTCGCTCTCTCTGTCTCTCTCTCTCTCTCTCTCTCTCTCTCTCTCTCTCTCTCTCTCTCTCTCTCTCTCTCTCTCTCTCTCTCTCTCTCTCTCTCTCTCTCTCTCTCTCTCTCTCTCTCTCTCTCTCTCTCTCTCTCTCTCTCTCTCTCTCTCTCTCTCTCTCTCTCTCTCTCTCTCTCTCTCTCTGTGTCTTTCTGTCTTGCCTGAGCATCTCACCATAAGCAGCGGGTCTCCCATAGTAATGATGGCTGGGATTATCTCCAAGACTAGAGATCGCGACACATGACACAAGCGCCAGTAAAAGCGACAACAGCAAGCAGCAGCGGCAGCGGCAGCCAGAGAGGCGGGTCGAGCAGAAAGTAGTTCTGCGTTAGGGACTGAGGGGAGAATAGAAGCAACAAACGAGTAGAAAGAAGGTGAAAAAGCATGTGAATAAGATAAAGAAGAAATGAAGATGGGATGATGCACTTGCGGCGGCGGCGGCGGCGGCGGATGCGGCGGTGGTGGCAGTTGTGGTCGTCGTCGTCGTCCATCAATACCCGAATCACCAATAACAACAACAGAAACTCCATCAGTAATTTCAAGAGCAACTGCAGGACGAGCAACAGTGACTGCAGCGGTAGAAATAAGAGAAGAGAATAACACAACAGAGTGATGACACAGTGTAGCTGCAGAGTATTCTTCGCTGCTTGATAATGGTCCAGGACCGACCGAAATGTCTTATTTCATTCATCCCAGTTGCGGGTGAGTTGAGAAGTCGCTACAGCAACCACAGTAGCATTTTAACCACGTCCGTTGCTAGACTTTCATTGCACCAGCAGTGACTGGAGCGGAGAAGGCAGCTGAAGCAACAGCAGCAGCAGCACCAGGAAAAGGAAGCAACAACATCAACAGCTGGAGCAACAATAGCAAAAATAACAGCAGGAATGAAAGCAGCATAAGCAGCTCCCACAACAATGGAAACAATAGGAACAGTAACGATAGGAGCAACAACTGTAGACAGAACGGCGGCTCCAGCAGTAGAAGTGAGACATAAGTAGCAGGAGTAGAAGTAGCAATGAAAAAGACAAAGGCAGCAGCGAGAGAAACAGAAGGAGTAGCAGTAACGGTACCAGAGCAGAAGCAGCAACACTAACAAGTGCAACAGAAGCAACAGAAGGACCACCAACAGTAGAAGCGATAGCAGCTTCAACAGCAACAACAGCAGCAGCAGCATCACAATCAACAGCAAAAGGGCCACTACAATCAACAACAGCAGCATCTATAGCAGCAGCGACATCAAAGCCAACAACGACAGCAAAACCAACAGCACCAACACCTGCAACACCACTACCACCAACACTACCAACAACAACCATCAGCGCCACTAACAACCTGAGCCACTAACACCAAGAACAACGAAACGACAGCAACAAAGGCAACAACAATAAAAACACAACACTACGAACAATAACAGCAACGCAACCATCTGCAGCAACATTGCTAAACTTACACTACCATCAGCCAACATTAACACCATAAAGGAAAAGATAAAACCTGAAGCAGCCTCCCTGATACCATCACCACCAGCCTCCCTGATACCATCACCACCAGCCTCCCTGATACCATCACCACCAGCCTCCCTGATACCATCACCACCAGCCTCCCTAATACCATTACCACCAGCCTCCCTGATACCATCACCACCAGCCTTCATACCATCACCACCAGCCTCCCTGATACCATCACCACCAACCTCCCTCATACCATCACCACCGTCCTCCCTGATACCATCACCACCGTCCTCCCTGATACCATCACCACCAGCCTCCCTGATATCATCACCACCAGCCTCCCTGATACCATCACCACCAGCCTCCCTGATACCATCACCACCAGCCTCCCTAATACCATCACCACCAGCCTCCCTGATACCATCACCACCAGCCTCCCTGATACCATCACCACCAGCCTCCCTGATACCATCAGCACCAGCCTCCCTGATACCATCAGCACCATCCTCCCTGATACCATCATCACCAGCCTCCCTGATACCATCACCACCAGCCTCCCTGATACCATCACCACCAGCCTCCCTGATACCATCACCACCAGCCTCCCTGATACCATCACCACCAGCCTCCCTGATACCATCACCACCAGCCTCCCTGATACCATCACCACCAGACTCCCTGATACCATCACCACCAGCCTCCATGATACCATCACCACCAGCCTCATTGATATCATCACCACCAGCCTCCCTGATACCATCACCACCAGCCTCCCTGATACCATCACCACCAGCCTCCCTGATACCATCACCACCAGCCTCCCTGATATCATCACCACCAGCCTCCCTGATACCATCACCACCAGCTTCCCTAATACCATCACCACCAGCCTCCCTGATACCATCACCACCAGCCTCCCTGATACCATCACCACCAGCCTCCCTGATACCATCACCACCAGCCTCCCTGATACCATCACCACCAGCCTCCCTGATACCATCACCACCAGCCTCCCTGATACCATCACAACCAGCCTCCCTGATACCATCACCACCAGCCTCCCTGATACCATCACCACCAACCTCCCTCATACCATCACCACCAGCCTCCCTGATACCATCACCACCAGTCTCCTTGATACCATCACCACCAGCCTCCCTGATACCATCACCACCAGCCTCCCTGATACCATTACCACCAGCCTCCCTGATACCATCACCACCAGCCTCCCTGATACCATCACCACCAGCCTCCCTGATACCATCATTACCAGCCTCCCTAATACCATCACCACCAGCCTCCCTGATACCATCACCACCAGCCTCCCTGATACCATCACCACCAGCCTCCCTGATACCATCACCACCAGCCTCCCTGATACCATCACCACCAACCTCCCTCATACCATCACCACCAGCCTCCCTGATACCATCACCACCAGCCTCCCTGATACCATCACCACCAGCCTCCCTGATACCATCACCACCAGCCTCCCTGATACCATCACCACCAACCTCCCTCATACCATCACCACCAGCCTCCCTGATACCATCACCACCAGCCTCCCTGATATCATCACCACCAGCCTCCCTGATACCATCACCACCAGCCTCCCTGATACCATCACCACCAGCCTCCCTGATACCATCACCAACAGCCTCCCTGATACCCTCAACAGCCTCCCTGATACCATCACCACCAGCCTCCCTGATACCATCACCACCAGCCTCCCTGATATCATCACCACCAGCCTCCCTGATACCATCACCACCAGCCTCCCTGATACCATCACAACCAGCCTCCCTGATACCATTACCTCCAGCCTCCCTGATACCATAACCACCAGCCTCCCTGATACCATCACCACCAGCCTCCCTGATACCATCACCACCAGCCTCCCTAATACCATTACCACCAGCCTCCCTGATACCATCACCACCAGCCTACCTGATACCATCACCACCAGCCTTCATACCATCACCACCAGCCTCCCTGATACCATCACCACCAACCTCCCTCATACCATCACCACCGTCCTCCCTGATACCATCACCACCCAGCCTCCTGATACCATCACCACCAGCCTCCCTGATACCATCACCACCAACCTCCCCTCATGCCATCACCACCAGCCTCCTGATACCATCACCACCAGCCTCCTGATATCATCACCACCAGCCTCCCTGATACCATCACCACCAGCCTCCCTGATGACCATCACCACCAGCCTCCTGATACCATCACCAACAGCCTCCCTGATACCCTCAACAGCCTCCCTGATACCATCACCACCAGCCTCCCTGATACCATCACCACCAGCCTCCCTGATATCATCACCACCAGCCTCCCTGATACCATTACCACCAGCCTCCCTGATACCATCACCACCAGCCTCCCTGATACCATTACCACCAGCCTCCCTGATACCATCACCACCAACCTCCCTGATACCATCACCACCAGCCTCCCTGATACCATCACCACCAGCTTCCCTAATACCATCACCACCAACCTCCCTGATACCATCATCACCAGCCTCCCTGATACCATCACCACCAGCCTTCATACCATCACCACCAGCCTCCCTGATACCATCACCACCAGCCTCCCTGATACCATCACCAACATCTCTGATACCATCACCACTAATCTCTCTGATAACATTACCACCAGCCTTCCTGATACCATCACCAGGATCCCTGATACCATCACCAGGATCACTGATACCATCACCAGGATCCCTGATATCACCATCAGCCTCCCTGATACCATCACCACTAGGATCCCTGGTACCAGCACCACCAGCATTCCTGATAGCACCACCACCAGCCTCCCTGATAACATCACCACCAGTCTCCCTGATACCATCACCACCAGAATCCCTGTTGCCAGCACCACCAGCATCCCTGATTCCATCACTAGCATACCTGTTACCATCACCAGCATCCCTGATACCATCATCACCAACCTCTCTGTTACCAGCACTACCAGCCTCCCTGATACCAGCACCACCAACCTCCCTGATACCATCAGCCTTCCTTATATCAGCACGTATCGTGATGTCCAGGCCTCCCAGCACCACCAGCATCCCTCTTGAATTATTAAGTTCACCTAGACTCCTTTATCTCGAGTGCACACCACCAGAACACCACCATTATGTCTAGTGCACCACAGCACACCACAGCATCAGTATCATGTTTAGTGCACCACCAGAACACTTGCATCATTAGAGTCAGCAGCATCACCCACGTAAGCATCACCATCAGGATGAAGCCTTGAGATCATTTATCTTGGTAGTGTCCAGGAGCATTGTATGATGTACTGTGTGAAATTATATTTGCTATTCTCTCTCTCTCTCTCTCTCTCTCTCTCTCTCTCTCTCTCTCTCTCTCTCTCTCTCTCTCTCTCTCTCTCTCTCTCTCTCTCTCTCAGGCTCTACTTGTTACAGATATCTCGTTCACTCATTTCACTTTTACCTATTTAGTTTTTACTCGTTTCACGTACTCTTACGTTGACTTGCACCGTTTACTTATTTCTCTTGATTAAATAATCTAAAGCGCTCAGGAAGTTACACTTTCATGTCCTTTTTTGTCAAGGATTTTACATCTGTTGAGACGTAATGACGGTCAGTCTTTCTGGGAAAGAAATTATTCCAATTAAAATTATTACCAGGGGAAAATATTGACCCGTGAAGGATCCTATTAGACATTCTTCCTGAAAAATGATTCTGCATGAAGCACACTTGTCTGTTGTTCAACGGGAACGTGTTGCTTTGTGGGTAGCAGTAACCAGTGCAATTCTTCCTCTCTCAGAACACAAGTCAGCAGGTAGAAAAGAAATGTTGGAGGAACCATTTATTAGGCCAACGCTTCTCTCTTTACAGAGCGAAAAGTTTTTTGAACGTGTAATTTTTTTGCTATTGTCGGCAGCACGACATCTGGAGCCATGATGACATTTACCTAAAGTATCGCTGATCCGAAGCCTACTCCGCGTTTAACACTCGGAGGGTCTAGCCTGCGACATTCCTTACCTTGAATGAGCCACACGGATTTAGTCTTCCATGAAATTCAATGATCTGTTCCTCATTGATATTCCCGTTGTTCCTCGTCAGCTCTTTTCTTTCCTTCCTTAGATCAGTTTTACCTCGTCTTTTACTGTCGTCTCTTGACTGCTGTGACTAACCGTTTTGGTTCTCATTTAAGTTTTTTTCTGCTAAGCCATTTTCAGATTGCCACAAATTTCTACTCTTCGTGTACGCATATTCCCCTCAAATTCTGCCCACCTCTGCGTTTTATGCAAATAACCCGCACATAGGAGATATGGGACGAAGTGTAAAATAAACCCAGTGAGGAGCAGGGGTGCGGTGGGGACAATAAGGGAACACTGTATCAACATCCGGGGTCCCAAACTATTCAACATCTTACCAGAAGATGTCAGAAACAAGGCTGGAATAAGTGTAGAAGCCTTCAAGAGGAAACTGGACAAGTATCTTCATCAGGTGCCAGATCAACCAGGCTGTGATGGATATGTGGGGCAGCAGGCCTCTAGCAGCAACAGTCTGGTTGACCAGGCAAGCTCCAGAAGAGCCTGGCCCATGGCCGGGCTCAGAGAGTAGAGAAGCTCTCGAAACTCTTCAAACATATATCAGAGGTATAGGAGAGAGGAGCTTAACTCGACGTTACGGTAAATGGTCCAAGTAGGACCGAAACGTAATCGTAAGCTCCTCTCTCTCTCTCTCTCTCTCTCTCTCTCTCTCTCTCTCTCTCTCTCTCTCTCTCTCTCTCTCTCTCTCTCTCTCTCTCTCTCTCTCTCTCTCTCTCTCTCTCCTACGTGCGGGTTATTTGTGCACTGCTCCAGTCACGGTATTGTGCCTTTTTTGTTTTCTGCTTTTTCTGTCATCCTCCGCTTCCTGCAATGTATCCATGTTGTAGTGCTCCTTGTCTTTGCCTGTCTACCCGTTTGGGTACGACATAGGCACTCTGTGTTCTTCTCAGTGCCTCTTCTCCTCAAGGAAATAAATTCCTCGTCTTCCTCCTGGGACTTTCAGACTGGATTCATCCTCTCATTCACTGTCTTTCCTTCCACATGACTTTGCATATGTACTGCGTTTAGGAAGCCTCCTCAACCTTGCGCAGTGCGCAGTCTCCGCTCCTGTAGTTTTGTTTTTCCAGTCAGTTCTCCCGCTGTGTTAATTTTAAAGCTAAGAAAAGTATGGTGCGTTGATTGGTTTTATTACCGTCAAGTGTGGAGACTTTCTGAACTCATTTCACCCACAACTTGACAAAGCTGTAAGCTGTGGGGGGGGGGGGACGTTGTCCCAAAGTAAGTTTCTGCAACTTGTGTCGGACTTTAAGCAGTATGGTCGTTAGCACAGTGTCCTATTTGTCGAATATGTAATGTATTTAAAGCGAAAACCAGGTCTTGCTTCGCTGGTTCGCCGCCTCATATCACTCTTGTGTCCCTGACGTGATGACACACAGGCAGCCATTACCACTTCCCCCCACACACTGGTACGTACGTACGTACGTGTGTGTACTCACCTATTTGTGGTTGTAGAAGTCGAGTTATAGCTCCTGGCCCCTGTGTGTGTGTGTGTGTGTGTGTGTGTGCGTGTGTGTGTGTGTGTGTGTGTGTACTCACCTAGTTGTACTCACCTAGTTGAGGTTGCGGGGGTCGAGTCCGAGCTCCTGGCCCCGCCTCTTCACTGATCGCTACTAGGTCACTCTCCCTGAGCCGTGAGCTTTATCATACCTCTGCTTAAAGCTATGTATGGATCCTGCCTCCACTACATCGCTTCCCAAACTATTCCACTTACTGACTACTCTGTGGCTGAAGAAATGCTTCCTAACATCCCTGTGATTCATCTGTGTCTTCAGCTTCCAACTGTGTCCCCTTGTTACTGTGTCCAATCTCTGGAACATCCTGTCTTTGTCCACCTTGTCAATTCCTCTCAGTATTTTGTATGTCGTTATCATGTCCCCCCTATCTCTCCTGTCCTCCAGTGTCGTCAGGTTGATTTCCCTTAACCTCTCCTCGTGTGTGTGTGTGTGTGTGTGTGTGTGTGTGTGTGTGTGTGTGTGTGTGTTTGCCTGGGCCTTTAAATTACACTCCGTCTGCATACATAATTATATAAAAATAATTTAATAAACCATGCAGCCTCCTTTAAAAAAAGTTCTGTTTATTACTTTTTTCTTTTTTATATTACGAAAAAAAGTTTAGACAGGAACAGATGTTAATAACGTGCATTGCAAGACATATCTACTGACACGTTTTAAAGGAGACTTTCAGTGCAGGAAAAAATTAAACTTAAAAAGTGTATTAAAGGAAGGAGGTGCAGGTGTCTGAGACAATAAATCAGTACGTGGAATTAAAGTGGAGAGGTTCATGCAAGCAACCTCTCTCCCACACCTCTCTCATCTGCCCCTCCCACTTGTCCCACCTGGCGCTGTCTCTGTTTCTCTCTTTCTGTCTCTTTGTCTTTGTTTCTGTCTTTTTGTTTCCCTCTATCTCTGTTTCTGTCTTTGTTTCTGTCTCTGTCTTTCTCTCTTTCTTTCTCTCTCTCTCTCTCTCTTTCTCTTTCTTTTTCTCTCTCTCTCTCTCTCTCTCTCTCTCTCTCTCTCTCTCTCTCTCTCTCTCTCTCTCTCTCTCTCTCTCTCTCTCTCTCTCTCTCTCTCTCTCTCTCTGTCTCTCTCTCTCTCTCTCTCTCTCTCTCTCTCTCTCTCTTTCTCTCTCTCTCTCTCTCTCTCTCTCTCTCTCTCTCTCTCTCTCTCTCTCTCTCTCTCTCTCTCTCTCTCTCTCTCTCTCTCTCTCTCTCTCTCTCTCTCTCTTTCTCTCTCTCTCTCTCTCTCTCTCTCTCTCTCTCTCTCTCTCTCTCTCTCTCTCTCTCTCTCTCTTTCTGCCTCTCTCTCTCTATTTGCAGGGCAAGGTTAAGGATCCTAGCTTTGTGACAGCTATTTACAGGTTAAGGATTCCTAACTTTGTTGGCAAGCTAAGGAGCTGTTACCTACATCAGCTCATTTGAAAGCATTTTTGTTATGAGACATACAAGTAGGGAACAGGATGAAGTTGGAGCCATCTGTGGGCCAGCATTTTCATTTGATCAACTGACGTTATCTCGTTGACATCATTATGCTGTACAGAATGTGTTCCATACTCGAGTCATCCTGGGTATGTATGATCTCAGATGGAGTGATGTTCTGGAGAAGGGTACAGCCAGAGTGAAGTTGCTGCTTTCTGCCCGTCTTGTGGCATAAAAGCTTGTTTCACGCTGTCCTCAGAAGTGGATCCAAGTGTGGTATTTTGACAATATTGGCCTTGTACATAACAGTAAGGCCACCCACATCCCTCCTATGTTGAAGGCTCTGCTGAAATGACAGATCTATCCAGGATGGGTCCAGGCGAGAGATGAGACGTCTTGCTCTGTTCTCTACTCTGTCAAGCAGTCGCAGATGAGGAGGGGGCAGGCAAACCAAGAAAGTGGAGCATACTCAAGGTGTGAGCGTACTTGTGCCTCGTACAGGATCTTGCCAACCTACTGTCAAGCAGATGCGAGATACGGCGAAGTGCTGTAAGCTTCCTGGCTGCCTTGTTTGCAAGATTTACAACATGGTTCTTCATGGTTAGTTTGGAGTCAAATTTCACCCCAAGGATATCAACTTCTTCTCCAGGTGCCAACATCGTCCCATTCATCCTTACTACTGCGCCAGCATTACCATCATGGTGCCTAGAGACGAACATCATTTGCGTTTTTCAGGTGCAAATGTTACTTGCCATCTATTTCCCCCAAGCTGATATAGCTCTCAGGCTGGTGATTGATGTAAGCCCAGAGCAGCTGGCATTTCTTCTCTTGGATAAGTGAATGTCAGTGTACAGTCGTCTGCATATGCATGTGATTCTGGGATGAGATGAAGAAGGTCGTTGAAGTAGACATTCCATAACAGTGGACCCAGCACACTTCCTTGTGGAACGCTTGCCCCAATAGGATGCCTTGCTGATTCCGTTCCATTGAGGACTACACTTAGAGATCTACCATAGAAGGTAATCACTGAGGAGACATAGCGTAGAGCCTGCAATTCCCAGTGCTTGAAGTTTTGCTAAGAGGCCCTGGTGCCACACCCGGTCAGCGCCAGCAATGTCAGTGCTACCACACAGGCTGACTTTGGATTCATCCAGTGACTGGTGCCACTTGGTGGAAGGAGGTTTAACAACAGATCAAGCAGCAGAGTAACCTTTCCTGAAGCCATATTGACGATCTAAAAGTAGTGAGTGGTAGTCAAAAAAATCTGTCATTTGTCTTGAGATTATTGTCTCAAGGATCTTACCAGTGATTGACAGGAGTGACACTGGTCTGTAGTTGCTGATTTCTGCTCTGCTCTTCTTTTTTGTGAACAGGGACTACATTTGCCTCTTTCCATGGAGAGGGCCATTTACACTGTACTAGGCAGTGCTGAAAGATGCGAGTTAGAGGTGCTGCTAGCTGGTCTGCACATCTTCTCAACAATCTTGGGCTCAACTTGTCTGGGCCCAACAGCCTTTTCTTGGTCAAGTGATTTAAGAAGGAAATGCACCTCCTCCTGCCTTATTGTCACCACTGACAGTTTTGACACAGTTCTTGCAGCTAGCCAAGGAGGGTCCCTTGCTGGATCAGGAACTTGCATTTTGGTAGCAAAGTGTTCAGCAAAGAGGTCCGCCTTCTCTTGACTACTAGTAGAGGTGGTCCCATCCTGTCGATTTAGAGGTGGAATAAGTTCATCAGGCAGATAACCTTGTCTGTCTTGACCAGGGACCACCAGGTTTTGGAGCCTACCCTACCTGATGCTAACTTTCTTTTGAGTGTCCACCTCCCATTTAGTAATGGCCCACTTTTGAACATCACCCATATGCCTACAGGCTTGCATGTGCAAGTTCCTGTTATAGGTGGTAGGATGTCTCTTATACCTTCGTATGCTTTGTACTTAGCAGTAGCAGCCTCTCTACAACAAGAAAGCCAAACCAAGGCTGATCTGTAGGCTTTGTCACATATTGCCGGTGAGGAATGTGTTCTTGTTGCAGATTAAGGATGTGTCCAGTGAAGGCTTTCACTTGGTTGTCAACATCCCCCTGGAGAAGAGCATTCCAGTCGGTGGTGGCGAGCTCAGAGCAAAGGGCTGGCCAATTACCTCTTTCTCT
>NC_091300.1:27114544-27127044 GCF_038502225.1 Cherax quadricarinatus | reverse complement strand
TCCATGCAGGCCTGCGGGCCGCCAGCGTAAACAGTTTAGTTGACGATGCTGTCAACAAGGGCGCTTGGCTTCAGGCTGGGCAGCAAGGTAAAAATAGCCCATAAAATAGATCACAAGTATATATCAGTTATCGCTTACCACACTCCAATTCCATCTTCTCTCCCCACCCTTCCCCTCCCCGTCTCATCCCCTTGTCCCATCTCAATCCTTCCCCCACCTCAACCATTGCCCCACCTCAACCATTGCCCCACCTCAATCCTTCCCCCACCTCAACTCTTCATTCCAGAAGATAGTAGCTTTCCTTGCAAAAACTACTTTAACGTAGTCCCCGGCTAATAGTTTTGTGGTAGGTGCTGTTATGGTGCGGTCGACACTCCCTCTCAGTGAGCTATTTATACTGTTTACACTACACTGTTTACAGTGGGTTAATAGTTTTCCGTCTGCATGGTATGAACGGAGGATGGGAAGGGAGAGGGAAAGAAGAGGAAGGTACTGTGATGAGGGTGCTGGGGTTTACCTGATGTAGCTTCTGGGAATCATTGACGCCGCGGCCCCGACTCAGATCAGACCTGGTGAGATCTGACCTGATTAACTAGGCTGTTCATGCTGGCAGCTAGGCTGTTGGAGATATCTGCACGCATTCTAACGTATGCACTACAGCCCAGCGGAACAAGAATTGATATGAGGATCCTATTAAGTTCCCTTCTGAAGACAGCCAGAGGTCTGTTGGCAATTCCCGTTATAGAGAACAGAGTGAGAACGGTGGCTGCTAAAGTGAAAAGCTCTTCTCCCCAAGGCACAGTATTTCCCCTGTTCTCTTTCTCATTCACATATCAGACAGACAGACAATCTGTAAGAGACTGGCATCCATTGAGGACACTGCGAACCTTCAAACTGATATAAACAAAGTCTTCCAGTGGGTCACTGAGTACAGGCAAGTTTCAGGTATTCCGTTATGGAAAGGTTGATGAAATAAAGACAGGATCGGAGTATAAAACAAACGCGAATCATCCAGAGCATATAACTTGAGGCCTTTGAGTGATCATGTCAGATGATCTCGCTGTCAACGATCACAGCATCTTTATCACAACCGCAAAGAAAATGATACGCTAGAATAGTAGTCTTCAAAACAAGAGATGCCAAGCAAATAATGACATTCTCCAAGCCACTTGTTCTCTCTACGATTAAGTGTTGCTGTACTCGAACTGCTTCGTTCAAGGCACGTGAAATTGCAGACGTGGAGAATGTGCAGGGAATTTTCACTGCTCACATAGATTCGGTCAAGTACCTAAATTACTGGGAATGTTGGTAGTCCCTTGGTTTGCATCTTTGGAACGTAAACGAGAGACTTTATTATCTACACCTAGAAAATTCTTGAAAGTTTGATCTCAAATGAACACACGCGGATCATTCCCCCATGAGAGTAATAGGTTTGGCAGACGGCGCAAAATATCCCCAATGAAAAGCATGGTGCAATGAGAACTATGAGAGAAAACTCAATAAGTGTGAAGGGAATTAGCCTTTTCAGTGCCCTCTCTTCATACATAACGGAGATTACCAACAGACCCCTGGGTTATCTTAGAATGAATATACATAATGTTCAAGAAAGAACCGGACAAGTTTCCGAAGTCAGTTCCTAATGAGCCTGGCTGTTATATTTACATTGGGCTTCGTGTGGTTAGCACCAACAGCCCGATTGATCAGGCCACCCACTGGAAGGCTTAGCCTGGAGCAAGGCCACGAAGGCGTTGATCCTTGTAGCAGTCTCTGAGTAGATTCCATATATGCACGATTGAATTCAGCACGTTGAAAAGTCAAGGACCTCCGACACTTATCGAGTTCACTTTTAGTCTACTCGTCGCGCCCTTGCTTTGTATTGTAAGCACTTTGCACAGTCTGTGTACAGGTTTAGGACCAGTCCTTCCAGGATTTTCATGGTGTAAATTATATACCTTTCCCATACACGTTCCTATGAATAACGTTCAAGAGATTTCTGACGTTGCCAGTAGTTCAGATGTTTGAATACACACACACACACACACACACACACACACACACACACACACACACACACACACACACACACACACACACACACACACACACACACACACACACACACACACACCCTAGTAGCGATCAGTGAAGAGGCGGGGCCAGGAGCTCGGACTCGACCCCCGCAACCTCAACTAGGTGAGTACAACTAGGTGAATACGTACACACACACACACACACACACACACACACACACACACACACACACACACACACACACACACACACACACACACACACACGCCATCGATCTGATCCTAGAAAAAAAGAGTCTCAGACCTCCGGACGATGGAAAGCAGGGTGAAAGACATTGGCACACATGATGCCTTCTACCTACTCACCAGGTGCTTGTCAATCCCAAAACTTACCTACTTTCTGAGATGCTCCCCAGCCTTCAGCAGTCCAAAACTCAAGGAATATGACTTTTTCCTTAAGACCATGCTAGAGAGTGTATTGAATCTTTCCCTTGAAGATGGACAGTGGTTGCAAGCCTCACTTCCGGTCAGGCTTGGGGGGCTGGGAGTACGCAGATCCTCCCAGATTGCTCTACCAGCTTTCCTATCGTCTTCCATAGCATCGAACGAGTTCATAAGACAAATTCTTCCTGATAACCTCAGTGACTCAGCAGGAATACAGGACCCTAGCTATGCCAGTGCCGTCACTGAATGGGAGACTCTTGCTGCTCCAGCACCAAACCCTAGTCAACCACAGTCAAGCTGGGATGGCCCGATCGCTGAAAAGGTGCTTGCCAACATGCTCAGAGCTGCAACTGCCCATCTCCAGGCTGTGAGCGCACATCACTACGGGGACTTCCTCCAAACAGTTCCCATATCGGCAATGGGAACGCGACTCGACCCTAAGACCCTCCGTATTGGCGTAGCTCTGCGTCTTGCTGCCCCAATTCACACAGAATATACGTGTATTTGCAGCGAAGCGCAAGCAGACCAATACGATCTACATGATCTTAACTGTTCCAAAACCAACGGCTGGCATGCAAGACACAATGAGGTCAACGACATCATAAAGAGAACCCTTGCTACAGCTGGATGCCCAGCCGAGAGGGAGCCCCGATCACTAGCAGCCAACAATGCCCAAAACCCAGCAAAGCGCCCCGACGGGATCACCATCTATCCTTGGAAGAATGGCAAGCTCTTAGCATGGGACTTTACCTGTGTGTCCACACTGACTGACACCTATATCCATCACAGTGTGGGGCGACAGGGAGGAGCTGCTGACCACAGGGAGGAGTACAAGATCAGCAAGTACAGGGACATAATCCAACAGTATCAATTTGTCCCAGTGGTATCAGAGACCTTCGGATCATGGGAAAAAAATGTCACACGTTTCCTTAAAGAATTGGGTTCCAGACTCATCGATACCACCAGGGACCCTAGGACAGCCACTTTCATGTTCCAGTGCCTCAGCGTGGCCATCCAGAGGGGAAATGCTTGCTGCATACTTGACTCGCGTCCGGCTTCGGAGGAGCTGGAGGAAATTCATGATCTTTAATTCATTGTACCATTGTATTCATGTTTGTGTTTTCTGTAAATATATTCTGTTTATCAATAAATGTTCACATAGAATATAAAACATATGGGGTGGTTGGAGAAGAAAATATTCAAAGAGCTCCAGGGAGAACCTTGAGTTTTCCCTGAGGTACGTTTATTGTCTTCTCTGAGGATGAGGGTCCCCATTCCAGCTATAGAGGTGGTACTTAATATATATATATATATATATATATATATATATATATATATATATATATATATATATATATATATATATATATAGATACATATTATACGTGAAGTGCAGATTCTGTGTACGTTTACTAGCTTTGCAATTCCTCCTGCCTTGGAGGAGGCCATTAGTATGCAGCAGTATTCCAGCCGAGAGAGAACAATTGACTTAAAGACAATCATCAGTGGCTCGGCATCTCTTGTAAGCCTATCATTTTCTAGCTGTAGTGATAGTAACATTGTTGTGATTCCTCAATGTGGGTTGCTCTGACATCCTCACTCCTAGGTCTCGTTCCAGTCTCGTACCAGGAACTTTCATTCTGTTCACTTAATTCAGATGGTCCTGTGCTCCGCTAAAGTATTTATTTCTTCCATAGCGGTCCAATTGAAACTTGTCTTCGTTGAGCATATTATTGCTATCAGTGGCACATTGGAAGATTGGTTTTTATCAGCTTGATATAAATCAATGGACACCACACTCATAGAAACAGAGGAAAGATAGGAATGAAGGGAGGGTGAAAGCTAATGGAGAGAGAGAGAGAGAGAGAGAGAGAGAGAGAGAGAGAGAGAGAGAGAGAGAGACTGACTGGCTGATTGATTTTTCCATGACAAATGTATGAAGAGGAAACAAGGAAAGGCCACTACAAAGAATTATAGCGAGGTTTGTTGCACTCCACAATTTTTAAACCTGTCTTATTAAGCTCAAGAAAAGGTCACGTGTCAAGAGTTCATCAGAATAACAAAACTTGAAATACTGAAGAAAGTAAGAAAGTTCATCTGTGGCCCCCCTCCCCTTTCTCTCTCTCTCTCTCTCTCTCTCTCTCTCTCTCTCTCTCTCTCTCTCTCTCTCTCTCTCTCTCTCTCTCTCTCTCTCTCTCTCTCTCTCTCACTCTGGATAAAGCTGGTTCGCAGTTTTAACGTCTAGAGACCATCAGAATCACTTAAGGTCTGGCGACTGTCACGGTCTCACCCCAGGGACACACCTGCTTACAAAATATTCCCTAATTCCCAGAGACACTGATAAACCTTGCTCAATTTTTTCTTCTTGGGGCGTCTGTTGAGCCATAGAGAGAGAGAGAGAGAGAGAGAGAGAGAGAGAGAGAGAGACAGAGACAGACAGACAGACATACAGGCAGACACAAAGACATATTCATGTAAGGGCACACACACACACACACACACACACAGAGTAGTCAGGAAGTGGAATAGTTTGGGAAGCGATGTAGTGGAGGCAGTATCCATACATAGCTTTAAGCAGAGGTATGATAAAGCTCATGGTTCAGGGAGAGTGACCTAGTAGCGACCAGTGAACAGGCGGGGCCAGGAGCTTGGAATCGACCCCTGCAACCTCAACTAGGTGAATACAACTAGGTGAGTACACACACACACACATACACATACACACACACACACACACACACACACACACACACACACACACACACACACACACACACACACACACACACAAAGAGCCTCTCACCTTTACTCCACGTAGTCTCTTCCAGATGTTGCCAGAAAAAGAAGCAACACCATAAAGATTCACTCGCCACACTAAGGCTCCCTCTTCACTCTGGCTACGATGTTACCTCTGAGAATCACCGTGTATCACAGAGCTGGGCTACAATGTTTATCATATTCCTAACATTTGTATGGGCATTTTACCCTTTTCAAATGTTTAATAAAACGGCATTTTATATGTGGCGACAAATGCTTGTTTGCTCAGGTCACTGGTAACGCTGAGTCGTTGTCTTGACGGAGGAGCGTATATTTTAATGTCTGCTCTACACTGAGCTCTAGCTCTTAAGACAATACTCATAATTTCAAATGACTAATATAGTATTTGTCTAACTCTAACCCTAGCTCTAACCCTCGAGTTTTGCCATTCCTACTACTGAAACTGTGTCTTGAAGTTTGTCTCTTTTTAGTCAAGCTGTGTGCGGTCTTCCTTCTCTCCGTCTGCCTTGTTTGAATCATTGAGTATCTTTTATGCAGTGACCTAATCTCTTTTAAGAATATTAAGTTCTGATAGACTTGCTTCAAGGTCCGTTTTTTTTAACCTCCGGAAACACACTAGTTTCAAGACTCTCCCCTTTATTTTTACATTGCGTGTTGGTCTACGCAAGGACTTACGACGGTGCTGTATGCTTGAATGTTGATTTTACGATCGTTGTGAACTGCGTCTTGGAAGATATATTGTTTACGTTCCTGAAGACGTTTGTCAACTTTATTCTTCTCTTTATGCACAGGAGATAATTATGTGTGTGCGCGCGTGTGTACATTCACCCCATTGTACCCCCTTGGGTCATGTCTATCCAATTCTTAAAAATAATATGTGAAGACTGTTTCCATTAATTCTTCGTCGAACTTCCACTTCCTGACCTCCCTCAGGCTGAAAAACTACTTCCTCACATTATTGCAACTCATCTGTGCCTTCATGTACCTATTTCTTCCCTATCGAATGCCTATCGTTGTCTCCACTACGATAACATGAACGCAGATAACCACATTTTTCGGAACAACTTGCAGTATAAACTGATTCAGTATTAGCTAGGCTGATGTCTAATTACAAGGATGTTTGGTTGTCTGGCAGACACACAGACAATCAAAGTAAATATGATGTATGTGGTCAGTCTCATGTTCATTTTCTTGAACTCTGTACTGAGAAGTATAGAGATAGTTAAATAACTTATGTGATATGTCAATAAATCTTATTCATGAATGATACCGGATTTAGCAAATATTCTAATTTTGATTGCAACTGATAGAGCATAAATTTTTTTTATATATCTATATGAATTCCGATTAATCCCCTTTCAGAGTCTAGCTCCTACTTTGTTTATCTGTATATTCTTTCACAACCATCCACAGGATGGATATAGAGGCAAAATAAACCGATCTTCGAAGCACACACACACAATACATTGAAAGTATACTAACAATTCAGAGTTTGCAGACTCTCCCTCTACACATACAACCAACAACGAAGACAACTGGCATAAAATACCGACACGACAGAAGAAGAAATGCAAAAGCAGTATAATGCGATCCTTTATTGACAATTTTTAGCCAACACAGTAGGCTTCAAGTCACAAACAAATCTACCTTGGGAGAGAGAGGATGTGCTTATACAAAGGGAGCGTAGTGACATGAAGATTCAGGTGAGGAATGTTGAAGGTGACTTCTTAGGTACAAGTGTTTACGAGCCGAGATATTTCAAGTGATGTAAATGATTTAGAAAACCGACAAATTGAGGAAAGAGAAATGTGTGCCAGCCAGTGGCTTCTTCAGTCCAATACAGAGATGAACAGTGGAAAATGAGGAGTTCGAAGTAATCAGTCCCTCAGCCTGGATGTCTTAAGTCCTTCAAGATGATGGGCTGAGGGACTGATTACCTCAAACTGCTCCTCATATTGCACCGTTCTTCTCTGTATTAGACTGAAGAAGCCACTGGATGGCCAAACGTTTCCTTAATAAAGATTTCCAAATGCTGCACTATTGTCTTTGTACCCGCATTTTGAGGGAAAATGAATTTTATGTTGGAATTTAAAAAAGTATAACTAATGATTAAAGAACTAGAAGGTGTATAAAACAAACAATAATAACTAGATCGTGTATAACTAGAGCATGAATAATTAAAGCACTGCAAACTGAATTGTTTGCCATCCTAATGGCGCTAAAGCTAACTTATAACTCTGAGCTTGACTCTATGATTATTACTGATTCTGTGTCATCACTGAAGACCCTTGACTCACATAATGACTCTGACAACATGCTCATTGGAGAAGCCAAGTATATAGATACTCAGGAATCTGAGAAAAGGAAATTTATGTACAATTGTCATGGATTCCATCACATATTGGATTATTCATTCATGATTAAGTTGATATGTTAGCCAAAAAAGTACCCTGAAGGACATAACTTTGGCGTATCTGTGTCTAGCATTAAGAATAATAGGAGAAAGGTAAATAATGAAACTGAATATTACAGGAATGGAGTTAGAAGCCTGATTTGATCTATAATCCCACCATGATAACATGAACGTAGGTAAGAACATTTATGGAGCAACTTGCAGTGTGAAAAGACTGACTGTTGTTGTAGTGACCAGGCTTAGGCTTGGTTACAAGTACTTCTGGCAGTTTGCGAGACACACAGATGATCATATTAAATGCTGAGTGTTGGCCAGTACTATGGTTACTATCTTGAGCACTGTGTGCTGAATTGTCCAAGTATTGAGGAATACAGAAATAGACAGTATAACCTATGTAACATGTCAAGATATCATATTAATGAAAATAAGATACTAGATATATTAAGCAAATTTCCTAAATTTGCTTAATATATCTAGTATATCCGGTGGGGGTTAGCTCGTGCGCTATCGTCCACAGGATATATAAGGGGTTCACCATAAACTAGGCACTTTGATAGCAAAATCTTAAAATCTAAAATAATTAAAGCATTTTGTAACTAGACGAAGACTACCTAGAATATATATAAGTTAAACATGTATAATTAGAGGCCCTGCGGGAGAAAGAGCTTCATAGTTAACTAATGAAAGAGAGAGAGATAGAGAGAGAGAGAGAGAGAGTAAGGATGAATGGGAGGGTGCTGGCACCTGGAGAAGAAGTTGATATCCTTTGGGCGAAATTGGACTCCAAACTAACCATGAAGAACCATGTTGTAAATCTTGCAAACAAGGCAGCCAGGAAGCTTACAGCACTTCGCCGTATCTCGCATCTGCTTGACTGTAGGGGTTGCAAGATTCTGTACGAGGCACAAGTACGCTCACACCTTGAGTATGCTCCACTTTCTTGGTTTGCCTGCCCCCCCCCCTCTCTCATCTGCGACTGTTTGACAGAGTAGAGAACAGAGCAAGACGTCTCATCTCTCGCCTGGACCCATCCTGGATAGATCTGTCATTTCAGCAGAGCCTTCAACATAGGAGGGATGTGGGTGGCCTTACTGTTATGTACAAGGCCAATATTGTCAAAGTACCACACTTGGATCAACTTCGAGGACAGCGTGAAACAAGCTTTTATGCCACAAGACGGGCAGAAAGCCGTCTTGTGGCAAAGCAGGACATAAATAATAACAACGTAATTGTGAAGGCACGAAATTAAATATTGTACGATTCACTGAATAAGTATACATTTAAAAGGTAACACGCGAAGTAATAGATAATTAACACAGTTACAATAGCTAATAATAATGAAGTAAAATGGCAATTAGTATTCTGGGGTGTTCAGGTGCATTCTGAGCAGAGCTCATCCTAATAAATTACTGTACTATCCATCTCTCTCTCTCTCGCTCTCTCTCTCTAGCCCCTACTCTCCTTCACGTCCAATAAATTCCTTAAACAGAGGAATCACTCCTCGTATTTTCTTTCATTCTCTTTGTTCTTCTTCCTTTCCAGTCTTACATATCCACTTATCCTCCTTCACCTTCCGCTTTCCTTCACCTCCTGTACACTTCATCCCTCTGTCACTTCTCCTAATTTTCCCTTCACTTCCCTCTTACCTCCTCCCCCCCCCCTCACGTCCCCCTCTCACCTTCCCTCTACTCTTCTATCTCCAGTCACCTCTCGCCAAAATACTGCATCAAAATGTCGGAAAATGCGATATTCTTCTTGATAGAGAAAGTTTCTTTAGGTCCTTTCTTTCATGGACTGAAAGAATAGTTGCATTTGTCTTCCTTCAACCAACAACTGAGTCGCTTCATTCGTCTTCTTTCATACAACTATTGTTTCCCTTGATTAGTGTTCCTTCATAGTTTCTACCTACATCTCACGTACTATTCTGAATTACCTTTTGTCTAAGTGTGAACAGATTTGGTGTTTTCTCTGCATATCAAGAAATGTATTCCTTTTGCTTTCAGTAAATAACATTAAGTGGAGCTGTTAGTAGTCAAATGTGCTGGGCGAAATCCGTAGAGTTTATGTCGAACGAATGTGCTGGTTTCTGTAATCAAATGTTGCGTGTAATGTCCATAGAGTATGCAATATATATAATGTACGTACAGGCGTGATTTAAGTCGCTTTACCGAGACGAGGGAATAACTTTGTTCCCCTTAATTCAAACAACGACAGAATTGTTTTGTTAATCTTCCTTCAGACAACGACTGAATGTCTTTCTTGGTCATCCTTCATTTATGGTCAGAAGTCCATCTCTCGTCGTCAACCTTATTGAAAAGTAGTGTAAAGTAATACAATATTTGCAGAATACTTACGAAGATATTGGAATTATCCTTTGCAAAGTATATGACAACAAAGAATCAATTTGCTGCATCCTTTTCCAACTTTAAAAATTATTATCTTTATGGAGGAATGCTGTATTTTTCAATTTTATGAATCAGAAAACACCAGATCTTAATTCACCAAGAAGCCAATCTGGGACCGGGCCACGGGGGCGCTGACCCCGAGAACATTCTTCAGGTATTGCTCACCAGCTGGCGACAATTCAACAACTTGCAAGTACGTCAATTGTACGACTGTACTTTTTTTTTAATAAACGATGCCTGAAAAAATACAACTAAAAATCGTTACGTCCGGGACCATTCATTTCTTACTTAGGATCTAGAATCAGCACATTTATATTTACCTCAGGAGAAGATGAAAATTTCTTTGGTTAGGTTAGGTTAGGTAAGGTTCGTCAGGAAACAGGACAAATGTTTCCTGACGCGGGTCTTAGTCAGATGATGACCCGCCTTTGGAGCTTTTGGTCATCTGACCGAGGCCTTCCGCTGGCTTACCGGTCCACCCCTTTAAAAATTATGGTCATTTATAACCATTGTTATTATTTTGTTTTTTTTTATTTCTTTGGTATTCAGTGTAATTATAATACAAAGTGAGGAGTGTGTAGTTAAATGTGGCAGGTGATATCCTAAGAGTTAATTTGATTTGCCAGGTAATGCGTTGAAGGGGAGAGTGAGGTACTAAGGAAATGAACGACACGATAAAAGCCAGAAATTATATATATATATATATATATATATATATATATATATATATATATATATATATATATATATGTATATATATATATATATATATATATATATATATATATATATATATATATATATATATATATATATATATATATATATATATATATATATAATATATATATGCAATAAGATCACAGTAAACAGGTGATTTCAGAATATGCAAAACAACCACTCTGAAAGAATAGAGAAATTCCAAACGCTTTCGTGACTACTCACATTATCAAGGAACTACATAGTTCCTTGATAATGTGAATAGTCACGAAAGCGCTTGGAATTTCTCTATTCTTTCAGAGTGGTTGTTTTGCATATATATATATATATATATATATATATATATATATATATATATATATATATATATATATATATATATATATATATATATATATATTATGCACAAAAGCACAGAAACAAAACTGCACACTCAAAAGCTCGGGAAATCAATCGAGGGCACACAAGGTGCCGCGATGATGTTACTCGCGAGAAATCTATTCAATCCAGATGAAAATTCGGAGCCATTCTCCGCCCAGAAATGATTTACAACATTTGCATATCAGGGCCTTGTTGTCGGGCTTTCTTGATTCATGCAGGCTCGCTGCTGAAGATATCCGCGCTCTGGGATATTGCCGTATTCAGAGAAGGTTGTGATTCTGGCTCCAGCACAGGCACCTTGCACGAGCGTGTGAAAATGTTCCAGTAATTTCGTGTAAAAGTAAGAAAGTGACAGATCCCGAAGGTTTTATCACTATTTTGTAAGTACATGCAAATAAAACTTAATGGCATCTGGTGGAGACTGCGAAATATATCGAAGAGCTGAAGAGACTCAGACAGATAAACGAATGGAAAGAACTTGTTTATGGCACTCTGGAGCTCCCAGACGAAGCCTTAACGTCCTCGGTAATTAAGTCATGGTCTGAGACGGGGCCGCAGAGGAGACGACGACCCTTTGGAATCAACAACACATGGGCGATAAGTAAAAATTTCATCTGGTTGGTCTGGACGCTGTGTTTACGCCTCTTTTGGAAATGGCGTGACGTGACTTGCTTGGTTATCATCTACTCTAACTTTCCGATACCATTTGTCACTTATGCCTCATTTAACTTTTGCATGGATGTTGCGGAGAGCTTTTAAACTCTCCGAAATGCAACTAACTTTTTTTTCCGAATTCGAACGGTGATCCCTACACAAATCGCTTCATGTATAGGTGCATATATGAACGAGTTGGAATTTTAATAGTAGGATACAGGAGTCAAAATGAATTTATTCAAATCGAAGCCCATTCGCTTTTTATTGCGAGCGAGGGTGTTGCGAGGGTGTTGTGCGTGTTCCTGATTTTGTTGAATTATAATGAGCATGTGTTTTACATTTGTTTTAAATTACTTGGGTAAATAGTGTTGAAAATAAAATGCATACTTATTTCAGAGCCAGTGTTACTTGTGTGAGTGTGTGTGTGTGTGTGTGTGTGTGTGTGTGTGTGTGTGTGTGTGTGTGTGTGTGTGTGTGTGTGTGTGTGTGTGTGTGTTTGTTTTGTAATGCATGTGCTAGATCTTTGAACATTTATGGATACACTAACACTCATACTGAAGCATGCACGCACGCACGCACGCACGCACGCACGCACACACACACACACACACACACACACACACACACACACACACACACACACACACACACACACACACACACACACACACACAC
>NC_091300.1:27079544-27109544 GCF_038502225.1 Cherax quadricarinatus | reverse complement strand
TTCTGTTTGTGGATTCGCAGTAATGGTGACTGCTGTTATTGTTTGTTAGTGATGGTAATTCCTGGGTTAATGTCTTTAGAGTGAGTTTAATGGTGCTTTTGTGTATGTGTGTGTGTGTGTGTGTGTGTGTGTGTGTGTGTGTGTGTGTGTGTGTGTGTGTGTGTGTGTGTGTGTGTGTGTGTGAGTTTTTTTTTCATGTAAGTGGATAAGATTTTTCGGTGAATGTGCGTAATTTTTTTTTTTTAACATTTCGAATTTTTGTCTGTGCATTTTTTATCCATGCATGTGAGATGTTTTTTATGCATGTGTTTTTTTTATGTGCACATCAGTCCATGCATGTACGTTTCTGTAAGTCCATGTGACTCTTTGTACATACATGTACTTGTAATACTGCTTGTGTGTTTGCGGGTGGGGTAGACGTTTTTTTACACGCGCGTTTTTTGTACTTGAATGTGTTCGAGTTGTTTCGTTTGCAGAATAGTTTTACGGAATGTTTACTTCGTTATTTTTCTGTTTTATGATTGTATGTAGGTGGGTGTGTTCAGGGAATGTCTTCAGGGAAAGTGAAAATATATTAATACTAACATTAACGATAATAACATACATCATCGTCATCAATTATCACCAACATAGAAATGGCACACAACCGTAATACTCGAATCAGTAAGGACCCGAGGCTCTATCACCACGGTAATAGGGAAAGCGGAGGGAGGGAGGTGATGCGAGGGGAGTGGAAGGGAGGGGAGGGGACGGGAGGACAGGGGATGGGAGAATGCTTGAAATCATCCCTGTTCCGAACCTGCAGAGATGTGTTCGTTGCAATGGGTGGGGAATCTCCTCCTTCATTCCCACGAAGTCTCGAACCTCCGCTTCAGGACACGGGGGCTGTGGTTGTGTCAACCTTCGAACGCTGACTCACGAAATCGTAATGACACGATTGCAAACAAACCATACCATGGGCGGGGATAGAACCCAATGGCTAACGCGACGGTCTGGAGTTTTGAGACTCTCTGATCGCTGGTTCTATCCCCGCCCGTGGTATGGTTTTTTTCAGACCCTGGGAGAACAATGCACCTTGATCCTGGTGACGGGATCTCTAACCAAGAAAATTTTTACCACCTTCCCCTTCCTCGAATTAAACCTGAGTATCTTACATAGCCAAAGCAATATATTATTCCTCATAAATAGATAAGGTTCTGAAGATATAAATAAGGTTCTGAGGATATCCATCCAAGAAAGAACTCGAAATAATGGATTTAAATTCTGTATTCTAATTATTATTATTATTATGATGTATATATTATGTGGTTATAATGTATACATTTCATGATTATAATATGGACATTAAATAGGTAAAACATTTATATGGATATACAATGTATATTATATGGTTATGTTGCGTATGTTACACGTTATATTGTTATACAGTGTATATTATATGGTTATACCGGATATATTATATGGTTATACTGTATATATTTTATGTATATACCGTATATATTTTACCGTTACACCATATATATTATACAGTTAGGCCGTAAATATTATATTTTGTATATTAAAGTGTACATTAAGCTTTTTTTTTTTAACCGCTTACTACCCGGAAGATATTTTGCATTTGAAATTTTAATGAGACTTTCAGAGCTAGGTGTATACAGGGCGGATATACCAAGCAGTGTGTATCCCTCAGTGTATATTCACCGTGCAATGTATATCCGTACGTAATGGGGTAGCAATTTAATCTCCATTTTAGATATTAAAGTATACTTGACATTTAACGCAGGCAAATTGCTTCCTTAATGACTGGTGGTGATAAGATTTCAGTCTGACAACGAACTAAATATGGCCCTGTATCATAGTTGCAACTGTTTTTACATTCTCGGTGAGAGAGAGAGTCCCAAACACAGTTCCAGATGTGGTACCTACTCCTATATATATATATATATATATATATATATATATATATATATATATATATATATATATATATATATATATATATTTATATATACGGGAGGAGTAGAATGATAGCTTTAGGCCTTTCGTGTTGCAATCAACACATCATCAGGAGCTTTCAAAATTGCTTAAAAGAGGAGGATGCCCAAGGAACTACATTCCCAAAGGACCGTCTTCACTGGAGTGAGTGAGGGAGGGATAGAGGAGGGTACAGGAAGTGCCCCAGGCACAACAGTGACCAAAGCCAGATGGATGAATATTATAGCATTAGAAAAATCCCGCAAGCATTGATATTGTAATAGCCTAAACGAAATTAACTTGACAGTAATAAAAAATTCGATCATATTCCGCTATGACATCAATAACTTTACTCACACAAATATATTGTCAGTGATATAGAAATCTCTGCCAATTATAGGGTAGCCTTCCAAGGGACAACGTGTCCATTTAAAGTGGAGAGAACACGATAACCTATAGAGGCGAGACTTCTAAACGTTATATAAAGGAAACGGGGCTCATTAACATACTCATTTAAAGGGGAAGGCTTCTGCAATAACAAGAAAGACGGCCACAGATATTCGACCCACATAATTCTGAGGCAAACTCTGGTTAAACCTTCAGAAACTGCAGGAAAAATATATGCATGCATATAAGAGCCCAATTTTAGACTGTGTACTATTGCCTCAACTAAAAACACATCTTATTTGAACAACCCATCACTGATATTGTATAATGACAGCCTATCATGCTTAATAATTGCCGATTCTACAATATTCCTCTAAAGCCAGGAGAAACAAGGAAAGATGACTCTTGCTTCAAGCCAGTTTGCCGGGTTATTACACGCTCTAATATGCTTGAAAATCTCGTGCGACTCCTCTGCTATACATATCGAATAGCGGGTGGAATTTCTATAATTTTTTCACCTTGGTTGTTCTGCATATTGTGATATCACTCGTTTTCCGTGATCTTATTGTATATATATATATATATATATATTTATGTAATATATATATATATATATATATATATATATATATATATATATATATATATGTGTGTGTGTGTATATATATATATATATATATATATATATATATATATGTATATATATGTATATATATGTATATATATGTATATATATGTATATATATATATATATATGTATATATATATGTATATATATATGTATATATATATATGTATATATATATGTCTGTATATATATATATTTATATATATATATATATTTATATATATATATATGTATATATATATATGTATATATATATATATATGTATATATATATATATATATGTATATATATATATATGTGTATGTATATATATATATATATGTGTATGTATATATATATATATATATATATATGTGTATGTATATATATATATATATATATATATATGTATATATATATATATATATGTATATACATATATATGTATATATATATGTATATATATATATATATGTATATATATATATATATATGTATATATATATATATGTATATATATATATGTATATATATATATATATGTATATATATATATATATATATATATATATATATGTATATATATATGTCGTGCCGAATATGTAAAACTGGTCAATTAGCAAGAACTCATTTAAAATTAAGTCCTTTTTAAAATTTTCTCTTAAACGTTCAAAGATATATTTTTTTCATTAATGTTGATGTAAAAATTTATAATTTTGCACCAAAGGGAACTTAGAAAACTTACCTAACCTAATTATAACAAGAACAATTTATTTTAGCCTAACCCAACTAAATATATTTTAGATTTGTTTACAATAATTTAATACTAAACAAACACAGTGAAATATATTTTTTTCGTTAGGTTCAGAATGATTTTGGCGAAATTATTGCATACACAAATTTTCACTTGTCCTATATGGCAAGATTAGCGTTGCTATTTAAGCCAAGATCGCAAGTTCTGCCTATTCGGCACGACATATATACATATATATATATATATATATATATATATATATATATATATATATATATATATATATATATATATATATATATATATATATATAATGATTTAATCCGAGGAACGAGAAAAGTAGCTCTAAATCCTCAGATCAAATGTCCTTTACCATTGTGTTTGTCTTGGGTGGTTGTTAAGCCATAGCGGAAGGAGTGATTAGGTGTATCAGTGATAATTGATTTACACTAAAGGAAGACGAATGGGAGCAGTAAAGGGGGAGATGGAAAAGGGGAGATGAGCTAATCAAGAGGGAGAGGGGAGTGAGTGAGGGCAGACAGCGAGGGGAAGATGAAGGGAGAGAAGGGAATTGGGCTTCGAGGAAGGGAAGGTGAGGAATACAGAAAGAGAGGTATAGAAAAGGAGGGTGAGTAATGGAAGGAAATTGTGAGGTATTGGGAAGGAGAGAAGAGACGCATAGAGGACTATGCTGAAGGAAAGGGAGGTTGTAGATGGATGTAGGGAAGGATGGAGAGAGGGAAGGGGCTGTAGAAATGAATGAAAAACATAAGGGCACTGAGACACTGTAGTAGGCCTAGTGGCCTGTGCTTGGCATGTTCAACTCTCACCCACACACACCCACTCATATACCCGCCAAGCTCTACTTAAACTTACCAGAATTCTCACTTCAATGATGCAACCAGAGACAATGTTCCACTCATCCACAACACTGCCACCGGACCAGCACTGAAACTTACATCCTTTCTAAATCTAAATATATTCAATTTGATTCCAGTGCTGCGAGTCCTGTCTTGGTTAGGGATTTTCAGCTCCTTATTTATTTCATGTTTATTTATACCTATTTTCATTTTTTTGTGCACTTAATCATAGTTATAGTAATCCTCCGTCTTTATATTATGTGAGTGCAAATTCAGTGCCTTTGCCCTCTCTTCATAAGAAACATAAGAACGGAGAAACACTGCAGCAGCCCTGTTGGCCCATACTAGGCAGGTCCTTTACAATTCATCCCACTAACAAAACATTTGCCCAACCCAATTTTCAATGCTACCCAAGAAATAAGCTCTGATGTGTAAGTCCCATTCAAATCCAACCCCTCCCACTCATGTACTTATCCAACCTAAATTTGAAACTACCCAAAGTCCTAGCCTCAATAACCCAACTAGGTAGACTGTTCCACTCATCAACTACCCTATTTCCAAACCAATACTTTCCTATGTCCTTTCTAAATCTAAACTTATCTAATTTAAATCCATTACTGCGGGCTCTCTCTTGGAGAGATATCCTCAAGACCTTATTAATATCCCCTTTATTAATACCTATCTTCCACTTATACACTTCGATCAGGTCTCCCCTCATTCTTCGTCTAACTAGTGAATGTAATTTAAGAGTCTTCAATCTTTCTTCATAAGGAAGATTTCTAATGCTATTAATTTAGTCATCCTACGCTGAATGTTTTCTAACGAATTTATGTCCATTCTGTAATATGGAGACCAGAATTGAGCTGCGTAATCTAGGTGAGGCCTTACTAATGATGTATAAAGCTGCAGTATGACCTCTGGACTTCTGTTGCTTACACTTCTTGATATAAATCCCAGTAATCTATTTGCCTTATTACGTACGCTTAGGCATTGCTGTCTTGGTTTAAGGTTGCTGCTCACCATAACCCCCAAGTCTTTTTCGCAATCTGTATGGCTAAGTTCTACTTTATTTAACTTGTAAGTGCTAGGGTTATGGACACTCCCGAGCTTCAGAACCTTGCATTTATCTACATTGAACTGCATCTGCCACTTTTCTGACCAAGAATAGAGTTTGTCTAAATCCTTCTGAAGTTCCCTAACATCTACGTTTGAATCAATTATCCTACCTATCTTTGTGTCATCGGCGAATTTGTTCATATCGCTAGTAATTCCTTCATCAAGATCATTGATATATATTATAAACAACAACGGGCCCTGTGGAATGCCACTTGTTACCGATCCCCACTCGGATTTAACCCCATTTATGGACACACTCTGCTTCCTGTCTGTGAGCCATGACTCGATCCACGAGAGCACCCTTCCCCCAATGCCATGAGCTGCCACTTTCTTTAACAGTCTTTGGTGCGGAACTCTATCAAAAGCCTTACTAAAATCTAAGTAAATAAATCAAATTCTTTATCGTGGTCAACAGCCTCAAAAGCTTTGCTGAAGAAAGTTAATAAATTGGTTAGGCAAGACTGGCCTCTTGTGAATCCATGCTGAGTATCATTAATCAAGCTATGCTTATCGAGATGGCTTCTTATAATCTCAGCTATAATTGACTCTAGTAATTTGCCTACAATTGAGGTCAGGCTTATTGGGAGGTAATTTAACGGTAACGACTTGTCCCCTGTTTTAAAAATAGGAATTACATTAGCCATCTTCCACATATCAGACACTACACCTTTTTGAAGAGATAAATTAAAAATATTAGTTAATGGTTCACAGAGTTCCATTTTGCATTCCTTAAGAACCTTTGAAAAAACCTCATCAGGACCCGGCGACTTATTTTGCTTCAGTCTGTCTATCTGCTTCACAACCATTTCACTAGTGACTGTGATGTTACATAATTTATCTTCTTCTGGAATATTGTTAGTGTCTTCCTGTGTAAAAACCGAGAGAAAATAATGATTTAAAATCGAGCATATTTCATTCTCTTTGTCAGTAAGGTGCCCATAGTTATTTTTAAGGGGACCTATCTTATCTCTAACTTTTGTTCTATATACCTGGAAAAAACTTTTTGGGTTAGTTTTAGAATCCCTAGCAACTTTAATTTCATAGTCCCTTTTAGCTTTTCTTATCCCCTTTTTAATGTCCCTCTTAATGTCAATATTCTGATTCATAAGATGACCGTCACGTCTTTTGATACGCCTATAAATTCCTTTCTTATTTCCTAGTAGATATTTCAGCCTATTATTCATCCATTTTGGGTCATTTCTATTTGATCTAATTTCTTTATACGGGAAAAACGTTCTTTGAGCAGCATGTATTGTGTTCAGAAAACTGTCATATTGATAGTTCTCTTCGTTACCCCAGTCAACAGATGATAAGTGTTCTCTAAGCCCATCGTAATCTGCTAAACGAAAATCTGGGACTGTTACTGAGTTATCCCTACTATCATACTTCCATTCAATGCTAAATGTAATTGATTTTTGGTCGCTAACACCGAGTTCCTCTGAAATTTCTAAATTATTAACTAGGGATTCATTGTTTGTTTCTTATACAAGGGATCAAATTCATATTTTTCTGGATATTTTTCATCTCAGTTATGTCCATTCTTTGAGCATCATAATATATATGAAGTATTATCAAAGAATATAAAGTATAACGTGAGGACTTCTATTATTTGCACTTCTTGTTAGGAAATCATAACTATATTACCTATACTAGTTATACTGCTAATACTCATACTGATTACTGATTAAGCAAGAATATGCAGGCTGTAAATATATGAGAGAGAGAGAGAGAGAGAGAGAGAGAGAGAGAGAGAGAGAGAGAGAGAAAGAAGGAACTGTTAGGGAGAGATCGTAGCTAGAATTATGTAAGAGGAACTTCGAAAAAAGGCATAAAAATAGTAATAATTGTGAGCAAATGAGGAACGAGGTACGTTGGAGAGGGGAGACACACACACACACACACACACACATACGTGCATACATACACACATGCATATATATATATATATATATATATATATATATATTCATATATATATATATATATATATATATATATATATATATATATATATATATATATATATATATATATTATTTATATATTTATTTGCGCCTGAAATAACCTGGACAAAATTCCAGCCATAGAAATTAATTTTCGACCGGATGATGCTTTTAATTACATTCATTTAATTATGGTGCACTGACACAAATTTAATATTAATGAATGGAAATTAGCGTTAAAGTGTAGACCTCTAATATATTAAAATTGAAGAATATATATATATATATATATATATATATATATATATATATATATATATATATATATATATATGTAGGTTGGTAGACAGCAACCACCCAGGGAAGTACTACCGTCCTGCCAGATGACTGTGAAACAAAAACCTGTAATTGTTTTGCATGATGGTAGGATTGCTGGTTTCTTTTTCTGTCTCATAAACACGCTAGATAACAGGGATATCTTGCTACTCCTACTTACACTTTGGTCACACTTCACAGACACGCACATGCATATATATATATACATACATCTAGGTTTTTCTCCTTTTTCTAAATAGCTCTTGTTCTTTTTTATTTCTTCTATTGTCCATGGGGAAGTGGAAAAGAATCCTTCCTCCGTAAGCCATGCGTGTCGTATGAGGCGACTAAAATGCCGGGAGCAATGGGCTAGTAACCCCTTCTCCTGTATACAATTACTAAAAAAGAGAAGAAGAAAAACTTTATAAAACTGGGTTGCTTAAATGTGCGTGGATGTAGTGCGGATGACAAGAAACAGATGATTGCTGATGTTATGAATGAAAAGAAGTTGGATGTCCTGGCCCTAAGCGAAACAAAGCTGAAGGGGGTAGGAGAGTTTCAGTGGGGGGAAATAAATGGGATTAAATCTGGAGTATCTGAGAGAGTTAGAGCAAAGGAAGGGGTAGCAGTAATGTTAAATGATCAGTTATGGAAGGAGAAAAGAGAATATGAATGTGTAAATTCAAGAATTATGTGGATTAAAGTAAAGGTTGGATGCGAGAAGTGGGTCATAATAAGCGTGTATGCACCTGGAGAAGAGAGGAATGCAGAGGAGAGAGAGAGATTTTGGGAGATGTTAAGTGAATGTATAGGAGCCTTTGAACCAAGTGAGAGAGTAATTGTGGTAGGGGACTTGAATGCTAAAGTAGGAGAAACTTTTAGAGAGGGTGTGGTAGGTAAGTTTGGGGTGCCAGGTGTAAATGATAATGGGAGCCCTTTGATTGAACTTTGTATAGAAAGGGGTTTAGTTATAGGTAATACATATTTTAAGAAAAAGAGGATAAATAAGTATACACGATATGATGTAGGGCGAAATGACAGTAGTTTGTTGGATTATGTATTGGTAGATAAAAGACTGTTGAGTAGACTTCAGGATGTACATGTTTATAGAGGGGCCACAGATATATCAGATCACTTTCTAGTTGTAGCTACACTGAGAGTAAAAGGTAGATGGGATACAAGGAGAATAGAAGCATCAGGGAAGAGAGAGGTGAAGGTTTATAAACTAAAAGAGGAGGCAGTTAGGGTAAGATATAAACAGCTATTGGAGGATAGATGGGCTAATGAGAGCATAGGCAATGGGGTCGAAGAGGTATGGGGTAGGTTTAAAAATGTAGTGTTAGAGTGTTCAGCAGAAGTTTGTGGTTACAGGAAAGTGGGTGCAGGAGGGAAGAGGAGCGATTGGTGGAATGATGATGTAAAGAGAGTAGTAAGGGAGAAAAAGTTAGCATATGAGAAGTTTTTACAAAGTAGAAGTGATGCAAGGAGGGAAGAGTATATGGAGAAAAAGAGAGAGGTTAAGAGAGTGGTGAAGCAATGTAAAAAGAGAGCAAATGAGAGAGTGGGTGAGATGTTATCAACAAATTTTGTTGAAAATAAGAAAAAGTTTTGGAGTGAGATTAACAAGTTAAGAAAGCCTAGAGAACAAATGGATTTGTCAGTTAAAAATAGGAGAGGAGAGTTATTAAATGGAGAGTTAGAGGTATTGGGAAGATGGAAGGAATATTTTGAGGAATTGTTAAATGTTGATGAAGATAGGGAAGCTGTGATTTCGTGTATAGGGCAAGGAGGAATAACATCTTGTAGGAGTGAGGAAGAGCCAGTTGTGAGTGTGGGGGAAGTTCGTGAGGCAGTAGGTAAAATGAAAGGGGGTAAGGCAGCCGGGATTGATGGGATAAAGATAGAAATGTTAAAAGCAGGTGGGGATATAGTTTTGGAGTGGTTGGTGCAATTGTTTAATAAATGTATGGAAGAGGGTAAGGTACCTAGGGATTGGCAGAGAGCATGCATAGTTCCTTTGTATAAAGGCAAAGGGGAAAAAAGAGAGTGCAAAAATTATAGGGGGATAAGTCTGTTGAGTGTACCTGGTAAAGTGTATGGTAGAGTTATAATTGAAAGAATTAAGAGTAAGACGGAGAATAGGATAGCAGATGAACAAGGAGGCTTTAGGAAAGGTAGGGGGTGTGTGGACCAGGTGTTTACAGTGAAACATATAAGTGAACAGTATTTAGATAAGGCTAAAGAGGTCTTTGTGGCATTTATGGATTTGGAAAAGGCGTATGACAGGGTGGATAGGGGGGCAATGTGGCAGATGTTGCAAGTGTATGGTGTAGGAGGTAGGTTACTGAAAGCAGTGAAGAGTTTTTACGAGGATAGTGAGGCTCAAGTTAGAGTATGTAGGAAAGAGGGAAATTTTTTCCCAGTAAAAGTAGGCCTTAGACAAGGATGTGTGATGTCACCGTGGTTGTTTAATATATTTATAGATGGGGTTGTAAGAGAAGTAAATGCGAGGGTCTTGGCAAGAGGCGTGGAGTTAAAAGATAAAGAATCACACACAAAGTGGGAGTTGTCACAGCTGCTCTTTGCTGATGACACTGTGCTCTTGGGAGATTCTGAAGAGAAGTTGCAGAGATGGGTGGATGAATTTGGTAGGGTGTGCAAAAGAAGAAAATTAAAGGTGAATACAGGAAAGAGTAAGGTTATGAGGATAACAAAAAGATTAGGTGATGAAAGATTGAATATCAGATTGGAGGGAGAGAGTATGGAGGAGGTGAACGTATTCAGATATTTGGGAGTGGACGTGTCAGCGGATGGGTCTATGAAAGATGAGGTGAATCATAGAATTGATGAGGGAAAAAGAGTGAGTGGTGCACTTAGGAGTCTGTGGAGACAAAGAACTTTGTCCTTGGAGGCAAAGAGGGGAATGTATGAGAGTATAGTTTTACCAACGCTCTTATATGGGTGTGAAGCGTGGGTGATGAATGTTGCAGCGAGGAGAAGGCTGGAGGCAGTGGAGATGTCATGTCTGAGGGCAATGTGTGGTGTGAATATAATGCAGAGAATTCGTAGTTTGGAAGTTAGGAGGAGGTGCGGGATTACCAAAACTGTTGTCCAGAGGGCTGAGGAAGGGTTGTTGAGGTGGTTCGGACATGTAGAGAGAATGGAGCGAAACAGAATGACTTCAAGAGTGTATCAGTCTGTAGTGGAAGGAAGGCGGGGTAGGGGTCGGCCTAGGAAGGGTTGGAGGGAGGGGGTAAAGGAGGTTTTGTGTGCGAGGGGCTTGGACTTCCAGCAGGCATGCGTGAGCGTGTTTGATAGGAGTGAATGGAGACAAATGGTTTTTAATACTTGACGTGCTGTTGGAGTGTGAGCAAAGTAACATTTATGAACGGATTCAGGGAAACCGGCAGGCCGGACTTGAGTCCTGGAGATGGGAAGTACAGTGCCTGCACTCTGAAGGAGGGGTGTTAATGTTGCAGTTTAAAAACTGTAGTGTAAAGCACCCTTCTGGCAAGACAGTGATGGAGTGAATGATGGTGAAAGTTTTTCTTTTTCGGGCCACCCTGCCTTGGTGGGAATCGGCCGGTGTGATAATAAAAAAAATAAAAATAATATGTATATGTAATATATATATATATATGTATATTTATATATATATGTATATATATGTATATGTATATATATATGCCTAAATGAATATTCTTTCTTTTTTGGGTCACCCTGCCTCGGTGGGAGACGGCCGACTTGTTGAAAAAAAAAATGCCTAATAGGTAAAACTGGCTATTTGTTAAAATGCAAATTAATAATTTTGTACCAAAAGGACCTTTCGGAACTTACCTAACCTTGTTATAACAAGCGTAATTTAATTTAGCCTAATCCAACTAAGTATATTTTATACAAGTTTACAGCTTCCCGAGGGCCGTGAAAAGCTAATCTTATATGTAATTTGCAGGCCCCAAAACCTTGACAGGGAGTGCAGTAAACTTCTATGGGACGAAATTCGTAAGGCATCTTCATACCAAAGATGAGCTTGGGGAAAGTGATCACTAAACACTCAGTTTTAATATATTATGAAATTAGCTTAATAATGGCAAACAAGTCTCTGTCCCTGACTTCCGCTTGGCTGATTTCATAGGACTACGAAATTACCTTGTTGGGCTGAACTGGAATTACCTGATTATGGCTCAGGTAGGTGGTGATGGTTGTCGATATGACGTTTTCCAGAGCATAGTTTTAGCTGCTCAGGTAACTTATGTTCCGAATAGGGAAATCAGATCAGACAAAAATTATCCTAAATGGATAAATAATAGATTAAAACATCTCACTGGTCAAAAGAGAGGCATATATAGGCGAATCAAGAGAGGATAGGGGCAGTTAAGAAATCATTATTTCAGTTGGAAATAAAAAAGGGAATAAGAAAAGCAAAGCGAGATTATGAGGTTAAAGTCGCAAGGGAATCGACGACTAACCCAAAAGGATTCATTTGGGTATACAGAAGTAAGATTAGGGACAAGATAGGCCCACTCAAAAGTTGCTCGGGTTAGCTCACGGACAGTGATAAGGAAATGTGCAGAATTTTTAACACTTCCTTTCAGTTTTTACACAGGAAGATACTAGCGATATTCAAGGAATAATAACCTATGTAGAATAGGACGATAATAAATTATGCACGTTTAGGGCCACAAGTGACATAGTCCTTTGGCAAATAGATAAATTTAAACCTAAGAAATCCCCGGGCCCTGACGAACTGTATGCAAGGGTTCTAAAGGCCAATCTTTTCAATATATCACTACAAACTGGCATAGTGCCAGATAAGTGGAAAATGTCAAAGCAGGAGACAGGTTATTAGCTTCGAACTATAGACCAATAAGCCTTACCTCCATAGTGGGAAAGTTTATGGAATCAGTAATTGCCGAGGCAATTCGTAGCCATCTTGAAAGGCATAAATTGATTGCCGAATCTCAACATGGTTTTACAAAAGGGCGTTCCTGCCTTACGAATTTATATACTTTTTTTCACTAAGGTATTTGAGGAAGATCATGGTAACGAATATGATATAGTGTATATGGACTTCACTAAGGCTTTTGATACAGTTCCACATCAGAGGCTAGTGAGGAAATTAAGGCACACAGAATAGGAGAAGAAATCTTTTCCTGGACAGAGGCATGGTTGACAAACAGGCAGCAGAGAATTTGCATAAATGAGGAGAAATCAGAATGGGGGGGCGTCACGAGCGGTGTTCCACAGGGGTCAGTGTTGGGCCCCTTGTTCACAATTTTCATAAACGACATAAGTGAGGGAATAAATAGCGACATAACCAAGTTTGCCGATAACTCTAAAGTAGGCTGTCGAATTCATTCTGACAAGGACATTAGAGCACTCCATGAAGACTGAATAGCCTGGTGCAGTGGTCGGGGAAGTGGCAGAAGCAGTTTAATATAGAGAAATGGATAGGAAATTGGATAGGAATATAACCATGCCACATATAAACTAAATAATGTATATCTTAATATTACTGATTGCGAAAAGGATTTGGGAGTTATGGTTAGCAGTAATCTAAAATCAAGACAACAGTGCATCAGTGTTTGCAATAAAGCTAACATATTCTTTGGCCTCTTATCAAGAAGCATAAATATTAGGAGTCCTCACGTTGTTCTTCAACTCTATATATCCCTGGTTAGGCCTCATTTAGACTATGCTGCACAGTTTTGGTCACTGTATTACAGAATGGATATAAATGCTCTGGAAAACATACAAAGGAGGATGACAAAGTAGATCCCATGTATCAGAAATCTTCCCTATGAGGACAGACTGAGGGCCCTGAATCTACACTCTCTAGAAAAGCGTAGAATTAGGGGAGATATGATTGAGGTGTATAAATGGAAAACAGGAATAAGTAAAGAGTAAGTAAACAGCATGCTAAAAATCTCTAGCCAAGACAGAACTCGCAGCAATAGATTTAAGTTGGAAAAATTCAGGCTCAGGAAGGATATAGGAAAACATTGATTTGGTAATAGAGCTGTGGATGAGTGGAACAAACTCCCGAGTACCGTCATAGACGCTAAGACGTTGTGTAGTTTTAAAAATAGGTTAAATAAATACATGAGTGGGTGTGGGTGGGTGTGAGTTGGACCTGACTAGTTTGTCTGATGCCGTGCTTTTTCCTTTAATGGATGTGACCTGACGTGATTAGGTTGGGTCATTGGCTTAAGGCGGTGGAAGACTTGGATCTGCCTCGCATGAGCCAGTAGGCCTGTTGCAGTGTTCCTTCTTTCTTATGTTATGTTCTTAATAATTTAATTCTAAACAAACACAATGAAATGTATATACACACATACATATACATCCAGTGGCCACTTTATTAGATACCTATCTAGTATTGAATAGGGCCTCTTCCCTTTGGCCCCAGTTCAGCCTAAATTCTTCGTGGCATGGATTCAACAAGGTGCTGGAAACATTTCTTTGAGATTCTGCTTCATGTTGCTACACTATAATGCATTTAATCTCCCGTTCCACTACATCTCACAGGTTTACGCCAAATACTGACCCATCTGCATGTCACAGCAGAAATCGCGATTCTTGTTTTAGTGAGCCTGTATCCACTGTAGCCTCATTTCACGGATTGGAGTGGAACCTGATGTGGTCTTCTGCTGTTGTAACCCATTCACTTCAAAATTGGACGTTTCGTGCGTTCAGAGAGAGTGTTCTTCATTTCACTGTTGTAATGCATGGTTATTTGAGTTACCGTGTCATTCCAGTCAGCCTGAATCAGTCTGGTCACTCTCCGCAGACACCTCTCATTAACAATGCGTTATTGCCCACCTTACTCTCGCTCACTGGATGTTTTGTGTTTTTCACACCAGTCTCTCTAATCTCTAGAGATTGTTGTGTGTGAAAATCAAAGGAGATTAACAGTCAAAACCACTTACATCATATTTCTTCCCCATTATAAAGTTTGGTCTCAACAACAAAATGAATCTCTTGACCATGTCTGCCTCTTAGCTATTAACATTAACGAGTAGGTGTACAGGTGTATTTATTATACTGGCCGCTGAGTGTATGTAGGAGACAGCGGAAGTTTTTCATTCCGGCTTATTAATGCCATTAGGAAATAAAGTATTTTTAACTGATAATGAACAGGTTAATAGCAAAATTAATAACCCATTGTTCAGTAGATTAGATTGAAACCCAGTTAATCAACGTGCCCATTTAACTTGTTGTAATTTAAAAAATAGTTTTTTCCTTCAGGGGACATGTGATTTCTGTGTTAAAATTCGCCATTATAATAAAAATCAACCACTAAGAAAGTTTTGATTCCACATGTGGGAAAAAAAAAATAAAAATTAATGAAAATGTCTAGGTCTGAGTTAGGAGGGCATTTGCATGAGAGAAATGTATTGAAGAGATTAATAGTCGTCCTCAACACGCAAACAGAAAACGGAGTCGTGGAAAATGGAAGAAATCTGTGAAGAATGCAATGTTCTCTTTAGATTGACGGACAGATATGTCCTGGAGAGGAGTTGATGATGATTGATGAGAGAGAGAGAGAGAGAGAGAGAGGCAGAGGAAAAGAGAGCATAAAGGTGAGATAGATTGAGGAAGGCAAATGCAGGAGAGAAAGCAAAGCAGGAAAATAAAAGTTGAAATTACTTTTTTTTAAAGGAAATGAGTGACAGGAGGATAATATAATTCATAATGTTTTACGATGGATTATTCAGAGTTAATTAACAAATTAATCTTTTTTTTGGGGGGGGGGGATTTATACGGAGATTATAAAATTAAGAGACATAATTACTGTAGGTAACAAACAACACTGGTTCACTGTAAGATGTTGTGTCTCAGAGAACAAGAAGCAACACTGGTTCACTGTAAGATATTGTGTCAGAGAACAAGAAGCAACACTGGTTCACTGTAAGATATTGTGTCAGAGAACAAGAAGCAACACTGGTTCACTGTAAGATATTGTGTCTCAGAGAACAAGAAGCAACACTGGTTCACTGTAAGATATTGTGTCAGAGAACAAGAAGCAACACTGGTTCACTGTAAGATATTGTGTCAGAGAACAAGAAGCAACACTGGTTCACTGTAAGATATTGTGTCAGAGAACAAGAAGCAACACTGGTTCACTGTAAGATATTGTGTCTCAGAGAACAAGAAGCAACACTGGTTCACTGTAAGATATTGTGTCAGAGAACAAGAAGCAACATTGGTTCACTGTAAGATATTGTGTCAGAGAACAAGAAGCAACACTGGTTCACTGTAAGATGTTGTGTCTCAGAGAACAAGAAGCAACACTGGTTCACTGTAAGATATTGTGTGTCAGAGAACAAGAAGCAACACTGGTTCACTGTAAGATGTTGTTTCTCAGAGAACAAGAAGCAACACTGGTTCACTGTAAGATGTTGTGTCAGAGAACAAGAAGCAACACTGGTTCACTGTAAGATATTGTGTGTCAGAGAACAAGAAGCAACACTGGTTCACTGTAAGATATTGTGTCTCAGAGAACAAGAAGCAACACTGGTTCACTGTAAGATGTTGTGTCAGAGAACAAGAAGCAACATTGGTTCACTGTAAGATATTGTGTCAGAGAACAAGAAGCAACACTGGTTCACTGTAAGATGTTGTGTCTCAGAGAACAAGAAGCAACACTGGTTCACTGTAAGATATTGTGTGTCAGAGAACAAGAAGCAACACTGGTTCACTGTAAGATGTTGTGTCAGAGAACAAGAAGCAACACTGGTTCACTGTAAGATGTTGTGTGTCAGAGAACAAGAAGCAACACTGGTTCACTGTAAGATGTTGTGTCTCAGAGAACAAGAAGCAACACTGGTTCACTGTAAGATGTTGTGTCTCAGAGAACAAGAAGCAACACTGGTTCACTGTAAGATGTTGTGTCAGAGAACAAGAAGCAACACTGGTTCACTGTAAGATGTTGTGTCAGAGAACAAGAAGCAACACTGGTTCACTGTAAGATGTTGTGTCAGAGAACAAGAAGCAACACTGGTTCACTGTAAGATATTGTGTGTCAGAGAACAAGAAGCAACACTGGTTCACTGTAAGATATTGTGTCTCAGAGAACAAGAAGCAACACTGGTTCACTGTAAGATGTCTCTCTGAGAACAGTCATGAAGAATTCACTGTAGAATGTTGTCTCTCCAGAGACAAAACATCTCAGTCAATGTTGTTTTGACTAAAAATTTTATCAAATAAAAATGAATTATTTAAAATTATGAATGTCTTTTTGAAAAATAATGAAATCAAGGGGAAATTTATAATATTTTAATATTTTAGTGATAACATTTTTACTTGAGGAGAAATATGGTGTTTTCTAAAACACACACACACACACACACACACACACACACACACACACACACACACACACACACACACACACACACACACACACACCGCCAGCTATCTTTTCTCACAATTAATTACCTCTCCTTCGGGGCAGATTTTTTTGCGTAAAACCGCGTCGTGTTACGCTCACTCCACCTACCCTCGTGTCACCTCTCCAATTATCGCACGTACGCTCGCTGCCCCAGGCGTATGAGCCACCGTCTCCGTGTTACGCGATACACAAGAGGCGCAGCATATATTTTAGACAGCTCGTTATATACTTTACGCCTTTTTCCGTTTATGACAGCGCTTATTATTAGGATACGCACTCTTTGAGTACGCACGTTTGATTCGATGGATACGCACTCTGGATAACCATATTTGATTGGAAGGATACGCACGTTTGATTAGAAGGATACGCATTTTTTGGATAAGCATGTTTGATTGGTAGGATAGGCACTCTGGATAAACTTGATTGATTGGTAAGATACGCACTCCTTGAATACGTAAGTTTTTAATGGGATACGCACATCCTGAGAGTAAGATGTGTGTTGATCTTACGAGGAAGAAATGTTGGTATTACAAGTGTGATATATTGTTTTAGAGAGTGTAACGTGAAATAAGAGCTGATATGAGAGGGAAGAGAGATGAGTGGGGGTTGGATAGGGGAAGATAGTGAGAGGGGGGCGAGAGGGAGTGTCAGATAGCCTCGTTAGGGCCTAATTTTGGTGATTATCCTACACGATCCCAGTAGAAGAGAGGATAGAGGGGAGGGAATAAGAAGAAAGAGGGAAGAGAGTAAAGTGGAAGAGGAAAGAGAGAAGCGATAGAGGCAAGTAAATGTAGAGGGAAGGAGGGACAATAAGAGTAGGAGTGGAAGGAGAGAATGAAGAGAGAGTTGGAGGATGAGGAAATAGAGGAAGGGGAAGAGGAAAAGAGGCAGGAGGAGAGAAACAAAGAGGAAGATAAGGAGTAAAAAGTGCTGGATAAGTGAGGAAAGAAAGGAGGAGAGTGGGAGAAAGCGACGAGGGTTAAAAAGAGGAAGGGTAGAACGAGAGAGATGAAGAAAGGCTAAATGAGAGGGAGGAGAAATGGAAGAATGAAAGTTGTAGGAGGGGGAGAATGAAACAGGAGAGAGGTAATGAGGGAGAGAACGAGTGAGGGGAGTAGGGAGAGAACGAAAGAGAGGGAGGAAGAGGAGAATGAGAGAGGGAAGGAGGGGAGAATGAGAGAGGGGAGGAAGAGGAGAATGAGAGAGGGGAGGAAGGGGAGAGTGAGAGAGGGGAGGAAGGGGAGAGTGAGAGAGGGGAGGAAGAGGAGAATGAGAGAGGGGAGGAAGGGGAGAATGAGAGAGGGGAGGAAGGGGAGAGTGAGAGAGGGGAGGAAGGGGAGAGTGAGAGAGGGGAGGAAGGGGAGAGTGAGAGAGGGGAGGAAGGGGGAGAGTGAGAGAGGGGAGGAAGGGGAGAGTGAGAGAGGGGAGGAAGGGGAGAGTGAGAGAGGGGAGGAAGGGGAGAGTGAGAGAGGGGAGGAAGGGGAGAGTGAGAGAGGGGAGGAAGGGGAGAGTGAGAGAGGGGAGGAAGGGGAGAGTGAGAGAGGGGAGGAAGGGGAGAGTGAGAGAGGGGAGGAAGGGGAGAGTGAGAGAGGGGAGGAAGGGGAGAGTGAGAGAGGGGAGGAAGGGGAGAGTGAGAGAGGGGAGGAAGGGGAGAGTGAGAGAGGGGAGGAAGGGGAGAGTGAGAGAGGGGAGGAAGGGGAGAGTGAGAGAGGGGGGAGGAAGGGGAGAGTAAGAGAGGGGAGGAAGGGGAGAGTGAGAGAGGGGAGGAAGGGGAGAGTGAGAGAGGGGAGGAAGGGGAGAGTGAGAGAGGGGAGGAAGGGGAGAGTGAGAGAGGGGAGGAAGGGGAGAGTGAGAGAGGGGAGGAAGGGGAGAGTGAGAGAGGGGAGGAAGGGGAGAGTGAGAGAGGGGAGGAAGGGGAGAGTGAGAGAGGGGAGGAAGGGGAGAGTGAGAGAGGGGAGGAAGGGGAGAGTAAGAGAGGGGAGGAAGAGGAGAGTGAGAGAGGGGAGGAAGGGGAGAGTGAGAGAGGGGAGGAAGGGGAGAGTGAGAGAGGGGAGGAAGGGGAGAGTGAGAGAGGGGAGGAAGGGGAGAGTGAGAGAGGGGAGGATGGGGAGAGTGAGAGAGGGGAGGAAGGGGAGAGTGAGAGAGGGGAGGAAGGGGAGAGTGAGAGAGGGGAGGAAGGGGAGAATGAGAGAGGGGAGGAAGGGAAGAGTGAGAGAGGGGAGGAAGGGGAGAGTGAGAGAGGGGAGGAAGGGGAGAGTGAGAGAGGGGAGGAAGGGGAGAGTGAGAGAGGGGAGGAAAGAGAGAAAGAGGGCAAAAAAATACCAATTTTGTTGATGTTTGATATATCTCTGTGGGGAAAAAGTTCTTTTATCTGCTAGTGTGGTACATGACAACAGTGAGGACGGACGGAGGGTCAGGGAGGGCGGACGGATGGTCTGGGAGGGCGGATGGAGGGTCAGGGAGGGCGGATGGATGGTCAGGGAGGGCGGATGGAGGGTCAGGGAGGGCGGATGGAGGGTCAGGGAGGGCGGATGGATGGTCAGGGAGGGCGGATGGATGGTCAGGGAGGGCGGATGGAGGGTCAGGGAGGGTCAGGGAGGGCAGATGGAGGGTCAGGGAGGGCGGATGGACGGTCAGGGAGGGCGGATGGACGGTCAGGGAGGGCGGATGGACGGTCAGGGAGGGCGGATGGATGGATGGTCAGGGAGGGCGGATGGAGGGTCAGGGAGGGCGGATGGAGGGTCAGGGAGGGCGGATGGAGGGACAGGGAGGGCGGATGGATGGTCAGGGAGAGCAGATGGATGGTCAGGGAGGGCGGATGGAGGGTCAGAGAGGGCGGATGGAGGGTCAGGGAGGGCGGATGGAGGGTCAGGGAGGGCGGATGGCGGGTCTGGGCGGGCGGATGGAGGGTCAGGGAGGGCGGATGGAGGGTCAGGAAGGGCGGATGGAGGGTCAGGGAGGGCGGATGGAGGGTCAGGGAGGGCGGATGGAGGGTCAGGGAGGGCGGATGGACGGTCAGGGAGGGCGGATGGACGGTCAGGGAGGGCGGATGGATGGATGGTCAGGGAGGGCGGATGGAGGGTCAGGGAGGGCGGATGGAGGGTCAGGGAGGGCGGATGGATGGTCAGGGAGAGCAGATGGATGGTCAGGGAGGGCGGATGGAGGGTCAGGGAGGGCGGATGGAGGGTCAGGGAGGGCGGATGGAGGGTCAGGGATGGCGGATGGAGGGTCAGGGAGGGCAGATGGATTGTCTGGGAGGGGGGATGGATGGTCAGGGAGGGCGGATGGATGGTCAGGGAGGGCGGATGGAGGGTCAGGGAGGGCGGATGGATGGTCAGGGAGGGCGGATGGATGGTCAGGGAGGGCGGATGGATGGTCAGGGAGGGCGGATGGATGGTCAGGGAGAGCGGATGGATGGTCAGGGAGGGCGGATGGAGGGTCAGGGAGGGCGGATGGAGGGTCAGGGAGGGCGGATGGATGGTCAGGGAGGGCGGATGGATGGTCAGGGAGGGCGGATGGAGGGTCAGGGAGGGCGGATGAATGGTCAGGGAGGGCGGATGGATGGTCAGGGAGGGCGGATGAATGGTCAGGGAGGGCGGATGGAGGGTCAGGGAGGGCGGATGGATGGTCAGGGAGGGCGGATGGATGGTCAGGGAGGGCGCATGGATGGTCAGGGAGGGCGGATGGAGGGTCAGGGAGGGCGGATGGATGGTCAGGGAGGGCGGATGGATGGTCAGGGAGGGCGGATGGATGGTCTGGGAGGGCGGATGGTGGGTCAGGGAGGGCGGATGGAGGGTCAGGGAGGGCGGATGGATGGTCAGGGAGGGCGGATGGAGGGTCAGGGAGGGCGGATGGATGGTCAGGGAGGGCGGATGGAGGGTCAGGGAGGGCGGATGGAGGGTCAGGGAGGGCGGATGGATGGTCAGGGAGAGCGGATTGATGGTCAGGGAGGGCGGATGGAGGGTCAGGGAGGGCGGATGGATGGTCAGGGAGGGCGGATGGAGGGTCAGGGAGAGCGGATGGATGGTCAGGGAGGGCGGATGGAGGGTCAGGGAGGGCGGATGGAGGGTCAGGGAGAGTGGATGGATGGTCAGGGAGGGCGGATGGATGGTCTGGGAGGGTGGATGGATGGTCAGGGAGGGCGGATGGAGGGTCAGGGAGGGCGGATGGAGGGTCAGGGAGGGCGGATGGATGGTCAGGGAGGGCGGATGGATGGTCAGGGAGGGCGGATGGATGGTCAGGGAGGGCGGATGGAGGGTCAGGGAGGGCGGATGGATGGTCAGGGAGGGCGGATGGATGGTCAGGGAGGGCGGATGGAGGGTCAGGGAGGGCGGATGGAGGGTCAGGGAGGGCGGATGGATGGTCAGGGAGGGCGGATGGATGGTCAGGGAGGGCGGATGGATGGTCAGGGATGGAAGGAAAGGGAAGGCGGACAGAGGGAGAGGAAGGAGTATAATTTTACATAAGAGAGGGAAATAAATAATCCGCTTGTGACTAGAAACTCACGATGACGTGTGTGTGTGTGTGTGTGTGTGTGTGTGTGTGTGTGTGTGTGTGTGTGTGTGTGTGTGTGTGTGTGTGTGTGTGTGTGTGTGTGTGTGTGTGTGTGTGTGTGTGTGTGGATCCTGTCTCACGACTAACAATTTCGTAACTATCAGTTTCATGGCTAACAGCCTCACAGTTAACCACCTCAGTTAACACTCCACTTTAACACAGTCAATACCATCGAGAATTTTTACCAGACTGAGTAATTACCTTGTGACTCAATTAAGCGTAATGAACACTCTGAATTACTTTTAATGACAGGAGGGGAGGGGAGAGAATGTAATTGTCAGGGAATTGACACCAACTGATCTCCCATTGCAAGCACAGTTTATCAATTGCAGTTGCAGAGGAGAAAGAGTATTTCCACAGTACTGGGTCAGGGTAAGTTACAGCTTTTAATTCGTATTAATTAAAAATATACGGTTAAATATGACTTATTATATTCAAGGGAAAGAACGAAAGTCGTAGGGGCAACTGTTCCCCTTGGGAAGGCAAGGTTATTAGAATAGATCATTATTTTCATCACCAGGATGATCATCATAGTCACCTTCACATAAAAAGCCACACAAACGATATATATATATATATATATATATATATATATATATATATATATATATATATATATATATATATATATATATATATATATGTAATTTACCAATCTGCGGCAGGCCACAGTTCGACCCCACGACACATTGTCCCTCCTCAAGAGACAACACAATGTACATGTCACCTTATCCACTCAGCCATCGAGCTTACGAAGGTCACGCACCAAACAGAGCTAGGTATTTTTCGTGATCCGAGGACGCTCGTCGCAGTGGTATACTCAAGAATTAATTTCAGCCTCCTCCTCTGTGAATCCCCGCCTCCACAAGCAGTCTATATAGCAATGAAACCACGAAACAAGTGGCTTTGAATAATTTACCAACCTGCGGCTAAGGTGACATTTATGTTGTGTTGTCTCTTGAGGCGGGACAATGTGTCGTGGGGTCAAACCCTTTCCTGCCGTAGTTTAGTAAATGATTCAAAACCCAATTGTTTTGTTTGTGGAGGCGGGTATTCAAACAGGAGGAGGCTGAAATTAATCCTTGAGCATACCACTGCCACGAGTGTCCTCGGATCTCGACAAACATCTAGAGATAAGTGGAATGGAGATAAGAGAAAATGAACAAGAACAAGAACTAGTAAGAAAATAGAAGAAAACCTAGTGGGATGTGTATATATACTCTTCTACATGCATGTGTAGTATGAGCTAAGTGTAAGTAGAAGTAGCAAGACGTACCTGAAGTCTTGCATATTTATGAGACAGAGGAAAGACACTAGCAATCCTACCGTCGTGTAAAACAATTACAGGCTTCCGTTTTTTTTACACTCACTTGGCAGGACGGTAGTGCCTCCCAGGGCGGCTGCTGTCTACCAACCTACTATATATATATATATATATATATATATATATATATATATATATATATATATATATATATATATATATATATATATATATATATATATATATATATATATATGTAATATATATATATATATATATATATATATATATATATATATATATATATATATATATATATATATATATATATATATATATATATATATATATATATATATATATATATATATATGTAATATATATATATATATATATATATATATATATATATATATATATATATATATAATGTATATATATATAATGTGTGTGTGTGTGTGTGTGTGTGTGTGTGTGTGTGTGTGTGTGTGTGTGTGTGTGTGTGTGTATATATGTTATATTAGTTGACCGTCGATTAAGACGGTAGTTATTGTTTTGAATAAAATGTTAATTAAAATAAACAAGGAACAAGAGAGTTATATTCCTAAAGTTCCCTTAATTAAAGGTGAAACAAATTTTTCTTAAAGCTTTATAATGAAAGACGAAGTTTTCCACTCTTTATACTATAGTTTTTGTTTGTTGATCTAGAAACTTGTGACGAGGGTTCATGTGGCCCTGAATAAATACCTATACAAGTATCACTTACTAATATGTCAGTCGCAATCACCTGTAACTATCTGTAAGGACAAATATATTACCTGCCGCAAGACATTTTACCAAATTAATTTGCCCAGAGTAATGCCCCCCATATCACAAGTGCAAGCTATTTTCCCCATAAATCTAGAAAAGAAATATCAAAATCAAAGGAAAAGCACTCAGCTTATCACTGTTCTCTTGTTATTGTTGGGTTTAAGATTCACGAAGAACCAAGGGTCTCTGTCCATCTCTCTGATGTGATATTCATTACTGGAATTCTCTTGTAAATATTAACTATGTAATTCGTATTAATAATGTTATTTAAATAAAATATAGTTAAATGCAATAACATTTCCTCTTGCATTTTCAGTAATAAAATTAAGAATTTAAGGAAAAGAGAATTTTCGGGAGGGGGGGGGGAGGGAGGGAAGGGCAGATGTAAACATTGTTTATCACAAAATACGAGTTATCAACTAAAGCGATGCACATTGTATATAAATTTGGTACTGATTACACATTACACCCAGATTCCTTTAATTTTTTTAGCCTTGATTATGCAAAGGAAGAAGAGCTGAGGATATATCAACACTGGTGGGAGTCTCTCTCATGGACAGATGCAGCCCATTTAACCTCAAAATATGCAAGTCATACATTTTTACAAAATAAAAATTTGGTAATTAAACTGATGCAAAATGTATATACACAAGGTACTGTTTTTTTTTTTTTAAATTATATTTAGTGACCTCTCAGGATATCCCTGATTATACAAATTAACGATGTGTAAATCTTGGGTTCCTCTCAATTTGTATGTAAATATTACCTCCAGTATCTTCACGTTTTAGCCCTGAGGATGCAACGGATATGAAAATACATGCTGGTATTGACTGCCATCCTCCCAGGAAACGGCTAACTCAGTTACATTTGTGAGTTAGACGTGTGAATCATATTGTGATAAACAATTATACATAAACGGACTATACTATAATATCCGTGTATGAACTTCAAACACATCATAGCTGTGCCTCAAGATCATACTTTCAGTTTCTCGTTTAGTAACTGTACTTTTCACATTTTGATGTCAATTGCTAACATATACATCGTTTATATAAACACTTAAGAGTAAGTGAATGACTGTTAAAGGCACGACAATGTGTTGTTTTAGGGAAATTTTCAGTTACTAGAAACCCTGGAGATTACCTGGAGAGGGTTTCGGGGGTCAGCGCCCCTGACACTTATTGTGTTGTCTCTCAGTGTACTCGTGACGCCCCTGCTTTTCATCGGGGGAATATTGCATCTCCTGCCGAGTCTTTTGCTTTCATAGGGAGTGATTTTCGTGTGCAAGTTTGGTACCAATCCTTCCAGGACCTTCCAAGTGTATATTATCATGTATTTCCCTCGCCTGCGTTCCAGGGAATACAGATCAAGGACCTTCAACCGTTCCCAGTAGTTTAGGTGCCTTATCGTACTTACGTGTGCCGTGAAAGTTCTTTGTACGCTCTCCAGGTCTGCAATGTCGCCAGTCATGAAGGGGGCCGTTAGTGTACAGCAGTATTCCAGTCTAGAGAGCTATTTATCCCTAAATGAACATCACAGCGTCATAATCAAAAGAGAAAATTCACTAATAAATCGTGTTTTAATCAACGGTTAACTGTAGTAAAGTTTTATATGTACACATACACACACACATACATACATATATACATACATTACATACATACATGCATATGTACAGAAGTATTCATATTGTTCGCTTTTATTTGGAAGCGTTAGACCGTAACAAACGCTAGGATATAGATCAGTATAGCAAGTCAGTATGCGGGAGCGTATCGCAATCTTTTCGCGATTTATGCCCGCGATGTGTGTCGCAGTTTATCTGGTCTTGACTTCGATATAGCAGCGATAACCGTACAATGGAACAAGATGAAAGAGGAATAATGTATTTTACTTTATTTAGTTTCATTGACTTTCTCTCCGTTTTTTTCTCTATTCCTTATTTTTTCTTTGATTGTTATATACTTTCTGGCAGTTAGGTTATACATATATTGGGTAAAAAGACGCAAGTGCAACTAATGCGGCATTTTGTTGTGGCAACGTTTTGCTCTCCAGGAACTTTGTCAAGCCGTTACATCTTGATAAAGCTTCTGGAGAGCAAAACGTTGCCACAATAAAATGTCGCATTAGTTGTACTTGTGACCTTTTACCTAGCATATTATCGTCAATTTTGTCAACATTATTACAATTTCTCGCATATATGTTATACATAATTTATTGTGTTTTATATAATTTTTGTTCGTTGGTTACTGGGGCAAGGGATACACAATGAGTCTCCCTCTCAAGTGTGCCGCAGCCAGGCAGTTGTTAAGTCGGTCTGCAAGTAACGTCACAGAGGCCATAATAAACGTCACCTCCAGCCTACACTCCATCCTTCATAACTCAACCCACCATCTTGAATCTCACGCTTCCGTACACCCTGTGTGTGTGTGTGTGTGTGTGTGTGTGTGTGTGTGTGTGTGTGTGTGTGTGTGTGTGTGTGTGTGTGTGTATGTGTGTGTATATATGTTTAGAAGGAGATAGAAATGGAGAATTGGTGTATTCATTTCCAAACCTCACTGAACACATGGTCACTTACGAAAGTGTCTACCTTGGGTAGATCAATTCAAAGACTCTGGTTTTATATGTCGTTGATTAAAGGTAAATGACAGGAAGTGGTTAGCGGTAACAAAGAAAATCTTAGCTCAACGGAAAGGAAGCCACAGCATCTCTCCCGACTTGATGACGATCAAAAACGTCCAAGATGGAGTCAACATGATACCAAGAAGAGATAGTACAGAGAATGTGTGGTGCATTCCCTGTACGTCTACAACAGTTGGGGTCTTCTTCCACAAGAGGCAAACGGATGAAGATGCAACTACAGGTTTCAAAAAGTCCCAAAAATATCACAATAGACTGGGAGTCTCAGCTCGTGTGGAAAATGCCCATTCAGGCTTTGGAAAGGGTTGGGAAAATACCCAATAAGAAAATCAATCAGGACTCCAAGACAGGAATTTTTTGTTTCTGAACCTCTGTGTTGCGATCGAGTGAGGGAATGCCTCTTGCGTTCTACGCACATGTTTCTGTTCAGCGGTGAAGTTTGTACAGTGAAAATGCCAGTGATGTCACTGTGTGTAATGTAATCTTCAGTCTTGCAACACAAATCAGTTATATGGTCTGGCTTCGTTGTAAAGTACTGTGTACTCTGATACAGAGTTTGCAGGGTCGAGTCCTACTGTGGACGTAGAGATGTTTGTATATATATATATATATATATATATATATATATATATATATATATATATATATATATATATATATATATATATATATATATATATATATATATATATGTGTGTGTGTGTGTGTGTGTGTGTGTGTGTGTGTGTGTGTGTGTGTGTGTGTGTGTGTGTGTGTGTGTGTGTGTGTGTGTCGTGCCGAATAGGCAGAACTTGCGATCTTGGCTTAAATAGCAACGTTCATCTTGCCATATAGGACAAGCGAAAATTTGTGTATGCAACAATTTTACCAAAATCATTCTGAACCTAACGAAAAAAATATATTTCACTGTGTTTGTTTAGCATTAAATTACTGTAAACAAATCTAAAATATATTTAGTTGGGTTAGGCTAAAATAAATTGTTCTTTTTATAATAAGGTTAGGTAAGTTTTCTAAGTTCCTTTTGGTGCAAAATATAAATTTTTACACCAACATTAATGAAAAAAATATATCTTTAAACGTATAAGAGAAAATTTTAGAAAGGACTTAATTTTAAATGAGTTCTTGCTAATTGACCAGTTTTCATATTCGGCACGACATATATATATATATATATATATATATATATTATATATATATATATATATATATATATATATATATATATATATATATATATATATATATATATATATATATATATATATATATATATATATATATATGAATGAATGATAGCCAATGTGAAAAAATAGTGAAATTCCAAGCGTTTTCGTGATTTCTCACATTATTAAGGACTATAAAAGTAAAACATTAACAGGAAGGCATATGAAGACTTTAAGGCCGATGGTAAAAATGTGTCCTCATGTGTTAGATGATTCGAGGGTCAGTTCAGCACTCCTGACCCGGCGGTATTATGATCAAGACCAGTTATACAAATTTCTATCTCATAATAGGTATTAACGTAAATTCTCACCGTAGACTGAGAGACATATAGGTGTTCCTGCATCACCTGTCGTTGTGTGATGCTTAAACTGATTTTCTAAGACTATATACCAAACTATAGTTTTAGTTTGTATTATATAATTATTTTAATTAAAAAGATCAAACTAGTAAACACCGAAGCGTTCGCACGCACACACACACACACACACACACACACACACACACACACACACACACACACACACACACACAAACACACACACACACACACACACACACACACACACACACACACACACACACACACACACACACACACACACACACACACACACACACACACATGGAGAAGATCATCAGGAGGAGAGTGGTGGAGCACCTGGAAAGAAACAAGTGTATAATTGACAACCAGCATGGTTTCAGGGAGGGAAAATCCTGTGTCACAAACCTATTAGAGTTTTATGACAAGGTGACAGAAGTAAGACAAGAGAGAGAGGGGTGGATCGACTGCATTTTTTTGGACTGCAAGAAGGCCTTCGACACAGTTCCTCACAGGAGGTTACTGCAAAATCTAGAGGATCAGGCACACATAACAGGAAAGGCACTGCAATGGATAAGAGAATACCTTACAGGGAGGCAACAACGAGTCATGGTACGTGATGAGGTGTCAAAGTGGGAGCCTGTGACAAGCGGGGTTCCACAGGGGTCAGTCCTAGGACCTGTGCTGTTCTTGGTATATGTGAATGACATAACGGAAGGGATAGACTCAGAAGTGTCCTTGTTTGCGGACGATGTGAAGTTAATGAGAAGAATCAAATCGGATGAGGATCAGGCAGGACTACAAAGAGACCTGGACAGGCTACAAGCCTGGTCCAGCAACTGGCTCCTTGAGTTTAACCCCGCCAAATGCAAAGTCATGAAGATTGGGGAAGGGCAAAGAAGACCGCAGACACAATATAGTTTAGATGGCCAAAGTCTGCAAACCTCACTCAAGGAAAAAGATCTGGGGGTGAGTATAACACCGAGCATATCTCCTGAGGCGCACATCAATCAGATAACTGCTGCAGCATTACGGGCGCCTGGCAAACCTACGGATAGCGTTCCGATACCTCAGTAAGGAGTCGTTCAAGACTCTGTATACCATTTACGTCAGACCCATACTGGAGTATGCAGCACCAGTTTGGAATCCACACCTAGTCAAGCACGTCAAGAAATTAGAGAAAGTGCAAAGGTTTGCAACAAGACTAGTCCTAGAGCTACGGGGATTGTCCTACGAAGAAAGGTTGAGGGAAATCGGCCTGACGACACTGGAGGCCAGGAGGGTCAGGGGAGACATGATAACGACATATAAAATACTGCGCGGAATAGACGAGGTAGACAAAGACTGGATGTTCCAGAGATGGGACACAGACACAAGAGGTCACAATTGGAAGTTGAAGACTCAGATGAATCAAAGGGATGTTAAGAAGTATTTCTTCAGTCATAGAGTAGTCAAGCCGTGGAATAGCCTAGAAAGTGAAGTAGTGGAGGCGGGAACCATACATAGTTTTAAGGCGAGGTATGATAAAGCTCATGGAGCAGGGAGAGAGAGGACCTAGTAGCAATCAGTGAAGAGGCGGGGCCAGGAGCTATGACTCGACCCCTGCAACCACAAATAGGTGAGTACAAATATGTGAGTACACACACACACACACACACACACACACACACACACACACACCCACCCACACCCTCACACACACACACACACACACACACACACCCACCCACACACACCCACCCACACCCAAACACACACCCGCACCCATACCCACACACACACACAAACACACACACACACACACACACACACACACACACACACCCACACACACACACACA
>NC_091300.1:26997044-27077044 GCF_038502225.1 Cherax quadricarinatus | reverse complement strand
TCAGTACTTTATATGTCGTTATCATGTCCCCCCTATCTCTCTTGTCTTCCAGTGTCGTCAGACGATTTCCCTTAACCTCTCCTCGTAGGACATGTCCCTTAGCTCTGGAACTAGTCTTGTTGCAAACCTTTGCACTTTCTCTAATTTCTTGACGTGACCAGGTGTGGGTTCCAAACTGGTGCTGCATACTCTGATACGGGCCTGACGCACACAGTGTACAGAGTCTTGAATGATTCCTTACTGACGAGTCAGAACACTATTCCTAGGTTTGAGAGGCGCCCATATGCTGCAGCAGTTATCTGGTTGATGTGCGCCTCAGGAAATGTGCTCGGTATTATACTCACACCAAAATCCTTTTCCCTTTCCTCATCCGATTTGATTCTCCTCATTAACTTCACATCATCTTCAAAGAGGGATACTTTTAAGTCTATCCCTTCCGTCATGTCATTCACATATACCAAAAACATTACTGGTCCTAGAACTGACCCCTGTTCAACCCCGCTCGTCACAGGCACCCAGTCTGACACCTCATCACGTACCATGACTCGTTGTTGCCTCCCTGTCAAGTATTCTCTGATCCATTGCAGTGCCCTTCCTGTTATGCATGCCTGATCCTGTAGCTTTTGCACTAATCTCTTGTGAGGAACTGTGTTGAAGGCCTTCTTGCAGTCCAAGAAAATGCAATCTACCCACCCCTCTCTCTTGTGTCTTACTTCCGTTACTTTGTCATAAAACTGCAGTAAGTTTGTGACACGTAATTTCCCTTCCTTGAAATAGTTAGGGTTGTCATTTATAAGCTTGTTCCACAACTCTCCTCCTGATAATCCTCTCTATGACTTTGCATACTGTAGATGTCAGTGACACTGGTCTGCAGTTTAATACCTCATATCTGTCTCCTTTCTTAAAAATTAGGACTACACTGTCGTCGTCCATATCTCGGGTAGTTATTCATTTTCAATGGATGTGTTAAAGATTGTTGTTAATGGTACACACAGCGTCTCAGCTCCCTCTTTAAGGACCCACGGAGAGATGTTGTCCGGTCCCGTGGCCTTTGAGGTACCCAGTCCACGTAGTAGCTTCTTCACCTCCTCCTCAGTTGTGTGTATTTCATCCAGCACTTGTTGGTATATCGCTTGTTGGCGTACGCCCCTATTTTTAACTTCCCGGAGTCTTTTCTGTCTCCACTGTAAATACTTCTTTAAATCTCATGTTGAGCTCCTCGCATACTTCTTGGTCGTTTCTTGTGAGTTTCTCCACCTTCCTTCCTCAACCTGATTACCTGGTCCTTGACTGTTGTTCTCTCCTGATGTGGCTATGAAACAGTGTGTATGTTCTTGGGTGGGTGAGTTGTGTGTGTGGGTATGTGTTTGTGTGTGTGTGTGTGTGTGTGTGTGTGTGTGTGTGTGTGTGGGTGTGGGTGTGCGTGTGTGTGTGTGAGGAATAAAGGCAAAGCTTTTATTGACCCACTGTTTCGCTTTGTGTAGAGTGAAATGTCTGAATACTAGCTTGGTCTCTTTCTTCTATATATCTTTTTTTTTGTTTTATGCATGAGGGTGAGTCGCCTTTCCATGCAAACTCTCTTACGTCATACTAAGTTCAACAAGGATGCTAAATTCAGTAGATTTTTTCATTCTCGAAAAAACATGTATTTATTTACAACAGTTCTCTTGTTGGTAATTTCGTATGTATGTATAGTGTTCGAACGTACCGGACCTTGAACAAACTGGAGTCCGGACAGTTTTGTACAGGGAAAGTTGACCGGTCTTTGAACGTTTTTCTGGAGTCCGAAAACACTGGCTCGTTTACAATTCATTTGCAAAAAAACTACAGGAAAGCCCTATTTCAACAGTGACCTTTTACACTGACCTAACTGTCAGAAACTTTTGGAAGAGTCCGTTCATCATCCTCCAGTGTATGTGGCTGATTAAAGCCTGAGAACTTTCTGCAGTTCTAACACCACCTTGGAAGAAATTAAGTTCAAACTCCGAGGTTCCACTGTATATATTACGAGTACCCATAAATATGGGTGAAACTTTTAATCCTATTAATTCTGGTCCAAGTACGAATCTGGGTTTGGAGACTGGTTGATTTGAGGAATGAATGTCGGCTGTATGAAATAAAACTCATTTTATTTCATACATGGATACTGTCTCTCTCTGTTTCTCTCTCTCTTTCTCTATCTCTCTTTCGATGGATCTCAGCAATACTTTCAAGATATTAGATATACGATCTCATTAGTGTGGTATTATGTGGATGTAAGATTTATTACTCGCCAGGATATATTACTTTGCCGTCATTGCGCATGTCTGGTACTTGTGACTTACGTGTGGCTAGTTTTGAGGGTTCTTATATTCTCATAGCCTGTTCGGAAGGTCAACCAGACTGTTTTTGTTAGTTTCTAGCATGTTTACATAGGCATCGCAACCTGGTTAATCTGGCACATTTCGGACGTTATATTGCAGTTTATGATCGTGTACTCGTTGTTGTACTTGCTTAGTTAACTTTCTAGTGTCGAGTTATAGCTCCTGGTCCCTTTTCTCTAATTTTTATGGACTGGCTTTTCTGATATCTGACCTACAGAGCCCGATCATACCTACTCTAGAGACTGTGTATATTATTTGAGTCCATCACTTCTTCATTATCCAGAGATTATTAAAGAAATATTTTAAAATTCCCCGGAGGCTGCCATCTATGTCTAGATGCGTCTTCCTTGTGGCTGCCATCTATGTCTAGATGCGTCTTCCTTGTGGCTGCCATCTATGTCTAGATGCGTCTTCCTTGTGGCTGCCATCTATGTCCAGATGCGTCTTCCTTGTGGCTGCCATCTATGTCCAGATGCGTCTTCCTTGTGGCTGCCATCTATGTCCAGATGCGTCTTCCTTGTGGCTGCCATCTATGTCCAGATGCGTCTTCCTTGTGGCTGCCATCTATGTCCAGATGCGTCTTCCTTGTGGCTGCCATCTATGTCCAGATGCGTCTTCCTTGTGGCTGCCATCTATGTCCAGATGCGTCTTCCTTGTGGCTGCCATCTATGTGTCCTGGCTCTTCTTTGCATCTTCTTTGTGGCAGAATAATAATAATATTATTGTTTATTAGCCATGTTTATAATCGCGTTAAAAATATGGAGAGTATAACCAGCATCATTAATGTCGTGATGAATGGTTTGAAAAACCGACAAGTGCTGCTTAAGTGTCTCAATCTTCATCATTAATGTCATAAACCAGTTATGTTTTTTTTTTAATTCCTTTCTCCCTGTTTTTTACCCACAGTTCTGCGTGACGACTTCCGCAGCTCCCCGAGCGGCGCGAGGGTGGTGGCTGGGGAGAGAGCAGTGCTCGAGTGCTACCCTCCCAAAGGGCATCCTGAACCACTGGTCTCCTGGACCAAGGACGGTCACACTCTCGTCCTTGATGACAGGTGAGACGAAGTACATGTGTACACACACACACACACACACACACACACACACACACACACACACACACACACACACACACACACACACACACACACACACACACACACACACACACACCACTTCTCTTTTTCCTGTTTCTGCAACTTCGATTGCTCCCTTTGTCATCTCTTCCCTTATGCCCAGCTTCTCCTCATCAACTGTACTTCATTCCCTACCTTCATATGCCCTCCCCATACCCGATATTCTCTTTCCTTATCCCTATATTCTTATACCCTCCCTCCCCCCATATTCTCTTCACACCTGCTCTTTGTTTTTCTTCCTCCCCTTTCAAACAAACCTTCTAGTGTCTCGTGTGTTAGTTACTCCTCTGCCTGCTTCCTCCCTATTCTTCGTCCCTTCACCTGCACTCTCACATTTTAAATCTGTTCCTGCTCCCCTTCTTCCCTTCTTGTGTGTCTCTCTGTCTCTCTCTCTATCCCCCCTTCTCCTCGTCTCTATTCCTGCACACTTCTACGTCCCTTCTCACCCTCACCCCTCTCCTTCTCCACTCTCCCTCATCCCTCTCCCTCATCCCTTTCCCTCACCCTCATCTCTCAGGCCTCATCACAACTCAAACTTCAAACTCCGTTATGTTTACTTAGTATTTACGCACCAGTGTGTGCTGGCCTCAGTGTTAATTACTGACCTTAATGGCTTTACAGTAGGCCTGCGCTACCCCAGCCTACCTCTATGATGGCCTGCGCTACCCCAGCCTACCTCTATGGTGGCCTGCGCTATCTCTGTCTACCTCCATGGTGGCCTGCGCTACCCCACCTTAACCTCCATGGTGGCCTGTGCTATTCCAGCCTACCTCCATGTCCACTATACTCAAATTTAAAAAAAATATATACATTTCTCTCTCTCTCTCTCTCTCTCTCTCTCTCTCTCTCTCTCTCTCTCTCTCTCTCTCTCTCTCTCTCTCTCTCTCTCTCTCTCTCTTTCGTCCCTGCTCGATTCTTTTTCCTTTCTTTCTTGTACTGTCCATCCTTAAATCTCTGTCGGTCTATTCCATTCCACTATCCCATCTCCTTTTTGTCTCTCTTCCCCAAGGTTTTCCATCCTATTACCTCCCTTCCCCTTCCTCGCCACCCTTCTCAATTCTCACTCCCCTCTTTCTCTCCCTCCCTCCTGTTTACCCAGCATTTCAAACGCTCTAAATGTTCCTAACAGGTTGCAGTGACGCATCAACATGGCCAGACATGTTCAGTCATTCTGAGACATGTTCAGCCATTTTTATGCATTGTTTTTACACACGTCCAGGTATGTTTATATATGTTCAGACATGTTTATGCGTGTTCAGATATATTCAGAAATATCTAGTCTTGTATAGTAATATTCAAACATGTCTAGACTTGTATAGTCATATTCAAACATGTCTAGACTTGTATAGTCATACTTAGGCATGCTCAGGAATATCCAGATTTGTATAGCCATATTCAGACGTGTTTGCCTCATGTTTTGTATCGTTCCAGCCAGGTTAAATCGTAACAAAATGGGTCACAGTAATTTTTTTTATTAGTTTTTGACTTATGATATGTTTGGGGTAGCGATAAACCCACAAGCAATACACACCTCACCTGGAATTTGTGATAATCAACTCTGATCCGAAGAACAGGAGAACACTGTTTATTTTCTTTTTTAATGCAGCTGGTGTAAATGTTCAGCTTAATCCGTTTCCTATCGTTTCCTATCGTTTCCTATCGTTTCCTGTCGTTTCCTATCGTTTCCTATCGTTTCCTGTCGTTTCGCTCATTATTTCATAAAATTTGTACCATTTTTTTTATATTGTCTTCAAGGTGTTTCTAGTGACTTTTATTGCTGTGTTCCAGTGAGGGTGTTTCCAGTATCTTTTATTACTGTCTTCTATCGTTCCTTGTCGTTTCCTATCGTTTCCTATCGTTTCCTGTCGTTTCGCTCATTATTTCATAAAATTTGTACCATTTTTTTATATTGTCTTCAAGGTGTTTCTAGTGACTTTTATTGCTGTGTTCCAGTGAGGGTGTTTCCAGTATCTTTTATTACTGTCTTCCAGTGAGTGTTTCCATACCTTTTATTGCTGTCTTCCAGTAAGTGTTTCAATACCTTTCATTACTGTCTTTCAGTGAGAATGTTTCCAGCATCTTTTCTACATTTTAATTCATACTTCGTAGCTCTGAAATAGAAATCGTTGCACTTACGTGGATTTTTTTTATCTATATTTTGATAAATTTGCCGCCACCTGTAGTAATTTAGTATCTCTTATCTGCGCTGTCTGGTCTCTCATAAACTAGTTCGCAATTTTTTTTAGCTCTTTTTCCTTTCTGCATCCTCTATCCCTTCTGCTTCACCCTCTTCCATTCTCTGTACTTTAGCCACAAACACTACTTTCTTCTGTCTTTGATTATCCTACCTCTATCATTTTAAACTTGTCTTTATTGCTTCATAGAGAGTATTTGCCTTCGCATCCTGTTTCTATATTGCAGCTATAATCAAATATAATTATTTGGTCCCTATTTTTTTCAAATTTTTAGTGGTCATTGTACATTGGATGTTTTCCCATTGTCATAATTTTGATTATGGTTAAGATGCGAGACGCCGGTAGCGTACAGGAGAATTCTGCTCAGTAAGGTGAGTGGGGACTTTATGATACACAAGATCGGCTTTGTCAGGTGTGAGCACCACTCGGTGCTTTCAGTCGTTAAGTGTATAAGTACAAAGCAGTGAATGGGTCCAGTACAACCGTACTAGGTTTTGTCAGTTCAGATATTGTAAAAGCTTAAGTCAGTTAAGACTGACAGGTACAAGAGCCAGAGAATTCAGTTGCTGAGTGTACTTGTACAGGTGAAAATGTGTAAGTATAATATCCACATGCTAACATAGTGTGCAGGTAGTGTACATATATGTGTGGGTTCTTACTGAGTTGTACTCACCGAAATATGTGTGTGTGTGTGTGTGTGTACTCACCTATTTGTGGTTGCAGGGGTCGATTCACAGCTCCTGGTCCCGCCTCTTCACTGAACACTACTAGGTCCTCTCTCTCTCCCTGCTCCATGAGCTTTATTGTATTGTCGTCTTAAAGCTATGTATGGATCCTGCCGCCACTACATCACTTTCCAGACTATTCCACTCCCTGACAACTCTGTGAATGAAGAAATACTTCCTTACATCTCTTTGACTCATCTGAGTCCTCAACTTCCAATTGTGACCCCTTGTTTCTGTGTCCCATCTTTAGAACCTCCTGTCTCTGTCCACCCTGTAAATTCCTCGAAGTATTTGGTATGTTGTTATCATGTCTCCCCTAACCCTCCTGTCTTCCAGTGTCGTCAGGCCGATTTCCCTTAACCTTTCTTCGAAGTTCATTCCCCTTAGCTATGGAACTAGTCTTGTTGCAAACCTTTGCACTTTCTCTAATTTCTTGACGTATTGACCAGGTGTGGGTTCCAAACTGCTGTTGCATACTCCAGTATGGGCCTGACGTACACGGTGTACAGTCTTGAACGCTGTTCTCAGGTTTGCCAGGCGCCCATATGCTGCAGCAATTATCTGCTTCATGTGCACCTCAGAAGATGTGCCCGGTATTATACTCACCCCAAGATCTTTTTCCTTGAGTGAGGTTTGCAGTCTTTGGCCACCTAGCCTGTACGCTGTCTGGGGCCTTCTTTGCCCTTCCCCAATCTTCATGACTTTGCATTTGGCAGGGTTAAATTCAAGGAGCCAGTTGCTGGACCAGGTTTGCAACCTGTCCAGGTCTCTGTCAGATACTTGCATGGCGTAATTAAGTCTTCCTCAATGTTTCTCTCCTCTAAGATTGTCAGGTTTAGTTTCTTCATTCCCTCCCCCTCTTACCTCTCTCTACTCTCTTTTGCTTCAGCTTTTTATGCCTCTCCCTTTTGCTTCAGCTCTTGATGCCTCTCCCATCACCTCTCCTCTTGCTTTTCTCCTCACAACCCTTTCTACTCTGGATCCTCAACCCTCTCTCCATTCACCTGTCTCCTTTCTCCATTATCCCTTTCCTCGAACCCTTCTTAACTCTCTTCACCCCTCTCTCCTCTCTCCCTCCACTTCACCTTACTCTTCTCTCACCCTTCACCCCTCTTTCCTCTCTCCCCTCGCCCTTCTCTCCAATATCAATTATTCCTTTTATCCCTCTCTCCTCTCACCTCCCTCAATCCCCTCTTCCACCTATACGTATTATCAAATTCTCCATTCCAATTTCCTCTCGTCTTTCTTCCACTTTCTTCACTCCTACTTCTTCCAGTCCTGTTCTTCCCTCTGTCTCCCCTCTTCCCTTCCCCTCAGCTCTTCCCAGGGGACCATCTTCTCCCACTGAGTGTATGTCCTTTTCAGAAGAACAACTTTCCTGAGAGACTGATACAGAAACCTGGTCTTCATTTCGTATGTTAAGTTTCTTACAACTTGTTGAATGGTGTCTACACATAGTCTGTTTTTGGATGGAGGGGGCGGGTGGATTTAATGGTTTGTAGGGGTGTCAGAGGACATATTGATTTTTTATATATTTAGCAAAGCTGAATCCACAAGCAGTGTGATGCTGCCCTATTCTCTATGATAGTTACATAATGTGAGCAATACTATGTTTCCCACTTGTATTTCACCTCACAAGGATGAAGTACATACTGTTAAAATCTGTCAGCTTGAGCTGAGAGTCTTCAGTAGGGCAATGAGGGCATCGTCAAGTGCTTCATTAGAGATTAAAGAAGCTACCAGAGTTTCAATGGACACAATCAGCCAAAGGTGGAGCAACTAGGCCTGGTGATGCATGATCGGACGGCCATAGAATTTGTATGACTACGACTTTGTCCCCAAAATTATACTGAAGATGACTTTGGGGCCAAAATGAGATGAAGACCTCTAGTGGGAAGGTTGGAAAGTTGCCCTGTTAGGCTTAATCGAGTTCCCAACAACGAATTTCTAATGCTTCTTGTAATGCTAAAAATAACGTTTTCTTTATTTCAAGTTAGGCTGCGTTAGGTGAGTTTTGGTTGATTTAGGCTAGGCTAGGTCATGCTAAGTAAAGCTAGGTTAGGGTAGATTGTTAGGTTAAGCAGTTACGTTAGGTAAAGTTAGCCAAGGTTTTGTTAGGTGAAGTTAGCTTAAAGATTAGGCTACAATAGAATAGGTAAGTTGTATTAGGCTAGGATCAGTTTAGTATGCATTGGTTAGGTTAAGTTAGGTTTTTCCGAAGTTTAGTTAGGTTAAATCAGCTTAGATCAAATTAGGTGAGTCTAGGATTTGTTGGGTTTAGCAACGTTAGATTGTTATTTTAGCATAGGTTGGGGAAAATCCCCAAGAAGCAAGAAAAACATTCGCTACGTCTGGCAGTGAGGTATCTGAGTGTGTCCAGAAAACGTTTAAATCTTCACGTTCACCACTCGTTAAACTACCCTCCCCATCCTTGGATTAAACCTGATTACCTCCCATTTCCCTGTAGCTGTGTGACTCTCCCTCTCTACTTGTTTAGCTGTTCATATGGTATAATAATAGCAAAGAAATTACTCACGTGTGTCGTACATGTTCCTGAGGATGGGTACAGTTCTACTGGCGGCGTTTGATAGAGACGACTATCGCCTCAAGCATAGAGGAGAAGCGGGAGTGTGGGGGAAAGGTGGACGTGAGGCAGGGAAAAAGGGAAAAGGAGAGAATAAGAAAAGGAGGATGGGAGGAGAGACGGAAGCAGGGAGGAAGGGAAGGAGGTGGATTATCTTAGGTGGACTTTTAAGATACAGACAACTTTGGCCTTTGGTTGGAGAGAGAGAGAGAGAGAGAGAGACAACTTACAGCACTTCGCCGCATCTCGCATCTGCTTGACAGTAGGGGTTGCAAGATTCTGTACGAGGCACAAGTACACTCACACCTTGAGTATGCTCCACTTTCTTGGTTTGCCTGCCCCCCTTCTCATCTGCAACTGCTTGACAGAGTAGAGAACAGAGCAAGACGTCTCATCTCTCGCCTGGACCAATCCTGGATAGATCTGCTATTTCAGCAGAGCCTTCAACACAGGGGGAATGTGGGTGGCCTTACTGTTATGTACAAGGCCAACACTGTCAAAGTATCACACTTGGATCCACTTCGAGGACAGCGTGAAGCAAGTTTCTATACCACAAGACGGGCAGAAAGCAGCAACTTCACTCTGGCTGTATCCTTCTCCAGAACATCACTTCATCTGAGATCATTTATCCCCAGGATAACTCGAGTATGGAACACATTTGTACAGCATTATAATGTCAACGAGATAAAGTCAGTTGATCAGATGAAAATGTCTGGCCCACAGATGGCTCCAACTTCCTCGTGTTCCCTACTTTTGTGTTTCATAGTAAAAATTCTTTCAAATGAGCTGATGTAGGTAACAGCTCTAAGTTTGTTATTAAAGTCAGGAATCCTTAACCTGTAAATAGCTTGTCAATAAAGCTAGAGATCCAAAACCTTGTCAAACAGAGAGAGAGAGAGAGAGAGAGAGAGAGGAGAGAGAGAGCGAGACAGAGAGAGAGAGAGAGAGAGAGAGAGAGAGAGAGAGAGAGAGAGAGAGAGAGAGAGAGAGAAGGGGCGGTAGGACGAGGTGGGGATGGATGGTTAAATAAATGGATAAAGAGAAGAAGAAAAATATAAGGAGGGAGGAAGATATAAGGAAGGAGAAGAAGGAAAAATAAAAGAGGAAAAGAGAAGGAACAAATATCGTAGAGAGAGGGAGGGAGAGATAGAAAGGGAAAGAAAATGAAAGAGAGACTTAGTGAGAGGGAAGGAGGGGATGTAGTTTGCGTGGTAGTTAGGTAACTGAGGGAGTTTGTTTTGAAGGGGACACTTTTGATGCTCCCAGACAACATGGTAGTCAGAGAGGAGCAAGTAACTGCTAGTCCTGCCTCTTTAACTAGGATGTCTGCAATTAATGAATCCTCCCCCCTCCTTAGTTATTGTCATACCTACTTTTGAAACTGTGTACGAAGTTTCCTTCTACCACTTCCTTATCTTTTCCTTTTACTTTTGTAATGCTCTGCTTTCGTTGCTTCTAAGTCACTGTGTCTATGATCGTCGTATTTTGACTGTCCCTGCATGACCTGTCAGTTTATCTAAGTATCTAATTCTCCGTAATTATATCTAATTATGATTTTCCCTGTTCAAAGATCTTCACAACAAATTCGTCCAGCCTCTCCTCAGAGTGTTTCTTTCTCAGCTACAGGACAAGTCTATCTGGAGGCCACGAGAAATTTCATGGTTCCTGAGCATGTTCATATAAAGTGGGAGCTGCACGCCGGAGCTGTATACTCTATAATTAGCCATGATTACTCTAACTATATATTGAGGAAAATTTGGCAAAAAAAATTTAATATTTTATATGAAATGAACAATCTTGTTCACAGTATATTAAAGCTTTCTGAGATTTTTCATTTTTTTCCAGAAAATTCAATTTTTGTTATTCACTAAAATTAAGATATACTGTAAATGCATATATCGTAAGCAGCGTTGTGAAGACTTTGTTGTTGAAGGTGCTCCTAAAGGCTGTTACGAAGTTCAACAACCTCAGAACAGAAGCGGGGGTAACAAAGGATAGAGAGATTGAAGTGGCAGCTTGTCTCCGAGACAGGCTCAACCAGACTATGTTTCCAAGAAGAGAAAATTTTTTTGAAGTATTGACATGGAGAAAAGAGTCTAACCAAAATAGGTGCGAAGCTCTGAGACGTGGTTTCTCTGCACACGGCGGGGGTAGCACACCGCTTGGACCATATCTTCGTCACTTGGTAATCCGTTTAATCCGTTCAGTGGTTAGGCATCCGCTGCCTTAGCCAAGTTGAGTCCCCTCTCCCCCAGATAATCATCTCATAATGATGCCACGTAAGAGTTTTGGGCGTAAACTGATGTTTAATGCTACAGAAGCTTTATGTATTTGTAAATCCATTCATGTCTCTCAAATAACGCTGTCACACTCTTATGTAACAATATTACTCCTCATGAATAACAATGTTACTTTCTTAAATAATAGTATCGCTCTTAAAAAAAGTATCTCACTCTTAAATAGCAGTATCGCTCTCTTTCATAAATAACTGTATATCTCAAGAGCTCACATTCACTCGACCTTCCGAAGCTCGCAAACCTAACCTAGCAGAGTGGACTAAGTTGTCACTTTCTGTTTAAAAAGGCAACAAGAGGCCGACAAGCATGGTAGTAGAAGAAGCCTTTATGTAAACAATATTTTGCTCACAATCGAACTATGTGAACTTTAAAAAGTTCATCTGTGAACAAAACGTTGCCGAAAGTAAAGGCTTACTCTCGTATAAGTGCCTTTGAAGCCCCACCCGCTCCTCTCTCCAAGCCTCGACACTGAGCTTTGTTGAAGTCGATTGAGTGTAATGGAGAACAATATACATCGCTTAAATCAATAGAGGAAAGAAAGAAACCTCATTTTTTCCCCTCGCAGAATTCCATGTTCTAGAGTCAAGGTCCAGGAAGTGAACCTTTCAGTGCCTCACAAAAGATGGTTTCAAGGCGCCTGTGAAGGAACGTTAGTGAAGTCTGAATAGACTTCTTTTATTTTTCTTTCCTTTAAAGAGGCTTCCGTCTCCAGCGGTTCAGATGTCTGATTACGTCGTGTTAATGGCGTACTGTCTTGCTTTGTTCTGACTCTTGTGTGGCATCCGACGATGCTTCATAAAAGCCGCCGAAAGTGCTTCTACTCGAGGCAGCAAGAGTGCTTCTGCTCTCAAAGCGGTTTAAAGAGCAACAGTTGCTCTTCTACTCTCAAGTACGTTTAGAAGGCGACAGAACCACTGCTGTTCTTAATAAGGTTTAAAAAGACGACGAGATCACCACTATTGTTAAATTGTCTCAGAAGACAACGATAACACCGCTATTATTCAACTTTTTAGAAGAAAATGAGAGCACTGCAACTCCTCGACCGTTTTAGAAAACAAGAACTCTAATCTCTTCCGCTTTAGAAAATAACGAGAACACTAATATTAATCAACTATTTTAGGAAACGAGAATACTACTGCTCTTGAATCGGTTTAGAAGTAGAATGTTGTTTTTTTTCTTGAAGTTCACTCTTGCATAGGGTTGAAGTCTGAGATGCAGTCTCGTGACTGTTTTTATGAAGCAGCTGGGAATGTACAATGGCTGGCGAACGCTACGGTAATTAATCAATATGAACGCTCCAACCAATAAACAATATGTACTTAACAAATAATTACACATGCCATATATTTCTCATAAATTAAAAAAAAAATTGCTTACGCACGCAAAGTTTTTAATTTTAAAAAGTATCCTGAGAGAGAGAGAGAGAGAGAGAGAGAGAGAGAGAGAGAGAGAGAGAGAGAGAGAGAGAGAGCGAGCACAGTGCCCTACTGTGTCTCAGTGTAAACTGTTTTTAAGGCGATGTAAAAGCGACAATAAAAAGGGCGGTCGAACACACTGCTCGAGTCCTGTGAATGGACGAAAATAAAGATTCCTGACTATGGAAAGGAAAACCAAAAAGGAGCGAGGGAGGGTGAGAAGAAGTTGGGGTGAGGACGGAGGAGAAACTCGTTTTCTAAGGGGAAGGGAAGAAGGTTTGTTATTATTGTAATAGTGGATGGGAGAAGAACTCTAGATTTTTATTTGGGTAGAAGGAAAGGGAAAGCTCTAGGAGAGGAGACAGGAAGAGTGAGCTCGAGGGGAAGCTTCAAGGAAAGAGATGAGAGACACTTGGTAAGAGAGCCAGAGAGCGAGCCAGAGAGCGAGCCAGAGAGCGAGCCAGAGAGAGCCAGACCCGGGCAGACTGACAATACAACTTGCTCATTGAACACACAGAGCCGCGGCGATGTCACGCGACCAGTGACTTTTCTAAACCTGGAACACTTCGTCAACAACACCTGCATTTTTACCTGCAAGTTGATTAGCGTTACAAGCTGGGAGGAGAGCTTCTGTGTGCATGAGGAAATTATTTATATATATATATATATATATATATATATATATATATATATATATATATATATATATATATATATATATATATATATATATATATAGTACATCACAGTTGTTTGTGTGTGTTTGTGTATAAAGGATAAACATTTTCCTTTAATATCCAAAGGAGAGCTTTGCAAAAAAGAGAGACGAAGGGAACCATTATGCTTTGTTATGCTGGGGGAACAAACCTTTCATCATGTTGAAATTTTGCACACTTTAGCAGGAGGGGTTTTAAAGCATAGTAAAAAATAGCTGGACATGCAAGGTAATGCTATGCCACTCCTCGGCAATTAGCACATGTAGGCGTCAAGCTCAGGCTAACATGCGAGGATTTTAGACCGTATGGATGGGCTGTATTTTAAAGTTGTAATAGGAGATTGTGTCGTTACAAAAAAGAAGGAAGATGAAATAATTTAGAAGTTATGCCTGTTGGACAAGATCTGTTGTTATGGTGTAACTGCTGGTGAAGTGAAAGTGTGTATGTGAAGTGTGCTGTTTTCTGACTGACTACACACAGGGCTACATAACTAGTTAGCAATATAGCTAATCTGTTTAGTGAAAAAACTGACTAATTACTCACCTGGATTAACGTCTCACTGACTGGATTCCTGGTTACATAGACGGATACGCACCTAAAGAACATGACTAACAGATTGTGCACCTTACTAACTATACGTCTACTGTTACTAGGTTCTTAACTAGCTACACAGTAATAACTACACACTTAATAACTAGACACCTAACTACATTCCAAGCTATTTGCGCACACTGGTAACAACATACCTGGTTAATTAAACACCGGATTAATTGAACACGCTGCTATATCCTTTCATGGATAACATTACACCTGATTAACCAGGTGCCTAGTTCTCTACACGCCTGACTAACACCATGCCTAATTAATTATACATCTGGCTATGAAGTGTCTACTACAGTATCCAAATCTGTTCATACAGCCGTAGACGCACACCTGTAAACTCACCTGTGCGCCTCTTCACGGTTAGGCATTGTTTACTTGCCGAGGCTGGTAGAGCCAGCATCACTTTAAAATGATTACAACGTGGGGAGATATCCTCTGGAGGTGTATCTTGTAGAGATATCCTCTGGGTTTATTCTGTGAGCGGTATCCTGTGGGGGTATCCTGTGGGGGTACCCTGTGGGGTATTCTTTGGAGGTATACTGTGGAGTATCCACTGGAGGAGGGTATCATTTTTGAACATTCTGTGGGCAATGTTTGGAGGTATCGTTTGATAATATCCTGTGGAGGTATTTGCGCTACACAGAAATGGATACGTTCAAAAGTTTGCTATACATTGTTACAGAAAATTATATTTTTCCACCGAGCTCAATCATCTTTCTGTCTATTCATTTACAGCCGCTTATTACGGATTAAACTGAGCTCATATATATATATATATATATATATATATATATATATATATATATATATATATATATATATATATATATATATATATATATATATATATATATATATATATATATATATATATATATATATATATATATATATATATATATATAGATATATGTAAGGCATACATCATTCTCAATTATAGAAATGTGCGAGGACAGCAAATGTAGGTAACAGGATGCGAGTCATTACCGTCCTCTGGGAATCGAAGCCTGGTCTGACCCAAGCATTTTCACTGGAGCACTCAGAACATTTCATGATAGTCAGCTGTTCTCTCTAATGACCGCTTGCAGCCACCGTGTCTAGTGCACCTTTTTTCTTTTTAGAATTCGTGTAGTTGGATTTCCGTTCGTGTAATTGCGTTTTAGAGCGCGCGCGTGTGTACGTGCACTCACCTATTTATATTTGCAGGGGTCGATTCTCAGCTCTGGGTCCCGCCTCTTCTTTGACCGGTATTGGGTTACTCTCCATGGCTCCGAAAAACCTTACCGTGCCTCTTCTGACAGCTACATATGGAGCTTGCCTCTATCACCTCACTTCCCGAATCGTTGCATTTCCGGGCTTCTCTAAGGCTGAAAAATTACTTCTTAGCATCCCCGTGACTCGTTTTTGTTTTTAACTTCCAGCTGTTTTTAGCCTCTCGAAAATCTGTCCTTCTCCCTATCTCCTCCCTGTTTTGTACGTTGTTATCATGTGACCCCTTGCCCTTTTGTCCTCCAATGACATCAGATTTATCCCCTCAACTTCTCACAGCTCAAACCTCTTAGCTCCTGGAATAGTCTCGTTGTAAACCCCTGTACTTTCTCCAGTTTCTTGACATGCTTGATCAAGTGTGGGTTCCACGCTGGAGCTGTATAATTTAATATGGGCCTGAAATATGCCGTATATAGTGTCGTTGAATATCCTTGCTTAAGTTCGTGAGAAAGATCTGAAGCATTTCCACCCTAAGTCTGTATTCCTTTTCTGATTTTCTTTCAACTTCCCAAATCTTTTTGGGGTTAACTTTTAACAGCCACTTGCCAGACCAAACCTACAGAATGCCCAGGTACATTTATTTTTTTTTTGTTCCTCATATGTTTGCATTGTCCATATTAGCGGAGCAGGGATACTTCTTACTTAATCACTTCCGTCATGTTCATGTACACAAGAAAATTGTTGTGGTCCCAGTATTGATCCTTTTGGTACCCCACTGGATACATGCATTCCGATAACTCTTTTCGGACAACAACTTTTTATTTATTCATGTTAAGTATCCCTTGATCCACTGGTGTGTGTGTGTGTGTGTGTGTGTGTGTGTGTGTGTGTGTGTGTGTGTGTGTGTGTGTGTGTGTGTGCCTACCTGTTTGTATTCACTTTTTTGTGGTTGCAGAGGTCGAATCTCAGCTCCAGACTCTTCCTCTTAAACTAGTTGCTCCTAGGAACGCTCTCTCTTGGAACTGTGACCTCTATCATGCCTCTTCCTTAACCTGTGTGTTTATTTGATCTCAACCACATTGTTGTTTAATTCTTTCCATTTTCTGAGCACTCTGATTCTGAAGAATTCTTCCTGACATCCCCGTTGAGCATTAAGGTAACAGCTCAGGTGCAGTGTTTGCTAATATTACATCATGTAATATTCACCTTTAGCATAATACAGTGATTAATATGCTCATAGGTTAAACAACTGAGGGAGACTAACATGGGATTGCTAGTAATCATGTCCTAACCGAGTTTCTATTTGTGTTTTTCATACACTATCTAGCAAGTGTGTGGGTGTCCCCCTGGCTATACTTGGAAGCAGATATTCTAGTATTCTCTGTTTAGACGCTTGAAAAACTTATGACATCTGATTCCTCATAATTTCATTATCGTGTACTACCTACACGATAATGAATACGACACATGTGCAACATGTGGGCCTTGCTCACATGTGACCACGTCTTATATATATATATATATATATATATATATATGTCGTGCCGAATATGTAAAACTGGTCAATTAGCAAGAACTCATATCCAAGATAGCAAGTTCTGCCTATTCGGCACGACATATATATATATATATATATATATATATATATATATATATATATATATATATATATATATATATATATATATATATATATATATATATGTGTGTGTGTGTGTGTGTGTGTGTGTGTAGTGTTACATGTATAATATGACTTCTTAAATTTTGTACAAGAATGTAGCTAATATTCCCTTGTCTTCCTCTACTTTCTCCTCTCTACTACTACTCCGCTTCTCTTCCTCTTCATTTTCTACTGTTTTCTCTCTTCCTCTCTCCTCACTTTATTTCTGTGTCGTGTCATCCCAGGTAATCTCAGACAAACTTAGCCGCGTCCATGTCATTCAACATTTTCTGTGCCAAAGACTCACTTAATCCAAGTCCGCATTTTGCCACTTTGCTAATTAGCTTTCTTGTACGTAGTTGCTTTGAGGTGGCTTGGCGTCCTTGATCTGCGGGAGTGTGGGCGGCTTGGCTTCCTTGATCTGCGGGAGTGTGGGTGGCTTGGCTTCCTTCACCTGCGGGAGTGTGGGTGGCTTGGCTTCCTTGATCTGCGGGAGTGTGGGCGGCTTGGCTTCCCTGATCTGCGGTAGTGTGGGTGGCTTGGCTTCCTTCACCTGCGGGAGTGTGGGTGGCTTGGCTTCCTTGATCTGCGGGAGTGTGGGTGGCTTGGCTTCCTTCACCTGCGGGAGTGTGGGTGGCTTGGCTTCCTTGATCTGCGGGAGTGTGGGTGGCTTGGCTTCCTGGATCTGCGGGAGTGTGGGTGGCTTGGCTTCCTTGATCTGCGGAAGTGTGGGTGGCTTGGCTTCCTTGATCTGCGGGAGTGTGGGTGGCTTGGCTTCCTTCACCTGCGGGAGTGTGGGTGGCTTGGCTTCCTGGATCTGCGGGAGTGTGGGTGGCTTGGCTTCCTTGATCTGCGGAAGTGTGGGTGGCTTGGCTTCCTTGATCTGAGGGAGTGTGGGTGGCTTGGCTTCCTTGATCTGCGGAAGTGTGGGTGGCTTGGCTTCCTTGATCTGCGGAAGTGTGGGTGGCTTGGCTTCCTTGATCTGCGGGAGTGTGGGTGGCTTGGCTTCCTTGATCTGCGGAAGTGTGGGTGGCTTGGCTTCCTTGATCTGCGGGAGTGTGGGTGGCTTGGCTTCCTTGATCTGCGGAAGTGTGGGTGGCTTGGCTTCCTTGATCTGCGGAAGTGTGGGTGGCTTGGCTTCCTTGATCTGCGGAAGTGTGGGTGGCTTGGCTTCCTTCATCTGCGGAAGTGTGGGTGGCTTGGCTTCCTTGATCTGCGGGAGTGTGGGTGGCTTGGCTTCCTTGATCTGCGGGAGTGTGGGTGGCTTGGCTTCCTTGATCTGCGGGAGTGTGGGTGGCTTGGCTTCCTTGATCTGCGGGAGTGTGGGTGGCTTGGCTTCCTTGATCTGCGGAAGTGTGGGTGGCTTGGCTTCCTTGATCTGCAGGAGTGTGGGTGGCTTGGCTTCCTTGATCTGCGGGAGTGTGGGTGGCTTGGCTTCCTTAATCTGGGGGAGTGTGGGTGGCTTGGCTTCCTTGATCTGCGGGAGTGTGGGTGGCTTGGCTTCCTTAATCTGCGGGAGTGTGGGTGGCTTGGCTTCCTTGATCTGCGGGAGTGTGGGTGGTTTGGCTTCCTTGATCTGCGGGAATGGGGATGGCTTGGCTTCCTTGATCTGCGGGAGTGTGGGTGGCTTGGCTTCCTTGATCTGAGGAAGTGTGGGTGGCTTGGCTTCCTTGATCTGCGGGAGTGTGGGTGGCTTGGCTTCCTTGATCTGCGGAAGTGTGGGTGGCTTGGCTTCCTTGATCTGCGGGAGTGTGGGTGGCTTGGCTTCCTTGATCTGCGGAAGTGTGGGTGGCTTGGCTTCCTTCACCTGCGGGAGTGTGGGTGGCTTGGCTTCCATGATCTGCGGAAGTGTGGGTGGCTTGGCTTCCTTCACCTGCGGGAGTGTGGGTGGCTTGGCTTCCTTCATCTGCGGGTGTGGGTGGCTTGGCTTCCATGATCTGCGGAAGTGTGGGTGGCTTGGCTTCCTTCACCTGCGGGAGTGTGGGTGGCTTGGCTTCCATGATCTGCGGAAGTGTGGGTGGCTTGGCTTCCATGATCTGCGGAAGTGTGGGTGGCTTGGCTTCCTTCACCTGCGGGAGTGTGGGTGGCTTGGTTTCCTTCATCTGCGAAAGTGTGGGTGGCTTGGCTTCCTTCACCTGCGGGGGAGTGGGTGGCTTGGCTTCCTTCATCTGCGGGGGTGTGGGTGGCTTGGCTTCCTTCACCTGCGGGAGTGTGGGTGGCTTGGCTTCCTTCATCTGCGGGAGTGTGGGTGGCTTGTCCTTCATCTGCGGGAGTGTGGGTGGCTTGGCTTCCTTCATCTGCGGGGGTGTGGGTGGCTTGGCTTCCTTCATCTGCGGGGATGTGGGTGGCTTGGCTTCCTTCATCTGCTGGGGTGTGGGTGGCTTGGCTTACTTCATCTGCGGGAGTGTGGGTGTCTTGGCTTCCTTCATCTGCGGGGGTGTGGGTGGCTTGGCTTCCTTCATCTGCTGGGGTGTGGGTGGCTTGGCTTACTTCATCTGCTGGGGTGTGGGTGGCTTGGCTTACTTCATCTGCGGGAGTGTGGGTGTCTTGGCTTCCTTCATCTGCTGGGGTGTGGGTGGCTTGGCTTAATTCATCTGCTGGGGTGTGGGTGGCTTGGCTTACTTCATCTGCTGGGGTGTGGGTGGCTTGGCTTCCTTCATCTGCTGGGGTGTGGGTGGCTTGGCTTACTTCATCTGCGGGAGTGTGGGTGTCTTGGCTTCCTTCATCTGCTGGGGTGTGGGTTGCTTGGCTTACTTCATCTGCAGGAGTGTGGGTGTCTTGGCTTCCTTCATCTGCTGGGGTGTGGGTGGCTTGGCTTACTTCATCTGCGGGAGTGTGGGTGTCTTGGCTTCCTTCATCTGCGGGAGTGTGGGTGGCTTGGCTTACTTCATCTGCTGGGGTGTGGGTGGCTTGGCTTCCTTCATCTGCTGGAGTGTGGGTGGCTTGGCTTACTTCATCTGCGGGAGTGTGGGCGGCTTGGCCTCCTTCATCTGCAGGACTGTGGGTGGCTTGGCTTCCTTCATTTGCGGAAGTGTGGGTGGCTTGGCTTCCTTCATCTGCGGGAGTGTGGGTGGCTTGGCTTCCTTCATCTGCGGGAGTGTGGGTGGCTTGGCTTCCTTCACCTGCGGGGGATTGGGTGGCTTGGCTTCCTTCATCTGCGGGGGTGTGGGTGGCTTGGCTTCCTTCATCTGCGGGAGTGTGGGTGGCTTGGCTTCCTTCATCTCCGGGGGTGTGGGTGGCTTGGCTTCCTTCATCTGCGGGAGTGTGGGTGGCTTGGCTTCCTTCATCTGCGGGGGTGTGGGTGTCTTGGCTTCCTTCATCTGCGGGAGTGTGGGTGGCTTGGCTTCCTTCATCTGCGGGAGTGTGGGTGGCTTGGCTTCCTTCATCTGCGGGAGTGTGGGTGGCTTGGCTTCCTTCATCTGCGGGGGATTGGGTGGCTTGGCTTCCTTCATCTGCGGGAGTGTGGGTGGCTTGGCTTCCTTCATCTGCGGGAGTGTGGGTGGCTTGGCTTCCTTCACCTGCGGGGGATTGGGTGGCTTGGCTTCCTTCATCTGCGGAAGTGTGGGTGGCTTGGCTTCCTTCATCTGCGGGAGTGTGGGTAGCTTGGCTTCCTTCATCTGCGGGAGTGTGGGTGGCTTGGCTTCCTTCATCTGCGTTAGTGTGGGTGGCTTGGGTTCCTTCATCTGCGGGAGTGTGGGTGGCCTGGCTTCCTTCATCTGCGGGAGTGTGGGTGGCTTGACTTCCTTCGCCTGCGGGGGAGTGGGTGGCTTGGCTTCCTTCATCTGCGGGAATGTGGGTGGCTTGGCTTCCTTCGCCTGCGGGGGTGTGGGTGGCTTGGCTTCCTTCGCCTGCGGGAATGTGGGTGGCTTGGCTTCCTTCGCCTGCGGGGGTGTGGGTGGCTTGGCTTCCTTCGCCTGCGGGGGTGTGGGTGGCTTGGCTTCCTTCATCTGCGGGAATGTGGGTGGCTTGGCTTCCTTCGCCTGCGGGGGAGTGGGTGGCTTGGCTTCCTTCGCCTGCGGGAGTGTGGGTGGCTTGGCTTCCTTCGCCTGCGGGGGTGTGGGTGGCTTGGCTTCCTTCATCTGCGGGAATGTGGGTGGCTTGGCTTCCTTCGCCTGCGGGGGAGTGGGTGGCTTGGCTTCCTTCATCTCCGGGGGTGTGGGTGGCTTGGCTTCCTCCATCTGCGGGAGTGTGGGTGGCTTGGCGTCCTTCATCTGCGGGAGTGTGGGTGGCTTGGCTTCCTTCATCTGCGGGAGTGTGGGTGGCTTGGCTTCCTTCATCTGCGGAAGTGTGGGTGGCTTGGCTTCCTTCATCTGCGGGAGTGTGGGTGGCTTGGCTTCCTTCATCTGCGGAAGTGTGGGTGGCTTGGCTTCCTTCATCTGCGGGAGTGTGGGTGGCTTGGCTTCCTTCACCTTCGGGATTGTGGGTGGCTTGGCTTCCTTCATCTGCGGGAGTGTGGGTGTCTTGGCTTCCTTCATCTGCGGAAGTGTGGGTGGCTTGGCTTCCTTCATCTGCGGGAGTGTGGGTGGCTTGGCTTCCTTCATCTGCGGGAGTGTGGGTGGCTTGGCTTCCTTCATCTGCGGGAGTGTGGGTGGCTTGGCTTCCTTCATCTGCGGGGGTGTGGGTGGCTTGGCTTCCTTCATCTGCGGGGTGTGGGTGGCTTGGCTTCCTTCATCTGCGGGGATGTGGGTGGCTTGGCTTCCTTCATCTGCCGGAGTGTGGGTGGCCTGGCTTCCTTCATCTGCGGGAGTGTGGGTGGCTTGGCTTCCTTCATCTGCGGGAGTGTGGGTGGCCTGGCTTCCTTCATCTGCGGGAGTGTGGGTGGCTTGGCTTCCTTCATCTGCGGGAGTGTGGGTGGCTTGGCTTCCTTCATCTGCGGGAGTGTGGGTGGCTTGGCTTCCTTCATCTGCGGGAGTGTGGGTGGCTTGGCTTCCTTCATCTGCGGGAGTGTGGGTGGCTTGGCTTCCTTCATCTGCGGGGGTGTGGGTGGCTTGGCTTCCTTCATCTGCGGGGTGTGGGTGGCTTGGCTTCCTTCATATGCGGGGAGTGTGGGTGGCTTGGCTTCCTTCATCTGCGGGGGATGTGGGTGGCTTGGCTTCCTTCATCTGCGGGAGTGTGGGTGGCTTGGCTTCCTTCATCTGCGGGAGTGTGGGTGGCTTGGCTTCCTTCATCTGCGGGGTGTGGGTGGCTTGGCTTCCTTCATCTGCGGGGATGTGGGTGGCTTGGCTTCCTTCATCTGCGGGAGTGTGGGTGGCTTGGCTTCCTTCATCTGCGGGGATGTGGGTGGCTTGGCTTCCTTCATCTGCGGGGTGTGGGTGGCTTGGCTTCCTTCATCTGCGGGAGTGTGGGTGGCTTGGCTTCCTTCATCTGCGGGAGTGTGGGTGGCTTGGCTTCCTTCATCTGCGGGGATGTGGGTGGCTTGGCTTCCTTCATCTGCGGGCGTGTGGGTGGCTTGGCTTCCTTCATCTGCGGGAGTGTGGGTGGCTTTGCTTCCTTCATCTGCGGGAGTGTGGGTGGCTTGGCTTCCTTCATCTGCGGGGTGTGGGTGGCTTGGCTTCCTTCATCTGCGGGGGTGTGGGTGGCTTGGCTTCCTTCATCTGCGGGGGTGTGGGTGGCTTGGCTTCCTTCATCTGCGGGAGTGTGGGTGGCTTGGCTTCCTTCATCTGCGGAGTGTGGGTGGCTGGGCTTCCTTCATCTGCGGGAGTGTGGGTGGCTTGGCTTCCTTCATCTGCGGGGGTGTGGGTGGCTTGGCTTCCTTCATCTGCGGGAGTGTGGGTGGCTTGGCTTCCTTCATCTGCGGGGGTGTGGGTGGCTTGGCTTCCTTCATCTGCGGGGGTGTGGGTGGCTTGGCTTCCTTCATCTGCGGGATTTGGGTGGCCTTGGCTTCCTTCATCTGCGGGAGTGTGGGTGGCTTGGCTTCCTTCATCTGCGGGGGTGTGGGTGGCTTGGCTTCCTTCATCTGCGGGAGTGTGGGTGGCTTGGCTTCCTTCATCTGCGGGGATGTGGGTGGCTTGGCTTCCTTCATCTGCCGGAGTGTGGGTGGCCTGGCTTCCTTCATCTGCGGGAGTGTGGGTGGCTTGGCTTCCTTCATCTGCGGGAGTGTGGGTGGCCTGGCTTCCTTCATCTGCGGGAGTGTGGGTGGCTTGGCTTCCTTCATCTGCGGGAGTGTGGGTGGCTTGGCTTCCTTCATCTGCGGGGGTGTGGGTGGCTTGGCTTCCTTCATCTGCGGGGTGTGGGTGGCCTGGCTTCCTTCATCTGCCGGAGTGTGGGTGGCCTGGCTTCCTTCATCTGCGGGAGTGTGGGTGGCTTGGCTTCCTTCATCTGCGGGAGTGTGGGTGGCTTGGCTTCCTTCATCTGCGGGAGTGTGGGTGGCTTGGCTTCCTTCATCTGCGGGGGTGTGGGTGGCTTGGCTTCCTTCATCTGCGGGGTGTGGGTGGCTTGGCTTCCTTCATCTGCGGGGATGTGGGTGGCTTGGCTTCCTTCATCTGCGGGGATGTGGGTGGCTTGGCTTCCTTCATCTGCGGGAGTGTGGGTGGCTTGGCTTCCTTCATCTGCGGGAGTGTGGGTGGCTTGGCTTCCTTCATCTGCGGGGTGTGGGTGGCTTGGCTTCCTTCATCTGCGGGGATGTGGGTGGCTTGGCTTCCTTCATCTGCGGGAGTGTGGGTGGCTTGGCTTCCTTCATCTGCGGGGATGTGGGTGGCTTGGCTTCCTTCATCTGCGGGGTGTGGGTGGCTTGGCTTCCTTCATCTGCGGGGATGTGGGTGGCTTGGCTTCCTTCATCTGCGGGAGTGTGGGTGGCTTGGCTTCCTTCATCTGCGGGGATGTGGGTGGCTTGGCTTCCTTCATCTGCGGGAGTGTGGGTGGCTTGGCTTCCTTCATCTGCGGGGATGTGGGTGGCTTGGCTTCCTTCATCTGCGGGAGTGTGGGTGGCTTGGCTTCCTTCATCTGCGGGGTGTGGGTGGCTTGGCTTCCTTCATCTGCGGGGGTGTGGGTGGCTTGGCTTCCTTCATCTGCGGGGGTGTGGGTGGCTTGGCTTCCTTCATCTGCGGGGTGTGGGTGGCTTGGCTTCCTTCATCTGCCGGAGTGTGGGTGGCCTGGCTTCCTTCATCTGCGGGAGTGTGGGTGGCTTGGCTTCCTTCATCTGCGGGGGTGTGGGTGGCTTGGCTTCCTTCATCTGCGGGGGTGTGGGTGGCTTGGCTTCCTTCATCTGCGGGGGTGTGGGTGGCTTGGCTTCCTTCATCTGCGGGGGTGTGGGTGGCTTGGCTTCCTTCATCTGCGGGAGTGTGGGTGGCCTGGCTTCCTTCATCTGCGGGAGTGTGGGTGGCTTGGCTTCCTTCATCTGCGGGGGTGTGGGTGGCTTGGCTTCCTTCATCTGCGGGGGTGTGGGTGGCTTGGCTTCCTTCATCTGCGGGGTGTGGGTGGCCTGGCTTCCTTCATCTGCCGGAGTGTGGGTGGCCTGGCTTCCTTCATCTGCGGGAGTGTGGGTGGCTTGGCTTCCTTCATCTGCGGGGTGTGGGTGGCCTGGCTTCCTTCATCTGCCGGAGTGTGGGTGGCTTGGCTTCCTTCATCTGCGGGAGTGTGGGTGGCTTGGCTTCCTTCATCTGCGGGGGTGTGGGTGGCTTGGCTTCCTTCATCTGCGGGGTGTGGGTGGCCTGGCTTCCTTCATCTGCCGGAGTGTGGGTGGCCTGGCTTCCTTCATCTGCGGGAGTGTGGGTGGCTTGGCTTCCTTCATCTGCCGGAGTGTGGGTGGCCTGGCTTCCTTCATCTGCGGGAGTGTGGGTGGCTTGGCTTCCTTCATCTGCCGGAGTGTGGGTGGCCTGGCTTCCTTTATCTGTGGGAGTGTGGGTGGCCTGGCTTCCTTCATCTGCCGGAGTGTGGGTGGCCTGGCTTCCTTCATCTGCGGGAGTGTGGGTGGCTTGGCTTCCTTCATCTGCGGGAGTGTGGGTGGCTTGGCTTCCTTCATCTGCGGGGTGTAGGTGGCTTGGCTTCCTTCATCTGCGGGGATGTGGGTGGCTTGGCTTCCTTCATCTGCGGGAGTGTGGGTGGCTTGGCTTCCTTCATCTGCGGGGATGTGGGTGGCTTGGCTTCCTTCATCTGCGGGAGTGTGGGTTTCTTGGCTTCCTTCATCTGCGGGGATGTGGGTGGCTTGGCTTCCTTCATCTGCGGGAGTGTGGGTGGCTTGGCTTCCTTCATCTGCGGGGTGTGGGTGGCTTGGCTTCCTTCATCTGCGGGGGTGTGGGTGGCTTGGCTTCCTCCATCTGCGGGAGTGTGGGTGGCTTGGCGTCCTTCATCTGCGGGAGTGTGGGTGGCTTGGCTTCCTTCATCTGCCGGAGTGTGGGTGGCTTGGCTTCCTTCATCTGCGGGGGTGTGGGTGGCTTGGCTTCCTTCATCTCCGGGGGTGTGGGTGGCCTGGCTTCCTTCATCTGCGGGAGTGTGGGTGGCTTGGCTTCCTTCATCTGCGGGGGTGTGGGTGGCTTGGCTTCCTTCATCTGCGGGGGTGTGGGTGGCTTGGCTTCCTTCATCTGCGGGGGTGTGGGTGGCTTGGCTTCCTTCATCTGCGGGAGTGTGGGTGGCTTGGCTTCCTTCATCTCCGGGGGTGTGGGTGGCTTGGCTTCCTTCATCTGCGGGGGTGTGGGTGGCTTGGCTTCCTTCATCTGCGGGAGTGTGGGTGGCTTGGCTTCCTTCATCTGCGGGGGTGTGGGTGGCTTGGCTTCCTTCATCTGCGGGGGTGTGGGTGGCTTGGCTTCCTTCATCTGCGGGAGTGTGGGTGGCTTGGCTTCCTTCATCTCCGGGGGTGTGGGTGGCTTGGCTTCCTTCATCTGCGGGGGTGTGGGTGGCTTGGCTTCCTTCATCTGCGGGAGTGTGGGTGGCTTGGCTTCCTTCATCTCCGGGGGTGTGGGTGGCTTGGCTTCCTTCATCTGCGGGAGTGTGGGTGGCTTGGCTTCCTTCATCTGCGGGGGTGTGGGTGGCTTGGCTTCCTTCATCTGCGGGGGTGTGGGTGGCTTGGCTTCCTTCATCTGCGGGTGTGTGGGTGGCTTGGCTTCCTTCATCTGCGGGAGTGTGGGTGGCTTGGCTTCCTTCATCTGCGGGGGTGTGGGTGGCTTGGCTTCCTTCATCTCCGGGGGTGTGGGTGGCTTGGCTTCCTTCATCTGCGGGGGTGTGGGTGGCTTGGCTTCCTTCATCTGCGGGAGTGTGGGTGGCTTGGCTTCCTTCATCTCCGGGGGTGTGGGTGGCTTGGCTTCCTTCATCTGCGGGGGTGTGGGTGGCTTGGCTTCCTTCATCTGCGGGAGTGTGGGTGGCTTGGCTTCCTTCATCTCCGGGGGTGTGGGTGGCTTGGCTTCCTTCATCTGCGGGGGTGTGGGTGGCTTGGCTTCCTTCATCTGCGGGGGTGTGGGTGGCTTGGCTTCCTTCATCTGCGGGAGTGTGGGTGGCTTGGCTTCCTTCATCTCCGGGGGTGTGGGTGGCTTGGCTTCCTTCATCTGCGGGGGTGTGGGTGGCTTGGCTTCCTTCATCTGCGGGGGTGTGGGTGGCTTGGCTTCCTTCATCTGCGGGAGTGTGGGTGGCTTGGCTTCCTTCATCTCCGGGGGTGTGGGTGGCTTGGCTTCCTTCATCTGCGGGGGTGTGGGTGGCTTGGCTTCCTTCATCTGCGGGTGTGTGGGTGGCTTGGCTTCCTTCATCTCCGGGGGTGTGGGTGGCTTGGCTTCCTTCATCTGCGGGGGTGTGGGTGGCTTGGCTTCCTTCATCTGCGGGAGTGTGGGTGGCTTGGCTTCCTTCATCTCCGGGGGTGTGGGTGGCTTGGCTTCCTTCATCTGCGGGAGTGTGGGTGGCTTGGCTTCCTTCATCTGCGTGGGTGTGGGTGGCTTGGCTTCCTTCATCTGCGTGGGTGTGGGTGGCTTGGCTTCCTTCATCTGCGGGGGTGTGGGTGGCTTGGCTTCCTTCATCTGCGGGAGTGTGGGTGGCTTGGCTTCCTTCATCTCCGGGGGTGTGGGTGGCTTGGCTTCCTTCATCTGCGGGGGTGTGGGTGGCTTGGCTTCCTTCATCTGCGGGAGTGTGGGTGGCTTGGCTTCCTTCATCTCCGGGAGTGTGGGTGGCTTGGCTTCCTTCATCTCCGGGGGTGTGGGTGGCTTGGCTTCCTTCATCTGCGGGGGTGTGGGTGGCTTGGCTTCCTTCATCTGCGGGAGTGTGGGTGGCTTGGCTTCCTTCATCTCCGGGGGTGTGGGTGGCTTGGCTTCCTTCATCTGCGGGAGTGTGGGTGGCTTGGCTTCCTTCATCTGCGGGTTTGTGGGTGGCTTGGCTTCCTTCATCTGCGGGGGTGTGGGTGGCTTGGCTTCCTTCATCTGCGGGGGAATGAGTGGCTTGGCTTCCTTCATCTCCGGGAGTGTGGGTGGCTTGGCTTCCTTCATCTCCGGGGGTGTGGGTGGCTTGGCTTCCTTCATCTGCGGGAGTGTGGGTGGCTTGGCTTCCTTCATCTGCGGGGGAATGAGTGGCTTGGCTTCCTTCATCTCCGGGGGTGTGGGTGGCTTGGCTTCCTTTATCTGCGGGAGTGTGGGTGGCTTGGCTTCCTTCATCTGCGGGGGAATGAGTGGCTTGGCTTCCTTCATCTCCGGGGGTGTGGGTGGCTTGGCTTCCTTCATCTGCGGAAGTGTGGGTGGCTTGGCTTCCTTCATCTGCGGGAGTGTGGGTGGCTTGGCTTCCTTCATCTGCGGGGATGTGGGTGGCTTGGCTTCCTTCATCTGCCGGATTGTGTGTGGCCTGGCTTCCTTCATCTGCGGGAGTGTGGGGTGGCTTGGCTTCCTTCATCTGCGGGGATGTGGGTGGCTTGGCTTCCTTCATCTGCGGGAGTGTGGGTGGCTTGGCTTCCTTCATCTGCGGGGATGTGGGTGGCTTGGCTTCCTTCATCTGCGGGAGTGTGGGTGGCTTGGCTTCCTTCATCTGCGGAAGTGTGGGTGGCTTGGCTTCCTTCATCTGCGGGAGTGTGGGTGGCTTGGCTTCCTTCATCTGCGGGAGTGTGGGTGGCTTGGCTTCCTTCATCTGCTTAAGTGTGGGTGGCCTGGCTTCCTTCATCTGCGGGAGTGTGGGTGGCTTGGCTTCCTTCATCTGCCGGAGTGTGGGTGGCCTGGCTTCCTTCACCTGCGGGAGTGTGGGTGGCCTGGCTTCCTTCATCTGCGGGAGTGTGGGGTGGCTTGGCTTCCTTCATCTGCCGGAGTGTGGGTGGCCTGGCTTCCTTCACCTGCGGGAGTGTGGGTGGCCTGGCTTCCTTCATCTGCGGGAGTGTGGGGTGGCTTGGCTTCCTTCATCTGCGGGAGTGTGGGGTGGCTTAGCTTCCTTCACCTGCGGGAGTGTGGGTGGCTTGGCTTCCTTCATCTGCTTAAGTGTGGGGTGGCTTGGCTTCCTTCATCTGCGGGAGTGTGTGTGGCTTGGCTTCCTTCATCTGCGGGAGTGTGGGTGGCTTGGCTTCCTTCATCTGCGGGAGTGTGGGGTGGCTTGGCTTCCTTCATCTGCGGGAGTGTGTGTGGCTTGGCTTCCTTCATCTGCGGGAGTGTGGGTGGCTTGGCTTCCTTCATCTGCGGGAGTGTGGGGTGGCTTGGCTTCCTTCATCTGCGGGAGTGTGGGTGGCTTGGCTTCCTTCATCTGCGGGAGTGTGGGTGGCTTGGCTTCCTTCATCTGCTTAAGTGTGGGGTGGCTTGGCTTCCTTCATCTGCGGGAGTGTGTGTGGCTTGGCTTCCTTCATCTGCGGAAGTGTGGGTAGCTTGGCTTCCTTCATCTGCGGGAGTGTGGGGTGGCTTGGCTTCCTTCTTCTGCGGGGGAGTGGGTGGCTTGGCTTCCTTCATCTGCGGGAGTGTGGGTAGCTTGGCTTCCTTCATCTGCGGGAGTGTGGGGTGGCTTTGCTTCCTTCTTCTGCGGGGGAGTGGGTGGCTTGGCTTCCTTCATCTGCGGGAGTGTGGGGTGGCTTGGCTTCCTTCTTCTGCCGGGGAGTGGGTGGCTTGGCTTCCTTCATCTGCGGGAGTGTGGGGTGGCTTGGCTTCCTTCTTCTGCCGGGGAGTGGGTGGCTTGGCTTCCTTCATCTGCGGGAGTGTGGGTGGCTTGGCTTCCTTCATCTGAGGGAGTGATGGCTTGGCTTCCCTTCCCTGAGGTTGGGTGGGGGGGCGAGAGGTCCTGATTCCTTTCCTCTCTCAGTGACATGGGTCCTGAATCCTTTCCCAGTCAACTGAGATAGACTTCCTTCCCCAGTAGGGCTGGACCTGATTTTCTTTCTAGTGGAGCTGAACCTGACTATCCAGTGGGTCTGCGCGTGACTTTCTTCTCAGTGGGAACTGGGACTCACTATATTTCCCAGTGGGGCGAGCCCGGTTTATTTTTCCCAGTGGGACTGTAAGCTTACTGGGTCCGTCCCATCTTTCACGTTTTTTGGTTGCTATTTATTTGTTTATTTAGTTTGACGGGTTGACTCGGAATAACAGTTTCCGACGCTTCAGAGGGACTTTTGGTTAAAGTTCTATTCAGATTTTTTTTAGGGGAGAATTTTGCGATTATTTTTTGTTTTAAATTGTTTCTTCTTGTCTATATTATTTTGTTATTCTTGTTGATAATTTTTTTTCAGCGTTTTTCTTTCCTTTTTTTTTAAATATAAAGTACAAATGAGCAAGAAAAATGTTCTTAAATGTTCTGTATTTTTCCTGGACAAACAAAACATTAAAAACATGAATTGGAAATAGAAATAACTTTATTTATAATTGTAAAAGCATAGAAATTATGAATACACAATTATTGCAATTATAATGACATAATGTAAATATTTACACCGCCGAGAAGAACTTAAAGGAATGAAATAAGTACTAGAAGACCGTGCGGCACAGTCGAGCGACTCGTGAACGAGAAGTCGTGGGAGAGCAATCTCAGAGATCTGGGTTACCCTTGTCAAGGGATCTGGGTTACCCTTGTCAAGGGATCTGGGTTACCCTTGTTAAGGGATCTAGGTTACCCTTGTCAAGGGATCTGGGTTACTCTTGTCAAGGGATCTGGGTTACCCTTGTTAAGGGATCTAGGTTACCCTTGTCAAGGGATCTGGGTTACCCCTGTCAAGGGATCTGGGTTACCCTTGTCAAGGGATCTGGGTTACCCTTGTCAAGGGATCTGGGTTACCCTTGTCAAGGGATCTGGGTTACCCTTGTCATGGGATTTGGGTTACCCTTGTCAAGGGATCTGGGTTACCCTTGTCAAGGGATCTAGGTTACCCTTGTCAAGGGATCTGGGTTACCCTTGTCAAAGGGTTGGGTCCCTTGTCAAGGGATCTGGGTTACCCTTGTTAAGGGATCTAGGTTACCCTTGTCAAGGGATCTGGGTTACCATTGTCAAGCGATCTGGGTTACCCTTGTCAAGGGATCTAGGATACCCTTGTCAAGGGATCTGGGTTACTCCTGTCAAGGGATCTGGGTTACCCTTGTCAAGGGATCTAGGTTACCCTTGTCAAGGGATCTGGGTTACCCTTGTCAAGGGATATGGGTTACCCTTGTAAAGGGATCTGGGTTACCCTTGTCAAGGGATCTGGGTTACCCTTGTCAATGGATCAGGGTTACCCTTATCAAGAGATCTGGGTTACCCTTGTCAAGGGATCTGGGTTACCCTTGTCAAGGGATCTGGGTTACCCTTGTCATTGAATCTGAGTTACCCTTGTCAAGGGATCTGGGTTACCCTTGTCAAGGGATTTGGGCTACCCTTGTCAAGGGATCTAGGTTATCCTTGTCAAGGGATCTGGGTTACTCTTGTCAAGGGATCTGGGTTACCCTTGTCAAGGGATCTGTGTTATCCTTGTCAAGGGATTTGGGTTACCCTTGTCACGGGATCTGGGTTGCCCTTGTCAAGGGATCTGGGTTACCCTTGTCAATGGATCTGGGTTACCCTTGTCAAGGGATCTGGGTTACCCTTGTCAAGGGATCTGGGTTACCCTTGTCAAGGGATCTGGGTTACCCTTGTCAATGGATCTGGGTTACCCTTGTCAAGGGATCTGGGTTACCCTTGTCAAGGGATCTGGGTTACCCTTGTCAAGGGATCTGGGTTACCCTTGTCAATGGATCTGGGTTACCCTTGTCAATGGATCTGGGTTACCCTTGTCAAGGGATCTGGGTTACCCTTGTCAAGGGATCTGGGTTACCCTTGTCATCTGGGTTACCCTTGAATGGATCTGAGTTACCCTTGTCAAGGGATCTGGTTACCCTTGTCAAGTGATCTGGGTTATCAAGGGATCTGTTACCCTTGTCAAGGAATCTGGGTTACCCTTGTCAAGGGATCTGGGTTACCCTTGTCAAGGGATCTGGGTTACCCTTGTCAAGGGATTTGGGTTACCCTTGTCAAGAGATCTGGGTTACCCTTGTCAAGGGATCTGGGTTACCCTTGTCAAGGGATCTGGGTTACCCTTGTCAAGGGATCTGGGTTACCCTTGTCAAGGGATCTGGGTTACCCTTGTCAAGGGATCTTATGTTTTAGGCTCGCAACAGAGTTACTTTCACGTCTTTCTTTTTTCATGATCAGTTTTCCGGGCTAAAATCTGTTATTTTTCTCAGCTCATTCTAAGCTCATTCCTATCTGAGGTATACGTTTGCTCCCTGGGAAGCGACCCACAACAGTTGACTAACATCCAGATACCTACTTGCTGCTAGGTGAACAGTGTCAGGTAACGTGCCCAATGTTTCCATCCGTGCCGGATAGAACCACGGACACTCAGTATGTAAGCCGAGTCCGCTGCCAACCAAGCCGCAAAGAAATGGTTATTCTGGATTCCAAGAGCCTCGAAAACGAGAGATGTCAAGCCAATGATACTATTCAAGGCAGTTGTACTCTCTAGACAGGAATATTACTGATTACTAACAGCGCTATTTATGGGAAGTGAAATAGCAGCTTTGAAGACTTTAAAGGAAGCTTTCATTGCCCTATAAATTCATACAACTTAATTCCTGGGAACATTTAACGTACCGTAGACCGTATTTCTTGGATTCCAGGCGAGAAAGAAGTATAGAAATCTATACCTAAACAGCACTAAAGGGGATGGTTTCTAATGTACACTTTGAAATTACTCACCACGAGAGCAAGATGCTAGACGAAGCATTCTGACGAAGACAGAAATGTAACAAGCACTCTTAAGAGATAATTTAATAAGTGTAAAGAATCCAGGTCTTTACAAAATTCTGAGTTCATATGTAAGTGGAATTATTGCTATTTTCACTAGGAAACTTGACGGGTTCCTCTAAACAGTTCCTCATGAGGCAGACTGTGATAATTACTTTGGTATGAGTGCTACCAGCACAAATAGCTTGAGTGATCAGGAGGTCTGATCAGGGCAGTGAACCACAGAAATCTTCAACAGATAATTGATAGAAATTAATTTTTTGTGGATGAAAGAACTAATGTTTTACTCTATGTAATTTTAGGCCGTCTTTCCTTATTTATCCTGTTTTATTTGCATCTTAGTTTCCATATTATTCCTCTCTATCTTTCTCCGTTAGTCTCCTTAGATCAGACCTTTCTCATTTTTCTCACCTTAAAATCCATTTTTTTTATATACGCACCCTTTAATTCCCTTTCCCTAATCCCTTTGTAGCCAGCCACCGCTCTCTGGAAACCCCCTGTTCTCACCATTTTCTTTCTCTTACTGCCATCACCAACTGCAAACGGCACACTCCCTAACCCATAAAAGTTGCAATTCGCTCTTCGGTACGACACTTGTAGGGTAATCTGTCGCTCTGAGTTCGACGTCCCATCACAGCCGAGGTGGACTCAACAGCCACCCACAGTCTGCTTGATGGCTCACTTTCTCTTGCTATAAATAGAAGTTCTGAAGCAGTTTTGACTCTTCTGTATAGGTGACGCAAGAGTGATTCGCCGTGATAACTGGACAAGGAATTATGATCCCTCTATGCACGCATTGTGTTGGGATGATAATAGAAGGTTTTATATTGTAATATGCTATCGATGGGGTTTTAATGGAAGATAAAGTTGCCTATTATGCTTGCGTGGGATTTACGTCTAATGAGGAATTCTTAGAAAGTAAAACAGAGCAGCATTTTACTATCAACGTGTTTATAAGCTAATAATAAAACAGTTGTTATTACACACAATATATATATATATATATATATATATATATATATATATATATATATATATATATATATATATATATATATATGTCGTGCCGAATATGTAAAACTGGTCAATTAGCAAGAACTCATTTAAAATTAAGTCCTTTCTAAAATTTTCTCTTATACGTTTAAATATATATTTTTTTTCATTAATGTTGATGTAAAAATTTATAATTTTGCACCAAAAGGAACTTAGAAAACTTACCTAACCTTACTATAACAAGAACAATTTATTTTAGCCTAACCCAACTAAATATATTTTAGATTTGTTTACAATAATTTAATACTAAACAAACACAGTGAAATATATTTTTTTCGTTAGGTTCAGAATGATTTTGGCGAAATTATTGCATACACAAATTTTCACTTGTCCTATATGGCAAGATGAGCGTTGCTATTTAAGCCAAGATCGCAAGTTCTGCCTATTCGGCACGACATATATATATATATATATATATATATATATATATATATATATATATATATATATATATATATATATATATATATATATAATATATATATATATGTGGTCCACCTCTGGTGTAAATTGTGGGACCCATAGCCTCGGAGAAGTGGATAAAAAGGCTTCAAGGAAAAATATTTGGATTTCTTCCTGAAGCCGTTTGAATATTCCACTTCCCCTACCACCCCATCTTTTCATATTTATTTTTTTTACTAATAGGAATATTTTATTACATAATATGGTACAGAAGATTTAAGATATACATTATTGATATAAAGGTGGCATATACGGTACATGTTGTTACGTGTGTATCACCGATTATAAGGTGAAAATCTCATCCAGCTCCTCAGAGCTGGGGCGTGTGCCCAAAATACAGCAGGCATTACCCCTTTGAACAGCCGCACTGAGCCGCTGGAACAGAAAACTAGCTGCCCTGGGATCCCTAGTTACCCTGATGAGTCTTTTTCCCAGCTCCTTAAGGAATTTAGATGCACTCTTTCCCCATGAGCCAAGGGTCTCTGAGCCTATGGGAACAAACATATAATGATGGGCAAGTTCTCCATATTTTCTAGACTTTTGGGACTCCCTGAAGCTGGCAGCTGCCCCTCCTTCCTCCCTGGTGTATTGGAGATAGGTATCAGCCAAGGTAGATGCACATGTATAGTCCCACACCACCTGCTTCCCATCTGTCCAGGCTTGAAGGGTGATACCTATATATATATATATATATATATATATATATATATATATATATATATATATATATATATATACATATATATATATATATATATATATATATATATATATATATATATATATATATATATATATATATATATATATATATATATATAAATATATATATATATAAAACAATATACCAACAAAAGGCTTATAAAGCAGAGTTAACACGTCACAGTCATCATCCGACACCTCACGCTTTATGATGATGCAGGTGAGATGGGTCAAGGGCTTATCAAACAGAGCTTAAATTCTACCCAAATTTTATTAATTATTAGTGTACAATTTGTATAATCTTAAACCAATATTCATATTAAAATCAAAACTATTTTTATGAGGCTTGATTAAATGATATTTCTCTCAACTATTGACTTAATACAACTTTCTTGGCCTTTAGAAAATCAGTTGGGTGATTAAAATTTCTCGCAGGAATAAACGGAACATTTGACTCTTGTCCAGTTCTAAAGTTTATTACGGTCAGAACCAAGATTACAACAACATAAATATAGCATTAGAACTGGACAAGTCTAGTTCTGTTTATTCATGTGAGAGATTTTTTTCATCCAATTGATTTTCAAAAGACCGATAAAAGTTGTATCAAGCAGGTCTATGGTCGAGATAAATAATGAATCTGGCTTCATAAAAAAATGTTTTAATTTGAATGTGAATATTAGTTAGGATGATGCAAATTAGATTCATTTATGACTGATAAGTCTTGGGATGAATTTATGTTTGACAAGTCCTTGACCATCGCATCCGCATCATCATACAGGAATGAGTCAGGTGTCGGATGATCAAGTGCGAAAGCACTTGGAGGGTCACTGTTTTTTTTTCACATTGTTTGTTTTGCATATTTTGATATACTGTATCAACATCCTGGGTCCCAGACTATTCAACATCTTACCAGAAGATATCAGAAACACGGCTGGAACAAGTGTAGAAGTCTTCAGGAGGAAACTGGACAAGTATCTTCACCAGGTTCCGGATTAACCAGGTTGTGATGGTTATGTGAGGCAGCGGGCCTCCAGCAGCAACAGCCTGGTTGACCAGGCAAGTACCACACGAGCCTGGCCCATGGCCGGGTTCCGAGAGTAATGTGTGTGTGTAATATGTCAACACGAATTTTGAATGGTACAATAAATATTTCGCAAATCATATGCTCCTGTGCTCAAAGTAATTCAGATTTGACATACAACAGCAATAAAATAATTTGTATAAATCAGGAATGTTTCAAACAGCGTGTAGTTATATGATTCCTGACTCTTTTTAATGACTAGAACCTAAAATTGTAATATTTTATTTTTCTGCTCTCTTTTTTGTGAGCATAAAACCTGTTGAGGACGCGGCTAATTTAAACGTTTTATCATAACTCTCTCTCTCTCTCTCTGTCTCTCTCTGTCTGCCTGTCTGTCTGTCTGTCTGTCTATCTGTCTGTCTGTTTGTCTGTCTCTGTCTGCCTGTCTGTCTGTCTGTCTGTCTGTCTGTCTATCTGTCTGTCTGTTTGTCTGTCTCTCTCTGTCTGTCTGTCTGTCTGTCTGTCTGTCTATCTGTCTGTCTGTTTGTCTGTCTCTCTCTGTCTCTGTCTGCCTGTCTGTCTGTCTGTCTGTCTGTCTGTCTGTCTGTCTGTCTGTCTGTCTGTCTGTCTGTCTCTGTCTATCTGTCTGTCTCTCTCTCTCTCTCTCTCTCTCTCTCTCTCTCTCTCTCTCTCATTCATTCTTACCCTTTTTTCCCACGCGCAGAGGAAGATTGGAGAAGAGAGTGTGAGGGAGGGAGTAGATGATAGGATGGAAAACCGAGAGAAACTGCCATTATCGCCCGTCAATTAAAATTGTTAAAGGCTTGACTAAAGGCATTGAGGGGTGCCTCTAGCAAGACCCTTAACTGGGTGGAATTCGGCGATGCAGAAAGGACGAAAAATCCCTCCTTTAATTAAGTGATGATTAACCTCAGTTGGTTTGTATACATGATGGGAAAAATTGTGAAGGTTAGTGAGTCAGTGTGTGTGAGTAAATTAACGTGAGTCACAGTCACAGTGAATTTGTGTGTTAGTTACACTAGTGTGTCAGCGTGTGTGGGTGAGTCGTTTGTGAGTCAGTGTATGGATGATTCAGTGTGAGAATTAGTTGAAGTATGATGGAATGTATGTGTCGATGTGTGAGCAGGTCGGTGTGTGAGTCAGTGTGCAAGTCAGTGTGTAAGTCATTCTGAGAGTCAGTTGGTCAAAGTGTTAGGCAAGTCAGTTTGTGTCAACTTGCGTGTCATCTGAGAGTCAGTGTTTGAGTGAGTCAGTGTGTCAGTGAGTCAATACGTAAATCAATACGTGAGTAAGTCAACATGTGAGTGAGTCACATATGTATTAATGTTTACAGTAGAGCTGCGCTCCTGATATATCATAAGAGAGTGCACCTCTCCTTCAGTGTACATTCCCTGAAAGTGTGTACATCTCTGTGTATGTATAGAGAATGTTGTACATACATTGAGTGTATATGCGTCGAAGAGAGGTTTGTATTTCTATGTATATCCACGGAGAATTTAATACCTAACTTAGGTATTAAAGTATTCTTTACAACCAACTGAAATAGGATACTCCATATCCTTAGATATTTGTGAAGTGTTCCAGTCACTTTTATTCTTCATAAAGCGTTCTTCCTTGTTCAGTATTGATCTACAGGTTGGATTTTCGCTTATTTTTTCCCCTTTAATAGTTTAAAGACGAAGACGGTAAAACAGTTTTTCGAAGACAATCTTAGACTAGGTGTTTTTTCTTCCACCAAAAAATGGACGGAAAAACAATTTAATTTTCTCAATGATTTTTTTTTCAAACTAGTTAAAGAAATAACTTCCTTACGCGAAAACTAAAATAAAATCTAAAAGCCTCAACGAGGTCAGAGAAAAAAACAACACTAAATTTACTCACTAATAACGAAGTGAAAAAGTTGTATTTACTCCGAGAAAAAATTACTAAATGCCGTCTAGCGACTTCAGGAAGTCTAGCTGAAGTTGAGGGTAAATATTGCTTCGGGCGGAGGCTCCCGGGAGGATAACCAGGCCAACTGGATGAGAGGTTGTGAGGTGGAGCCAGGGTTTCCTTAGGGTGGCTGGGGTGTTAGGGCCTACGGGGGGATTACCAGGCCACCTGGGTGATAGGTTCTGGGTGAGACTATGGTTCCCTTAGAGTGGTTGGGGAACTTTTGGCTGTCGAGGGGGTTATCAGGCCCCCTGGGTGAGAGATTGTGGGTAGAGCCAGGGCTCCCTTAGGGTGGTTGGGGGAGTTATGGCTCCCGGGGGGATGACCACGTCCTTGGGTGAGAGGGTGGGGAATGTAAGGACTTCGTTAGGATGGCTGGGGAATTAAGGGCTCGCGGGAAATGTTGGAAAGAGCCCGGGCACCCTAGTTGGGATGTTGGGGAAGTGAAGGAGTGATGGGATCCTGGGCGGGTGGTATAGGAGCCAGGTCTCTCAGGTAGTGGGGAGGGTTAAGGGCTCCAGGGGTGAGGGCTGAGGTCAACAATGAACCCAGAACTAATCTGCTGGAAACTTCCGTCAAGCTTGCGAAGATCGACTTGAATTTCGACATGTTCTTAGTGTTCCGTCAAGCATAATCACCACGGGCGACGTACGTTTTTTGTGTCATTTTGTTAGCGCGATTTATTCTCTTAGTCTGTGATTTTTGTATATATTTTTTTGGACCTTTTTTCATGTTTTAATGTGCGATTTTTTTTATGTAGCTGCTAGATTTCTTTTTTTTTATATATTTGGCTCAGCGATTATTTTTACTAAGCCGTGGAAATTTTTATTTAGCCGTGGTATTTTTTATTTTGCTGTGATATTTATTTTTTAAAAGTGATTATTAGTTGAGGTAATTTTTTATTTAGCTGCTCGAATTTTTAATTCAGCTACACGTTTTAGTTTTTTTTTATATTTTGTTACTCCACAAAATAAGCACGAATTTCTTGTTGAATGCTGAAACACTTTAACAAATAAGTGAGAATTTTATGGCCTAAGCCGGTAGGCCTAAGCCAAAAAATTCCTCTATATTTACGTTCTATAGTAATGGACTTACTATATTGCACATTAAAACCAAACAAAAGAGTATAACACGATTTATGTACTGTTATTTTAAAATTAAGTGAAAATTTAAGGGAAAGGAAATACTAGAGCGCTTTCGTGCGTCTCCAACCCCATTTTCAGAAGAATATTCGCACTCCTAAAAACAAAAGAATATCTCCTTTTATCGCCTCTTATTCGACTTTTTTTTTTCAAAAAAGTGTAGGCTCTGGGGCTCTCCGTTTATCTTCGTTTTATGTTCATTTCTTCCCATTTACAAATAAACTTAGAAAGCATTTTGGTGTTGTAGAAAAATCAAGAAAAGAAAAGTTTATTCACTAATGTTTACGCTATATAATTTTTTAAGCCGTTTACCATTCTCAAAGGTGAGTGTGTGTGCAACGGAGCAGTGCAACACAACAGCCTGAACAATATAGTGCACTCAAAATACGCCAGATGGAATTAAAACAATGCTTCTGAATGGAAATGGTTCCCCTGACACTGATAAAATTCAAAGTGCTTGTATGCAGTGGGAATTTGGCTCCAATGATCAGCTGAGTCAGTCAGCTGTATTTGTGTTATATTGTAAGTGCATTGTTTGGTTAGTGTGTAGTCTATAAATGCATTGTTTGATTGTAGTGTGTAGGTTCATTGTTTGGTTAATGTACAGTGTGTGGTTGTATTGTTTGGTAACAGTATATAATGTGCAGATAGATTGGTAAGAGTGTATATGTGCATTATTTGGTTAGTGTGTATTGTGTTTGTGCATTTTTTGGTTACATTTCATACTTCAATACTGTATTATTTTGGTATAGTTTCAAGTATATAGCTGAGCTGTGTCTGGTATGAAGGTGCATTACTAGGCCAGGGAACGCAGCCGATTCATCCATCACCCGGAGTTACTTTCAGATCTGCCATTTGTGCTAAATCTAAAGTGCAAATTGATTGTCCATTTACAACTGAGGCTCCCTTAGGCTTAGAGAAACATTTAATCTTGTGTTATCTGCGGGAGCAGAGGCAGGATGGCCTGAGCAGAACAAGCTCGCCTAGCTGAATAATGTAGGTGTGTGGGTGTTGTACTGAAACTGGTACTAGACAGTTCGTTGGGTGCTGTGAAGGAGAATAAGAAGAATAACAAGGTTATCTCAGACCGTGTCTGTATTCAGTTTACCGATTTTGACTGGACGTATGCTGCCAGTTCACACTGTCTGGCAGGAAGTGCGTCCCCAGTCCACACTGTATGAAAGAATGTACTCAGTCGATGGAATAAAGTCTGTACATGTGACCTCCACTCACTGCAAGAAATCCAAGCAGAGCTTTAAGAAGTTTTTCTTCTATTAAGTATGGGATATGCTTTTTCTGGGCATCTCTCTCTCGCTGCTTCCATCATACACTCTTTGATGAAAATCTCCATCGGTGAATGGCTTTCGTCCTTTAGCTAACGCATAAATTACCATGTAACTGGTCAAGGTCAGTTAAAGCTTTATTTTCAACTCTCCTGCCAGACTGTGGTGCTCTCCTTACCTCTGCTGAGGGAAGGAGAGCACCACAGTCTGATAATTTAAAGAGGCTTGGGTATCCCTTGAGAAGGGGAAACGACGTCGTGGGCAATTGTATCTCCAATCCGGTCTTCCTTTTTCTTGTGATTTCTTCCTGATTTGGAGACGAGAGAAACATAGCGTCAGTGGCCTCAGTGATTCGAACTCCTTGCAGGGTGGCTATGTCTTGATCACCGATCTGATGGCTGGCAAACACCAGTAAATATTGCATAGACTTTAGGCAGAGAACTAGATTCAGTGAGTCCTCTAGCAGAGACTGAGGTACCAGCGAAGTGCCATCGTCCAGGAACTAGATGCGCTTGACAGCGTATGCAAATATATAGAAATTAACACGTAAACGAGCTTTTGAATTCACACTCAGATGTACTGTACATCCACAGTTGCATATATGTGCTCGCACATACACGCTCCTGTAGCTTGGTGTTAGAGGCAAGGAGCTTCCTGTAGAAAAAACATAACATGAAAAGAATAATATTGAAGACGAGGGTATATACAAATAGACAATGACTCTCTCTCTGTCTCGAACACACACACACACACACACACACACACACACACACACACACACACACACACACACACACACACACACACACACACACACACACACACACACACACACACACACACAAGTATTAAACACAAGATGAGCTAGCTCACTATATCTGCCAAGAAGTTTAGTGCCACCATCATGACATCATCAACATTCACCTCAGACACAGGACTCAGTGTGAGTTGTCGTGTTATGTCTCACTTTTGTGAGTCAGTGAGAGGGAGAAGCGAGGGAGCCAGCAAGGGAGAGGGTACTAAAAATGCCTAGGTAGAGGACGAAGAGGGACGGATGGATGAGGTGGACGAAGAGCAATAGGATGGAGAAGAGGAGGAGTAGAGGAAAGGGGAAGATATGGAAAAGGAAGGAGGAAGAGAAGGATTAGGAGGAAGAGGGGAGGAGAAGGAAGAAGAGGAGAAGCAAGTGGTGGTGAAGCGGAGGAATTGAGGTGTATATAAGAGAATTTTTACCTGTCCGCGATTTTAAGGGTTCTTCTGTCCCCGCAGACCGACCTGAAGCCAGGTTTCTCTGTTGATCGCCTGATCAACCATGTTGTTTATGCTAACTCCAGCAGACCTGCATCACCATGACAACCCAGCAGATCAGACATTTGTAGCAGTAAGCTGCTCAGCTTCTCGAAATTTTTATTCTTCCTTCTGTCAATATTTCTGATGATATTTGTTGGTAATCTGTTGAAGAGTTTTTAGACAGCGGATGTTGACACGGCGTTCTCTAATGGAACTCATGATACTTCTGGTCTTTTCTTGGTTAATTCGAGAGTTCCGCCCCTATCTTTCACTCTGAATAAGTTGTTATGGAAATTAAAGGACTGCTACCTGTAGTATCTTTCATACATATACAGAAGTGTGCAAATTATTTGGGACAGGAGTAAATTTTGTGATTATCTCATATGTCTTAGTCTCCGGTTTAATTAATGTAGTTTGGTTATCTTCTTTTCAGAAGAGTTTGCTACCGACTTCTGGCAACCATCCAATTGTGGTGTTACCCTGCGACTTTCTTTAGTGCTACAACAGCTGTTGTTTTGTAAGGCTATTCTTGCAAATGTGCTCTGTGAGTTAATATGGTTTCGTGCCTAATTCTCCCTTTCAGTTCATTATTACTGCTGAAATTCTTGATGGATGTTAAACCTATGAAGCATGCAGGTATTATAGCGCATAGAAAACATGCTGATTTGAGTATCAGACAGATCGCCGAAAACTTGAGCTTAGCAAAGTTAACTGTTGGTCGGATTCCGAAGACAGCTGACGAAACAGGTGACTGTGGAGCGCTGCGTCGAGGAAGATGTGGAAGAAAACACAATACAGCACCTCACAATGACCAGATTATCATGAGAAATTGTGTGAAGGATCCCGAGAAAACCAGCAAAGATCTACAAACAGATTTGGCTTTAGTTGGCATAAATGTTGATTCTTCAACTGTTCGACAAAGACTCCTTGAAGTTGGCAGAACTGCCAAAAAGCCGGTAAATAAGCAATTATTGACTGCTGCTATGAAGAAAAACGGCTGCTGTGGGCACTCGATCATAAGGGATGGAGAAAAGTTATATTTTCAGATAATGCGCGTTTTGAAGAACATGGATACAGATCAGTGGTAGAGAGATGGAGCAAAGGCGAACTTCTTCGGAATGGAGATATTCAACAAGAGCCGAAATACCCACCTATGAAGATGTTTTGTGTAGTTTTACTGCTAAAGTTCCTGGACGGATTGTTATTGTTGAGGGAATGACGGGAAGTGACAGATGCAAGGCAGTTCTGGCAACTCATTTGCTTCCCATTGTGAATAGAGACTTTCTTGAGGGAGAAGGCATTTTCCAGCAGGATCTTGCTCCTTGCCACACTTCCAGGAAAATGCTGACATTCATTGAGGAGAGTGGAATAAGCATTCCAAATTGGTCAGGAAGCTCTTAACCTCACTCAACCTAACTGTGAATCTATGGGCAACAACCAAATGCAGGATTGCAAAACAGAACTGTTGAGCTGTGGAAAAGCTAATTGCTGCTGTTATCAGGACTTGGTACTGCGACTAAAACTTGCCAAAATGTGTTTAACATTGGTCGATTCTACGCCAAAAGGTGTAGCAATGCTTATAAAAACAAAGGGTAATAATGTCTCATATTAAATCAGTTATCTGTCATATCATTGCTTTGTATTTTTCAAATAAATGTTAATTTTCCCAGTAAGTGTCTTATTTCATAACCGTCCCAATTAATATGCACACTATGTATTATCGTTCCAAAGTGAACATTATAAGTGTTTTAAAGAGTTCTCAAGTAGTCTAGATGTTTCATTGATTCTATACTGGCAGTATCCGATCTCTGTACGTATTCCAGCTCTGCTATCTTTCCTGCCTTGAAACGCGCTGTTGACAATTTTCAAATCGTGAAACCGTAAGTGATTTGTAGAATACCATCATTGACGTTGTTTCTGTCTCTTTTAAAAGTTCTCATAATCCGCCTTGCATTTGCCTTGTGTTTTCGAAATGTACAAATCTACTCGCATAAATTTTACTAAGTCTTTATCCCTTTATTAAGTGGTATGGTATTGTCTGCCTGCGTTCTGTCAACTATTTTGAAGTCGTCATTCTCCCGATACCTAAGCAGTTGAAATTTGTAACCATTGAATATCATGCTATTTTCATTTGCCTTTTGGAAGACTGTTGATATCTGTTCGTTTTTTTTTTTTAACACAAATGAGATGACCTTTTTTTCCCCATTGATCAGTTGATATTTGTTTACAACTCACCAGACGATCCTGTTATTTCCATTCGCTCTATGAATGTGTTTTCCACTCATTACAAGAGCGTTTTCCATGCAGGTTATGACTGCGCATTCCACTCAATGACTGTTTTCCTCCAGGGTGTACGTGAAGGAGGGCGGTGGACTGGTAATGACCGAGACGCTGCAGACAGACGAAGGCAGCTACGTCTGTGTTGCGTCCAACCTCGTCGGCACCCGCACCTCCTCCCCTGCTATCCTCGCAGTCCAGGGTGAGTATGAGTGACGTACACCGCGGAGGATCAGTCCCCCTTCCGAGGACTGAACCCGCAATTTTCCCCAGACGTGAGCGGCAAGGTTGACCATCCAGCCGCAGCAGGTAGTCAAGTAAGAGGAAAATAGGTACAGAAGAAAGGAGAGCGACCTGAATTTTTATTTTTTTTTTTGTGTGTGTGTGTTTGAGACAGAGTGGGAGTGAGTGTGAGTGTGTGAGAGAGAGAGGGAGAATGTGTGTGTGTCGAGGTACGATGCCTGAGGTCGATGTTTGGCACTCAAGAATTCAGAAATTTCCATCACATATTTTAATGCCATCACTAATAACTCAATTACGATTATCGGGTAAAAGCGTCTTGTGGCTGCACAATTAGCATTAGCAACGATTGCAATCATCAGAAAAGCAATTTAGATTAGATGGTCGAGGCCAGAACCAGACCGCAAAATTTGAGGGTCTCAGGAAATATTAATTATTGTTCCTTCTATACTATACCTTTGCGGAAATGAAAATTAATAGAGAAACAAAACAATTACATGGATTTTACTAGCAGATATCAGAAATGTTTACAAAATGGCTCTATCAGGCTACGAGCAGCAAACATTGTGAGGTGGGTAGTGCAAGAGTACAGTGATACACATAGTGTGGAGGGTAGTGCAAGAGTACAGTGATACACATGGTGTGGAGGGTAGTGCAAGAGTACAGTGATACACATGGTGTGGAGGGTAGTGCAAGAGTACAGTGATACACATGGTGTGGAGGGTAGTGCAAGAGTACAGTGATACACATGGTGTGGAGGGTAGTGCAAGAGTACGGTGATACACATGGTGTGGAGGGTAGTGCAAGAGTACAGTGATGCACATGGTGCGGAGGGTAGTGCAAGAGTACAGTGATACACATAGTGTGGAGGGTAGTGCAAGAGTACAGTGATGCACATGGTGTGGAGGGTAGTGCAAGAGTACGGTGATACACATGGTGTGGAGGGTAGTGCAAGAGTACAGTGATACACATGGTGTGGAGGGTAGTGCAAGAGTACAGTGATGCACATAGTGTGGAGGGTAGTGCAAGAGTACAGTGATGCAGAGTGCAAGAGTACAGTGATGCACATGGTGTGGAGGGTAGTGCAAGAGTACAGTGATGCACATGGTGTGGAGGGTAGTGCAAGAGTACAGTGATGCACATGGTGTGGAGGGTAGTGCAAGAGTACAGTGATACACATAGTGTGGAGGGTAGTGCATGAGTACAGTGATGCACATGGTGTGGAGGGTAGTGCAAGAGTACAGTGATACACATGGTGTGGAGGGCAGTGCAAGAGTACAGTGATACACATGGTGTGGAGGGTAGTGCATGAGTACAGTGATACACATGGTGTGGAGGGTAGTGCAAGAGTACAGTGATACACATGGTGTGGAGGGTAGTGCATGAGTACAGTGATACACATGGTGTGGAGGGTAGTGCATGAGTACAGTGATGCACATTGTGCGGAGGGTAGTGCAAGAGTACAGTGATACACATGGTGTGGAGGGTAGTGCAAGAGTACAGTGATACACATGGTGTGGAGGGTAGTGCAAGAGTACAGTGATGCACATGGTGTGGAGGGTAGTGCAAGAGTACAGTGATACACATGGTGTGGAGGGTAGTGCAAGAGTACAGTGATACACATGGTGTGGAGGGTAGTGCATGAGTACAGTGATACACATGGTGTGGAGGGTAGTGCAAGAGTACAGTGATGCACATGGTGTGGAGGGTAATGCAAGAGTACAGTGATGCACATGGTGTGGAGGGTAGTGCAAGAGTTCAGTGATGCACATGGTGTGGAGGGTAGTGCATGAGTACAGTGATACACATGGTGTGGAGGGTAGTGCAAGAGTACAGTGATGCACATTGTGTGGTGGGTAGTGCAAGAGTACAGTGATGTACATGGTGTGGAGGGTAATGCAAGAGTACAGTGATACACATGGTGTGGAGGGTAGTGCAAGAGTACAGTGATACACATGGTGTGGAGGGTAGTGCAAGAGAACAGTGATGCACATGGTGTGGAGGGTAGTGCAAGAGTACAGTGATGCACATGGTGTGGAGGGTAGTGCAAGAGTACAGTGATGCACATGGTGTGGAGGGTAGTGCAAGAGTACAGTGATACACATGGTGTGGAGGGTAGTGCAAGAGTACAGTGATGCACATGGTGTGGAGGGTAATGCAAGAGTACAGTGATGAACATGGTGTGGAGGGTAGTGCAAGAGTACAGTGATACACATGGTGTGGAGGGTAGTGCAAGAGTACAGTGATACACATGGTGTGGAGGGTAGTGCAAGAGTACGGTGATACACATGGTGTGGAGGGTAGTGCAAGAGTACAGTGATACACATGGTGTGGAGGGTAGTGCAAGAGTACAGTGATACACATGGTGTGGAGGGTAGTGCAAGAGTACAGTGATACACATGGTGTGGAGGGTAGTGCAAGAGTACAGTGATACACATGGTGTGGAGGGTAGTGCAAGAGTACAGTGATGCACATGGTGTGGAGGGTAGTGCAAGAGTACAGTGATACACATGGTGTGGAGGGTAGTGCAAGAGTACAGTGATACACATGGTGTGGAGGGTAGTGCATGAGTACAGTGATACACATGGTGTGGAGGGTAGTGCATGAGTACAGTGATGCACATGGTGTGGAGGGTAGTGCAAGAGTACAGGGATACACATGGTGTGGAGGGTAGTGCAAGAGTACAGTGATGCACATGGTGTGGAGGGTAATGCAAGAGTACAGTGATGCATATGGTGTGGAGGGTAGTGCAAGAGTACAGTGATGCACATGGTGTGGAGGGTAGTGCAAGAGTACAGTGATACACATGGTGTGGAGGGTAGTGCAAGAGTACAGTGATGCACATGGTGTGGATAGTAGTGCAAGAGTACAGTGATGCACATGGTGTGGAGGGTAATGCAAGAGTACAGTGATGCACATGGTGTGGAGGGTAGTGCAAGAGTTCAGTGATGCACATGGTGTGGAGGGTAGTGCATGAGTACAGTGATACACATGGTGTGGAGGGTTGTGCAAGAGTACAGTGATGCACATTGTGTGGAGGGTAGTGCAAGAGTACAGTGATGCACATGGTGTGGAGGGTAATGCAAGAGTACAGTGATACACATGGTGTGGAGGGTAGTGCAAGAGTACAGTGATGCACATGGTGTGGAGGGTAATGCAAGAGTACAGGGATACACATGGTGTGGAGGGTAGTGCAAGAGTACAGTGATGCACATGGTGTGGAGGGTAGTGCAAGAGTACAGTGATGCACATGGTGTGGAGGGTAGTGCAAGAGTACAGTGATGCACATGGTGTGGAGGGTAGTGCAAGAGTACGGTGATACACATGGTATGGAGGGTAATGCAAGAGTACATGGATACACATGGTGTGGAGGGTAGTGCAAGAGTACAGTGATGCACATGGTGTGGAGGGTAGTGCAAGCGTACAGTGATGCACGTGGTGTGGAGGGTAGTGCAAACGTACAGTGATGCACATGGTGTGGAGGGTAGTGCAAGAGTACAGTGATGCACATGGTGTGGAGGGTAGTGCAAGAATACAGTGATGCACATGGTGTGGAGGGTAGTGCAAGAGTACAGTGATGCACATGGTGTGGAGGGTAGTGCAAAAGTACGGTGATACACATGGTGTGGAGGGTAATGCAAGAGTACAGGGATACACATGGTGTGGAGGGTAGTGCAAGAGTACAGTGATGCACATGGTGTGGAGGGTAGTGCAAGAGTACGGTGATACACATGGTGTGGAGGGTAATGCAAGAGTACAGGGATACACATGGTGTGGAGGGTAGTGCAAGAGTACAGTGATGGACATGGTGTGGAGGGTAGTGCAAGAGTACATTGATGCACATGGTGTGGAGGGTAGTGCAAGAGTACAGTGATGCACTTGGTGTGGAGGGTAGTGCAGGAGTACAGTGATACACATGGTGCGGAGGGTAGTGCAAGAGTACGGTGATACACATGGTGTGGAGGGTAGTGCAAGAGTACAGTGATACACATGGTGTGGAGGGTAGTGCAAGAGTACAGTGATACACATCGTGTGGAGGGTAGTGCAAGAGTACAGTGATACACATGGTGTGGAGGGTAGTGCAAGAGTACAGTGATGCACATGGTGTGGAGGGTAGTGCAAGAGTACAGTGATGCACATGGTGTGGAGGGTAGTGCAAGAGTACAGTGATACACATGGTGTGGAGGGTAGTGCAAGAGTACAGTGATGCACATGGTGTGGAGGGTAGTGCAAGAGTACAGGGATACACATGGTGTGGAGGGTAGTGCAAGAGTACAGTGATGCACATGGTGTGGAGGGTAGTGCAAGAGTACAGTGATGCATATGGTGTGGAGGGTAGTGCAAGAGTACAGTGATGCACATGGTGTGGAGGGTAGTGCAAGAGTACAGGGATACACATGGTGTGGAGGGTAGTGCAAGAGTACAGGTGATACACATGGTGTGGAGGGTAGTGCAAGAGTACACAGTGATGCACATGGTGTGGAGGGTAGTGCAAGAGTACAGTGATACACATGGTGACAAGACTACAGTGATACACATGGTGTGGAGGGTAGTGCAAGAGTACAGTGATACACATGGTGTGGAGGGTAGTGCAAGAGTACAGTGATACACATGGTGTGGAGGGTAGTGCAAGAGTACAGTGATACACATGGTGTGGAGGGTAGTGCAAGAGTACAGTGATGCACATGGTGTGGATTGTAGTGCAGGAGTACAGGGATACACATGGTGTGGAGGGTAGTGCAAGAGTACAGTGATACACATGGTGTGGAGGGTAGTGCAAGAGTACAGTGATACACATGGTGTGGAGGGTAGTGCAAGAGTACAGTGATACACATGGTGTGGAGGGTAGTGCAAGAGTACAGTGATACACATGGTGTGGAGGGTAGTGCAAGAGTACAGTGATACACATGGTGTGGAGGGTAGTGCAAGAGTACAGTGATACACATGGTGTGGAGGGTAGTGCAAGAGTACAGTGATACACATGGTGTGGAGGGTAGTGCAAGAGTACAGTGATGCACATGGTGTGGAGGGTAGTGCAGGAGTACAGGGATACACATGGTGTGGAGGGTAGTGCAAGAGTACAGTGATACACATGGTGTGGAGGGTAGTGCAAGAGTACAGGGATACACACCGAGTCTGAGATCTAAGCTTCGTAAGAAGTTAACACTAGTATATCTTGTTTTATATCTACATTTCACTTGTCTTTTACAAGCAGATTTGGAACATTTGCATATTTGTTTTGATGTTTCGACACAGTTATCAATGTTCTAAATATTTTCTATATCGAAGCTTTTTCGAAGTCTGGGATCATTTTTTTTTTCCAAACGATTATAGTGATCTACAGTAATATGAAGGTACCAAAACAACAGTGTTCACAAAATTCTCTTAAGATTAATAAAAAATTGCATCTAGTTTGATAATTTTCCCGACTTTTATTGAGAATGTTATTGCTATCATATTTGCTGTATTTGGCAAATAGTGCAGCTGAAATGTTGCACGTTACAGCCAGAGCTCTGCATATTGCTGGCATATCTCCGGCTAACTACCCAAATCGCTAATAGCTTACCTGAATAATTAACATTGGTCTAGGCCATTAATATCATAGACTCTTATTATTGCTTATTGTGATGTTAGCAAATGGCAAGAGCTCTTCGTAAATAATTTACAATTCTGCGAAATTAACGCTGTCGTAATAAGTTTTTAACGTTATGTGCGAGGCTGATGTAGCGTTATTCCCCACGCCGCTGATAACGATTTTCTTAATTAAACCTTTAATTTTGGTCGACGTATCGAAAGATGTGTTTTATTAAACCTGTGTATATTGCTTCTAAGCTATTTATATAAGAAATTTAGATGTTTATAAACATGTCTTCACACTCTGAATAGCATTTGCAAAGTATTATTGGGACTTGTTTTGGTTTGATGATAAGGGTGAATTTGGCCATGATGCGTGTGAGAGTATGGCTCTTATTGCATAGGTGGCTGGTCGTTTTACTGCGCCCACCAGAGAACTGTTGCAGAATACACAAAATCCATTACTGTTGTCAGAAACATGAAATTAATTAAAAAAGGAGAGATAGTATGCCCCTTTCCCCCTCTCGCCTTCCCTCCTCTCAGTCTTCTCCCCCCCCCCCCACCTTTTTCTCCTCTCTAATTTACCTCTCGCCTCCCCTTCTCTTTCTTCACCCTCCCCCTTTACCCTCAATCATTCCTCAGCCCCCCTCCCCTCCGTTTTAAATAATCATATTGTTACAGTAACAGTTCCTACCTGCCATTGATAAAATTGCCCAGAAATATTTGGACAGTAGACTGCACTCTTCCCTACGTCGTATCTTAGTCATAAATAACATTGAGCCAAAATATCACAGGAACTGCACCCTCGCACATCAGAGGGAACGATATCGCAAAAGTAGGTGTCTTGCCTTATTTGCTGCTCGTGTTCAAACCTCTGGTCATTCGCTCTCGACCTTCTATTGAAAATTGAAATTGAATATCGGAAATGGTGCCAACTAATGAAAATAAATAAAAGACTGCCAATGGAACTAAATCACTGGCAGGTGGTGCTTTTGGCACGGGCGAAATTTATGAGTGATTGGATTTGCTTGCATGAGTGTGGATACATTTTAATTGCAGAATTACACTGTTGAATATGCAATCAGCAACACCACTGTGCTCGCCATTTGCATGGCTCTCGTTAAACAATTATTTGAGAACGGGGCAAGCAAATTATGATGATCATATTTATATTGTGTAATTTCGGCATGATTTGCTGTAATACTTAAAAAAAATTGACTGACTTTGTGAACCGAAGGGAAAAAATGTACTTTTAATAATTACATTGTAAGAGGAACGTCGGCGATGATTGACCAATTATTTTGTTGTCTTCATATAACCAGATAATTTTCTATTCGTTAATTGGTTTATTAAGTTTTGAAGTTCGTTGACTACACGATGATCATTAATGCTGCATGTCATCTGTACGTTACCAGTCCAGACTGCCTAAATACCCAGCATAGGGATCCAGACCCAAGTGTGTATGTGTGTGTGTGTGTACTCGCCTAATTATGGTTCCAGGGGTCGATTCGTAGCTTCTGGCCCTGTGTGTGTGTCTGTCTGTGTGTGTATGTATGGGTATGTATGTGTATGCGTGTTTGTGTGTATGCGCGTGTGTACGTGCGTGCGTGTGTGTGTGTGTGTGTGTGTGTGTATATGTGTGTGTGTGTGTGTGTGTACTCACCTAATTGTGGTTGCAGGGGCCGATTCGTAGCTCCTGGCCCTGTGTGTGTGTATTCGCCTAGTTGTACTCACATAGTTGAGGTTGTAGGGGTCGATTCATAGCTCCTGGCCCCGCCTCTTCACTGGCCGCTACTGGAAAGATTTATGCCAACAGCATTTAGTGTTCCCATGCGGTCACCCATCCAAGTACTAACCAAACCCAACGTTGCTTAACTTCGCTGATCGAACGTGAAGTGGTGTGTTCAACGTGGTATGGCCGTGTGTGTGTATGCGTGTATGGGTGTATGCGCGCGTATGTGTGTGTGTGTGTGTGTACTCACCTAATTCTACTCGCTTAATTGTGGTTGCAGGGGTCGAGTCAGCTCCTGGCCCCGCCTCTTCACTGATCGCTACTAGGTCCTCTCCCTCTCTGCTTCCTGAGCTTTGTCATACCTCTTCTTAAAACTATGTATGGTTCCTGCCTCCACTACTTCACTTGCTAGGCTATTCCACTTCCTGACGACTCTATGACTGAAGAAATACTTCCTAACGTCCCTGTGACTCGTCTGAGTCTTCAGCTTCCAGTTGTGACCCCTTGTTTCTGTGTCCCCTCTCTGGAACATCCTATCTCTGTCCACCTTGTCTATTCCCTGCAGTATCTTGTATGTCGTTATCATGTCTCCCCTGACCCTTCTGTCCTCCAGTGTCGTCAGTCCAATTTCCCTCAACCTTTCCTCGTACGACATTCCTCTGAGCTCTGGGATTAGCCTTGTTGCAAACCTTTGTACTTTCTCTAACTTCTTGGCGTGCTTGACCAGGTGTGGGTTCCAGACTGGTGCTGCATACTCCAGTATGGGCCTAACATACACAGTGTACAGTGTCTTGAACGATTCCTTATTAAGGTATCGGAACGCTATTCTCAGGTTTGCCAATCGCCCGTATGCTGCAGCAGTTATTTGGTTGATGTGTGCCTCCGGTGACGTGCTCGGTGTTATGGTCACCCCAAGGTCTTTCTCCCTGAGCGAGGTCTGTAGTCTTTGTCCACCTAGCCCATACTCTGTCTGCGGTCTTCTTTGCCCCTCCCCAATCTTCATGACTTTGCATGTGGCAGGATTGAATTCGAGAAGCCAGTTTCTGGACCACGTGTCCAGCCTGTCCAGGTCTCTTTGCAGTCCTGCCTCATCCTCGTCCGATTTAATTCTTCTCATCAACTTCACATCATCTGCGAACAGGGACACTTCAGAGTCTATTCCTTCCATCATGTCGTTCGCATATATCAAAAATAGCACTGGTCCTAGAACTGACCCCTGTGGGACCCCGCTTGTCACAGGCGCCCACTGTGATACCTCTTCACGTACCATGACTCGTTGCTGCCTCCCTGTCAGGTATTCCCTTATCCATTGCAGTGCCCTCCCTGTTATATGCGCCTGATCCTCCAGCTTCTGCACTAATCTCTTGTGGGGAACTGTGTCAAAGGCCTTCGTGTATGTGTGTGTGTGTGTGTGTGTGTGTGTACATGCGTGTGTGTGTGTGTGTGCATGCTTGCGTGTGTACTCACTTATTTGTGGTTGCAGGGGCGAGTCATAGCTCCTGGACCCGCCTCTTCACTGATTGCTGCTGGGTCCTCTCTCTCTCCCTGCTTCATGAGCTTTATCAAACCTCACTTTAAAACTATGTATGGTTCCCGCCTCCACTACTTTACTTTCTAGGCTATTCCACTGCCTGACAACTCTGACTGAAGAAATAATTCCTAACATCCCTTTGACACATCTGAGTCTTCAGCTTCCAATTGTGACCCCTTGTTTCTGTGTCCCATCTCTGGAACATCCTGTCTTTGTCCACCTTGTCTATTCCACGCAGTATATGTCGTTATCATGTCTTCCCTAACCCTCCTGTCTTCCAGTGTCGTCAGGCCAATTTCCCTTAACCTTTCGTCGTAGGACAATCCCCTTAGCTCTGGGACTAGTCTTGTTGCGAACCTTTGCACTTTCTCTGATTGCTTGACGTGCTTGACCAGGTGTGGGTTCCAAACTGGTGCTGCATACTCCAGTATGGGCCTGACTTATATGGTGTACAGAGTCTTGAACGATTCCTTACTAAGATATCGGAACGCTATCCTTAGGTTTGCCAGACGCCCTTAAGCTGCAGCTGTTATCTGATTGATATGCGCCTCAGGAGATGTGCTCGGTATTATACTCGCTCCAAGATCTTTTTCCATGAGTGAGGTTTGCAAGCTTTGGCCACCTAGACTATACTGTATCTGTGGTCTTCTTTGCCCTTCCCCAATCTTCATGACTTTGCATTTGTCATTGTTAAATTCAAGGAACCAGTTGCTGACCATGCTTGTAGCATGTCCAGGTCTCTCTGTAGTCCTGCCTGATCGTCGACTGATTTGATTCTCCTCATTAGCTTCACATCTGCAAACAAATACATTTCTGAGTCTATCCCTTCCGTTATATCATTCACATATACCAAAAACAGCAGAGGTCCTAGGACTGACCCCTGTGGAACCCCGCATGTTACAGGCGCCCACTCTGACACCTCGTCACGTACCATGACTTGTTGATGCCTCCTTGTCAGGTATTTTCTGATCCATTCCAGTGCCTTTCCTGTTATGCGTGCTTGATCCTCTAGTTTTGCATTAACCTCTTGTGAGGAACTGTGCCGAAGGCCTTCCAGTCCAAGAAAATGCAGTCTATCCACCTCTCTCTCTCTCTCTCTCTCTCTCTCTCTCTCTCTCTCTCTCTCTCTCTCTCTCTCTCTCTCTCTCTCTCTCTCTCTCTCTCTTGTCTTACTTCTGTCACCTTGTCATAAAACTCCAGTAGGTTTGTGAAACAGGATTTTCCTTCCCTGAAACCGTGCTTGTTGTCGATTGTACGCTTGTTTCTTTCCAGGTGCTCGACCACTCTCCTTCTGATGATCTTCTCCATGACTTTGCATACTATACACGTTAGTGACACAGGTCTGTAGTTTAATGTGTGTGTGTGTGTGTGTGTGTGTGTGTGTGTGTGTGTGTGTGTGTGTGTGTGTGTGTGTGTGTGTGTGTGTGTGTGTGTGTGTGTGTGTGTGTGTGTGTGTGTGTGTGTGTGTGTGTTATATTGTTATTTTTATTGATATGCTAGCCACTCTGTTCATACGCTGCTGCTCAGTACATCCGGGCGAGGTAAAATGCACTCCCGGAATGGATACGAATTCCCGCATGCAAAAGCAAGCGTTGAATAAAACAACCCTGGAAGTGAGGAGAACACATGTGTATAGAATGAATAAACCTTTTTTGTAGAATTCTTCTTCAAAACCCGAGAGTATTGCTTGAGTAAAAATATACTCATCATGGAGAAAGTTTACGAGATTTCAAGGCTGGTAAAACCGAGAAAGTATTATTTCAAAAATATCAGAAATTCAGCCAGTCTGTGAAAACTAAATTGAAAAATTCTTCCAAATTTAATGTATAATTTAAGAAAAATTCTTATCGAAACAGGTATGAAGGAAGAGCCGAAATTGATAGAGAGTGCAAGACACGAACGCGATCAAGAAACATGAGAAGCAAAGTTTATGGATGAAATTCAAGGAAACTGCCGATAAAGCAATTACTGAAGGATAACAACAGATGATGTAGGCAGTACAGAGTAAAGGACGGAATTAAAGAAGAGTTTACGAGGCAAACTTTGTCGTAAAGAAAACTAAACATAACAAGAAGATGAAATAAAGAATTTACATTAATAAGAAATATTTTGTATAGAATATTGTAAATACGGTTTTACATTAAGCAGTGTAAACAAAGTTTTTATACTAAGTGTAAATAAAGTTTTATACTAAGCAGTGTTAACAAAAGATGTAGCAAATTCTTTACAAAGCCATACTAAAAAAAATCAAGTGCGCTTGAAGAAACACTAAGAACAAGTAAAGTGGCGACGCAAAACAAATGCAAAACACTGAACAAAAAAAAAAGTAATACGGAAGGTACTAAAGGGTATAACAGCACAAAAAAAAATGGCAGTGGGTCTCCCTCCCCAAAAAATATTGGGGAAATAGGTAATATAAGAAACACATGGAAAGAAAGTGCACTAAAAATGATCCTAACAAAGACACAAACAAAAATAAATGTAATAACGCAGTAAGCACAAGAAAATTAAAAAAAAATACATTAACAGTTTACGCTTTAAGAAAGCGAGAAAAGAGGTGAAAATTAACAAGAATGAGATAACCCAAGAAGCACAAAAAAGGGGAAGAAAGCACTAACAAAAAACAGGCACCACAGGTCTCAAAAAAAAAAAAGGAGGAAAAAAAGGGTTCCTGATAAAAGCTGGAGGTGAAAAATTCCTGCTGATACAAGATGCGATGCAGCGCTGGATGAAGTTATTGGATTAAGGTTGAGGCTTGGAAGGAGGGAGAGACGCACCCACCACAAGACACAGGGATACTTTCTCAAACTAATTTGTTTGAGGAGGTAAGGGGTTATTTAGGGGATAGGAGGCAATAGGGGAGCTTAGGGAGGGGAGAAAAGGGGACTGGGGAAAGGGGATTTGGGATTCGTTATTACAGGGAATGAGATTTCCCGATTCTTATTTCTGCCTCAGGGTTGAGACTGGCCATCGGGTTGGTAGCGGCAACAGCCTGGTTGACCAAGCCACGAGAGAGAGACTGACCTTCGAAACCTATCATAGGTGTAGATAGACGTGTACCTGCACCTGCCTTTGCCTCACGTTTGATGAGTTTTGAGAAATTTTCTACTCTCGCAGCCCGGCCTTTGGCCAGGTTTGCCTGCTGTGTGCCTGGCTAATCAGACTTTTGCTGCTGGCGATCTGCTGGCCCATATATCCATCACAGCCTGGTTGACCGGTTTCCTCTTGGGCACCCTACACTTGTCCCAGTAATGTTTCCAGGAGAGATTATGACTCTTAAATATGTAGGAAAGGGAAGCTACTGTTAATACGTTGCGTCTCTCAGTAAGAGTTTAAATAAAGCTCCCATAAAGGTCACAGAGGTCTCGATCTCTGTGTGACCCAAAGACATGTCAACTTATTCCTTATTTTTGATGTAGGAGAATGCTTAAACGTCTTTTTTTTTTTTTTAGGAAAAGCACAGGGAGTGAAACTCATAATAAAATGCTCCGGTACTGCCCAGATGTCTTTAGTATATTGAATCGGCACACCAGTTATCTGTAAATAATGAAACGCTTACATATTTCTAATAAGAATGAAGGCGGCTATCGATCTGTATATAGCCTTGCATGCTGAAATTTGATTCTTAGAACAGAATCAACACAGATCGAAGCTTGTTTTGCAAAAGGGTGAGTCTGTTCTCTGTAAAAATATGAACATCTGTAAGATGCCGACCTTTTTTTCTATTTTTATTTTTCGCAGACATTTCACCCAGTTCGATCGATAGCGATTTGAATAAACAACATTTCTATGCTGGCCACGGCTTCCTGCGCCACTCTGGGAGAGAGCAACAACATCAATCAAGAATTGTAAGTCTGTGGATTTACGAGAAAGCCTTGTCCAGCCGGCGATAGGCTGGTGGTCAAGCTGACCCGCGATATTTAGCTTCCTTTTCTCCGTAGCTCATGTTGCGTCAAGCTTGCGTTACATACCTGTTTACCCGCATTTTACGTTGCGAGGAGCTTACCCATGGTTCATGCTGAATCAGACTTGTACGTAACTGATGCTGTGTCAGGCGTACATCCCCGCAATTCAGACTACCTGGAGATTACCTGGATAGTGTTCAGGGGGTCAACGCCCCTTCAGTCTGGTCCCAGACCAGGCTTCTAGGTGGATAAGGGCCTGATCTACCGGGTTGTTACTACTGGCCGCACGCAGTCGAACTCACGAACCAGCCCTGCTGATCAGGAACAGACTTTACGACTTATCCAGTTCTCTCTTGAAGACAGGAAGGAGTCTAGCGGTAACCCCCCTTATGTATGATGGGATGCTGTTGAAATGTCTTGGACACCTTACACTTACTGTGTTGTCTTTCAGTTTACTCATGGTACCCCTACTTTCACTGGGAGTGTTTGGCACCGTCTGCCAAGCCTCTTCGTTTCGGAGGAAGTGATTTCTTTTTGCGGATTTGGGATCAGTCTCGCTAGGATTTTCCAGGTATAAATTATGATGCAATCTTCTTCGCCGTAATACCCTGGAGCACAGGTCAAGGGACTTCAAAGGTTCCCAGTAATTTAAGTACGCGACTGAACTTATACGTGGAGTGAAAGTTCTCTGTACGTTATCTAGATCTGCAACGTCACCTTCCTTAAATGTGCTGTTAGTGTACAGCAATATTGCAGCCAAGAAAGAACAAGAGAATTGAAAAATCAAATCAAAGCTCAGCCCTGTCGAAGGAATACTACGCCCCCCTCCTCCCTGGATATTACCCACAACAATCGACTAACACCCAGGTGCCTACTTACTACTAGATGAACAGGGGCTGCAGGTGTCAGAAAACACGGCCAACGCTTCCACTCGTGTAGGGGATCGAGCCCTGGGTACTTAGAATGTCAGCTGAGTGCACTGCCAATCAAGCCACGGGATTAGCTTGGCATCTCTTGTTTTAAAGGTTCTCATCATCAATCCTATCATTTTCCTCACGGTTGAAATAACAACATTGTTGTCATCCTGAAAGTGAGATCCTCTGACATTATTACTGCCAAGTCCTTCGCATTTGTTTTTCGCTCTGAGGGGTTTTATACTCGATTCCAGGTTTTATTTCCTCAATTTCTACACAAAGGAATAACTGAAATTGTCCTCATGGAACATTATACTGCTTTCTGCAGTTCAATTGAACGCTTTATTTATATCACCTTGGAGATTTACTGTCCTCGATGGATGTCACTCTCTTGCAATTTCTAGTATTGTCGACGAAGACTGGTACGATGCTGTCTACCTGAAAGTCGTTCTGAGAGTCAACGTCCCCGTGATCCAGTCCTGACTAGGCCTCCCGGTGGATAAGGGCCTAATCAACCAGGCTGTTACTACTGGCCGCACGGAATCCAGCATACGAACCACAACTCGGCTGATCGGGTACTATGTCGGGTATGAGGATAAGGAAAAGGATGGGAGTCAGTACTGCGCTTTGGGGAAACAAAGCCTACTGCAGGCAGCTTACTTTCCCGTCATTTATGATGTGTCAACCTTGTTTCCTGTCACTCATGATATATCAAGCCTGTTTCCCGTACCTCACATTTACTTGTAACGCAAGCTTTATCAAGTTGACTTCTCCCTAACTCAAGATGTGACAAGCTTACTTTCCCGCTGTGGCCTTAAGCTTAGCTTCTAAATCAACTGTTCGTCGATCATGCGATCTCATTCCATGCACCATAAAACTGAAATAAAAATAATGATGAATAAATTACTAAAGACCGGACACACAACAGTGCCTTTGCTGGAGTGGGTAATCCAAAGGTACCAGATTGGGATTTTCGTCAAAAGAGCAAAGAAAGTATTACCACATAAGCACCAGCTTATAGGAAAGCATCCGGCTTCTGTAGAAAGGAACTGATGTCACATGGGCAGTTTCCAGCAAGGCAGAGGGACCCAAAGAAGGAAATACATTCACCATTATTTGCTCCCTAGCTGTCTTTCCAGAATGGCACAGGGAGGAACATCTCTACCAAACTTATAGAAATGTTGTACTTTCCACCTCTTAAACTCGGGTCCGAGTTAACTGCTTTCCCTGACCTCTCTCATACATATTCCCGTCTTGACACTAACAACACAACAAGTCTTAAGTTGCAGTTTAATTAAATAAACCACTTGCATCAATAAATATTCTTATAGAAAACCACTTAGATCAAAAAATCACTTGCATCAAAACAAATTACATCACAAACAACTTTTGTCAAGAGCCATGACAAACAACTTAGATAAAAAACCACTTGCACAAAAGAAAAATTCACCAAAAATCACTAACATTAAAAAGCGCTCGTATCAATGCTCTCATAAAAAAAAATCACAAAAAGCACCCATACACACACACACAAAAAAAAAACATATCCAAAAACCACTGTCATCAAAATGTGACACTGACGTCATAAGCTCTCCCATGCGTGCTGAACGCTGAAGCCCACGGGCTCTTAAGTACCTCATTCCAACCCTTCCTCGGACGTCCCCTACACCTTCCATCAACCCAGATTTATACACCCTCTTATTCACCCTATCTTACCTCATTCTTTGTGCATTAGCGAACCGTCTCAACAATCCCACCACCACTACCCTTGAAATTCTCTCTCATACCACCACCACCACTGTCATCCAGTTTCTCGATTTCATTTCCTTTGCGTGATGATGTCACCACACACTGAACAGTCGTTCATTACGGCTTAAATGGAGTTCATCACACACTGATTTCAGAGGAGACATATGCACTGTTTCCAGCCTCCCTGGAATCACCAACAGCCTGGCTGGTCAGAGAACAGGAAGCGCTTAGCAGAAGGAGAGTCAAACCTATTTCTGCTTTTCTGTCCTAGATTCGTATGCTTAGATAATACGCGATAGTCTTTAGGTAGTAGTCGATAATTCCTACCAGATAGCCTCGGTGTAGACCTCCAGTTTCTATGCTATCGGTCTTTCTCTTGTACTCCTGTGTACTCTCTGCACTGAATGATGCACATGACTTTAAGCGTTATGAGAGTACAATGGAAGGCAGCTTTCTCCTTGCTGAAAAAAGGAGAGCCAAGCTTAACACTCATACAAAAGTGTTGTAACCACTACTCTTGATACATTCTCGTATTTCTTTTTCTGAAAATGGCAATCTACTTTCCACAACACCCCTGTTATTGTCTTCCCTTCATTTATTCTATGGTTTACCTCATCCTTTATAGTATCTACATTATCTTCCTCCATGCTTCCTCCTTCCAGTTTGATCGCTAATCTGTCGTAGTGACTCCAGACCAAATAGTGGGTGGACTTGAAAGTACTCTCCTGCCCCTGCAATAAGAGTTGGGTTAGTACGTAAAATAATGGTAATTCCGGCGTTATGACTTGAGGTACGTCTCAACTTTGCCCAAATTCCAACGTGATGTTCCAGGCTAGGGTTATTTCGTCCAAACTTCTTCTCGCTGGAAAGGGGGAAAGAAGAAATTTGTTCTCCTCGTTGAAGATGAATTTAGAATTTCATAGAAACACTATACAGCAGCGTGAAGCCAATACCGCAGCCGGAGGGGTGTTCGAAGGCCCCCTGAAGCCAAAACTCAGACAGCAGTAGATCATCCGTTGGCAGTCGAGATGATGACTGCAAATTTTCCTGGATACTGCTGATACTGGATATTGTTGATAATGCCTATTGAGTACTATTGCCATTGGAGATGATGTTAAAACCTACCAGCGTATTCTAGTTTGCTATAAGCAAACTATGAATACGCTGGAAGGTCTGTTGGAAGAAATAAACTTAGTTGTTATTGTCAAGGGCGATGCAAAACTGGATATTCCAAAAAAAATGTTTGTATACAACGCTCAAGGACAGAGATAAATTTTCTACAGTACAGTGAGGACACCATTGTCAGTAATCTACCTTCCAAGGAACTGTTGGGTGTCAGGTTGTACAGACGTATTCATGAATCACTAGGTGGCAGGATGTTAAGGTATACCGCGACTACTGGATGGCAGTTCGAAAAAAAATGACAGGTTTCAGAATAAGTAAGCAAGTAAGTAAGTTTATTCAGGTATACACAAATACAGTTACATAGAATTATCATACATAGCAGCTTATGAGCTGCGTACCAGGATAAATATCGTAGCTCAGTTGCGCTCCTCGACCGTAATACACTGTTCTTTTGGTAAATCTGAAGAACTATAGTTCTTTAGTTTATTGAGGATACTTTTAATTGCTTTGTCTGCACATGTAAGACATTCAGCAGCAATTAAACTAATGGTTTAAAAGCAGCAGACATTGCCATAAAATTTTAAATGTCGGAAATTCAGAGGTAATCTGCGTCAAAAAGGACAGTCTTGTAATTGAAGGAACGAGTATAGAAATCGTTGTGAAACTGCACAATATTGTACAAACGCAAGTTCCGGAAGTTAAACCCGGGAATTTTTTTAATTATCTCCTAAAGTTGCGAGCGCTGTTGACTTCCAGAGTGTCGTACAGAGGTGAAGCCTTGGAAATTGCAGTTTCCATGGTCTCTCGTTAGCTTCTGCTGCTCAGAGTTTGGTGCTGTGATCCAGATTACTTGACGAACATGTATTAACTTCCAGAGTACTGTACCGGATGAGTCTGAGGACTCTTCAAGGAAGGAGTGGGGAAAGGGGTCAAACGTGGTGTTGATGCTGGTGAAGAGGTCCTGATGAAATGGAGCGGCCGCCTTCCTTGGGTCCCATCTGCTTACCTGCTAGTCTCCAGGTGATGTCTAAACCTGTCGATTAAAACGCTTCCCTGTAAAAGTAATAATTATAAATTTGAATTTAAGGCTTGTTGGCTTCAAAAGTACCGCGCTCGACTGAGTCTAAGTATTTTGTTGACTTACAGATTCTTGAATTTTAATGAATTGTAGGATCGTGTCAACCACTGGCGTTCTGTACTATGATGAGTTTGGTAAGTCCAACCCACTGAAGGCTCTCAATAGCTGATATTTTGGGATATCTGGGGTTCTGATTCAGTATATTCAGGGAAAATGTCTTGAAGAAGCACTTGATGAAGGGCTGTATGCCCATTTCCTGAAATTATCAATAGTTTTACCTGTAGACCGTTGCCCCTCAAGGAAGGTTCCTTGATGTTGGTGCGGGGCTCTTGATTTAGGGAATTGGATCTGTGCTCCAGTTCCCCGAATTAAGCCTGAATGCCTTCCACATCCCCCCCCCAGGCGCTGTATAATCTTCCGAGTTTAGAGCTTCCCCTTTGATTATAATAATAATAATAATGTAGACCGTTGCAGGGAATGAAGTAAGTTATCACCTCCACGACGAATAATAAGTGCCATAAATCAGGCTGTTGATGCGTAACAGGACGTAGTCGATCACAACTTGGCTGATCAGGAACTGACTTGAACATATCAAGCTTCCTCATGAAGTCAAGTGAGGTATGTAGGTAATTTCCCTTATATGTGTGAAGGGAGGGCGTGGGAAGGGATATGTCGCTTTGTCAATTTTGGTGGTAGGGGATTGATTAGTCTTTGTCGGTAGGAGAATATGGGTTGAAAGGATTTTGGATGGAGGAGGGTATTGGAAGGATGGTATTAGGTGGAGTAGGGTATGAGATGGAAGAGGCTACAGAGGGGTAGAGGATAATGTGGGGGTGGAGGAAGGTATGGGGTAGAGGAGGGTATAAGATGGAGGAAGGTAAGGATGGGTGAGGATGTTGAAGAGGATATTAGATGGAGGAGGGTATGGGGGGGGTGAAGGAAGGCAAGGGGTATATAGAGCTTCACTCTTGTCTCTGGTACTGGTAGTGGTGGTGGTCACGCTTCACTCTTGTCTCTGGTACAGGTAGTGGTGGTGGTCACGCTTCACTCTTGTCTCTGGTACAGGTAGTGGTGGTGGTCACGCTTCACTCTTGTCTCTGGTACAGGTAGTGGTGGTGGTCACGCTTCACTCTTGTCTCTGATACAGGTAGTGGCGGTGGTCACGCTTCACTCTTGTCTCTGGTACAGGTAGTGGCGGTGGTCACTCTTCACTCTTGTCTCTGGTACAGGTAGTGGCGGTGGTCAGGCTTCACTCTTGTCTCTGGTACAGGAAGTGGCGGTGGTCACGCTTCACTCTTGTCTCTGGTACAGGTAGTGGTGGTGGTGGTCACGCTTCACTCTTGTCTCTGGTACAGGTAGTGGTGGTGGTCACGCTTCACTCTTGTCTCTGGTGCTGGTAGTGGTGGTGGTCACGCTTCACTCTTGTCTCTGGTACAGGTAGTGGTGGTGGTAACGCTTCACTCTTGTCTCTGGTACAGGTAGTGGTGGTGGTCACGATTCACTCTTGTCTCTGGTACAGGTAGTGGTGGTGGTCACGCTTCACTCTTGTCTCTGGTACAGGTAGTGGTGGTGGTCACGCTTCACTCTTGTCTCTGGAACAGGTAGTGGTGGTGGTCACGCTTCACTCTTGTCTCTGGTACTGGTAGTGGTGGTGGTCACGCTTCACTCTTGTCTCTGGTACAGGTAGTGGTGGTGGTCACGCTTCACTCTTGTCTCTGGTACAGGTAGTGGTGGTGGTCACGCTTCACTCTTGTCTCTGGTACATGTAGTGGTGGTGGTCACGCTTCACTCTTGTTTCTGGTACAGGTAGTGGTGGTGGTCACGCTTCACTCTTGTCTCTGGTACAGGTAGTGGTGGTGGTCACGCTTCACTCTTGTCTCTGGTACAGGTAGTGGTGGTGGTCACGCTTCACTCTTGTCTCTGGTACAGGTAGTGGTGGTGGTCACGCTTCACTCTTGTCTCTGGTACAGGTAGTGGCGGTGGTCACGCTTCACTCTTGTCTCTGGTACAGGTAGTGGTGGTGGTCACGCTTCACTCTTGTCTCTGGTACAGGTAGTGGTGGTGGTCACGCTTCACTCTTGTCTCTGGTACAGGTAGTGGTGGTGGTCACGCTTCACTCTTGTCTCTGGTACAGGTAGTGGTGGTGGTCACGCTTCACTCTTGTCTCTGGTACAGGTAGTGGTGGTGGTCACGCTTTACTCTTGTCTCTGGTACTGGTAGTGGTGGTGGTCACGCTTCACTCTTGTCTCTGGTACTGGTAGTGGTGGTGGTCACGCTTCACTCTTGTCTCTGGTACAGGTAGTGGTGGTGGTCACGCTTAACTCTTGTCTCTGGTACAGGTAGTGGTGGTGGTCACGATTCACTCTTGTCTCTGGTACAGGTAGTGGTGGTGGTCACGCTTCACTCTTGTCTCTGGTACAGGTAGTGGTGGTGGTCACGCTTCACTCTTGTCTCTGGTACAGGTAGTGGTGGTGGTCACGCTTCACTCTTGTCTCTGGTACTGGTAGTGGTGGTGGTCACGCTTCACTCTTGTCTCTGGTACAGGTAGTGGTGGTGGTCACGCTTCACTCTTGTCTCTGGTACAGGTAGTGGTGGTGGTCACGCTTCACTCTTGTCTCTGGTACTGGTAGTGGCGGTGGTCACTCTTCACTCTTGTCTCTGGTACAGGTAGTGGCGGTGGTCACGCTTCACTCTTGTCTCTGGTACAGGAAGTGGCGGTGGTCACGCTTCACTCTTGTCTCTGGTACAGGTAGTGGTGGTGGTGGTCACGCTTCACTCTTGTCTCTGGTACAGGTAGTGGTGGTGGTCACGCTTCACTCTTGTCTCTGGTACAGGTAGTGGAGGTGGTCACGCTTCACTCTTGTCTCTGGTACAGGTAGTGGTGGTGGTCACGCTTCACTCTTGTCTCTGGTACTAGTGGTGGTGGTCACGCTTGTCTCTGGTACTGGTAGTGGTGGTGGTCACGCTTCACTCTTGTCTCTGGTACAGGTAGTGGTGGTGGTCACGCTTCACTCTTGTCTCTGGTACAGGTAGTGGTGGTGGTCACGCTTAACTCTTGTCTCTGGTACAGGTAGTGGTGGTGGTCACGCTTCACTCTTGTCTCTGGTACAGGTAGTGGTGGTGGTCACGCTTCACTCTTGTCTCTGGTACAGGTAGTGGTGGTGGTCACGCTTCACTCTTGTCTCTGGTACAGGTAGTGGTGGTGGTCACGCTTCACTCTTGTCTCTGGTACTGGTAGTGGTGGTGGTCACGCTTCACTCTTGTCTCTGGTACAGGTAGTGGTGGTGGTCACGCTTCACTCTTGTCTCTGGTACAGGTAGTGGTGGTGGTCACGCTTCACTCTTGTCTCTGGTACTGGTAGTGGTGGTGGTCACGCTTCACTCTTGTCTCTGGTACTGGTAGTGGTGGTGGTCACGCTTCACTCTTGTCTCTGGTACAGGTAGTGGTGGTGGTCACGCTTCACTCTTGTCTCTGGTACTGGTAGTGGTGGTGGTCACGCTTCACTCTTGTCTCTGGTACTGGTAGTGGTGGTGGTCACGCTTCACTCTTGTCTCTGGTACTGGTAGTGGTGGTGGTCACGCTTCACTCTTGTTTCTGGTACTGGTAGTGGTGGTGGTCACGCTTCACTCTTGTCTCTGGTACTGGTAGTGGTGGTGGTCACGCTTCACTCTTGTCTCTGGTACAGGTAGTGGTGGTGTTCACGCTTCACTCTTGTCTCTGGTACAGGTAGTGGTGGTGGCCACGCTTCACTCATGTCTCTGGTACAGGTAGTGGTGGTGGTCACGCTTCAGTCTTGTCTCTGGTACAGGTAGTGGTGGTGGTCACGCTTCACTCTTGTCTCTGGTAGAGGTAGTGGTGATGGTCACGCTTCACTCTTGTCTCTGGTACAGGTAGTGGTGGTGGTCACGCTTCACTCTTGTCTCTGGTACAGGTAGTGGTGGTGGTCACGCTTCACTCTTGTCTCTGGTACAGGTAGTGGTGGTGGTCAAGCTTCACTCTTGTCTCTGATACAGGTAGTGGCGGTGGTCACGCTTCACTCTTGTCTCTGGTACAGGTAGTGGCGGTGGTCACTCTTCACTCTTGTCTCTGGTACAGGTAGTGGCGGTGGTCACGCTTCACTCTTGTCTCTGGTACAGGAAGTGGCGGTGGTCACGCTTCACTCTTGTCTCTGGTACAGGTAGTGGTGGTGGTGGTCACGCTTCACTCTTGTCTCTGGTACAGGTAGTGGTGGTGGTCACGCTTCACTCTTGTCTCTGGTGCTGGTAGTGGTGGTGGTCACGCTTCACTCTTGTCTCTGGTACAGGTAGTGGTGGTGGTAACGCTTCACTCTTGTCTCTGGTACAGGTAGTGGTGGTGGTCACGCTTCACTCTTGTCTCTGGTACATGTAGTGGTGGTGGTCACGATTCCCTCTTGTCTCTGGTACAGGTAGTGGTGGTGGTCACGCTTCACTCTTGTCTCTGGTACAGGTAGTGGTGGTGGTCACGCTTCACTCTTGTCTCTGGTACAGGTAGTGGTGGTGGTCACGCTTCACTCTTGTCTCTGGTACAGGTAGTGGTGGTGGTCACGCTTCACTCTTGTCTCTGGTACAGGTAGTGGTGGTGGTCACGCTTCACTCTTGTCTCTGGTACAGGTAGTGGTGGTGGTCACGCTTCACTCTTGTCTCTGGTACAGGTAGTGGTGGTGGTCACGCTTCACTCTTGTCTCTGGTACAGGTAGTGGTGGTGGTCACGCTTCACTCTTGTCTCTGGTACAGGTAGTGGTGGTGGTCACGCTTCACTCTTGTCTCTGGTACAGGTAGTGGTGGTGGTCACGCTTCACTCTTGTCTCTGGTACAGGTAGTGGTGGTGGTCACGCTTCACTCTTGTCTCTGGTACAGGTAGTGGTGGTGGTCACGCTTCACTCTTGTCTCTGGTACAGGTAGTGGTGGTGGTCACGCTTCACTCTTGTCTCTGGTACAGGTAGTGGTGGTGGTCACGCTTCACTCTTGTCTCTGGTACAGGTAGTGGTGGTGGTCACGCTTCACTCTTGTCTCTGGTACAGGTAGTGGTGGTGGTCACGCTTCACTCTTGTCTCTGGTACAGGTAGTGGTGGTGGTCACGCTTCACTCTTGTCTCTGGTACTGGTAGTGGTGGTGGTACGCTTCACTCTTGTCTCTGGTACAGGTAGTGGTGGTGGTCACGCTTCACTATTGTCTCTGGTACAGGTAGTGTAGTGTCTCTGGTACAGGTAGTGGTGGTGGTCACGCTTCACTCTTGTCTCTGGTACAGGTAGTGTGGTGGTCACGCTTCACTCTTGTCTCTGGAACAGGTAGTGGTGGTGGTCACGCTTCACTCTTGTCTCTGGTACAGGTAGTGGTGGTGGTCACGCTTCACTCTTGTCTCTGGTACAGGTAGTGGTGGTGGTCACGCTTCACTCTTGTCTCTGGTACAGGTAGTGGTGGTGGTCACGCTTCACTCTTGTCTCTGGTACAGGTAGTGGTGGTGGTCACGCTTCACTCTTGTCTCTGGTACAGGTAGTGGTGGTGGTCACGCTTCACTCTTGTCTCTGGTACAGGTAGTGGTGGTGGTCACGCTTCACTCTTGTCTCTGGTACAGGTAGTGGTGGTGGTCACGCTTCACTCTTGTCTCTGGTACAGGTAGTGGTGGTGGTCACGCTTCACTCTTGTCTCTGGTACAGGTAGTGGTGGTGGTCACGCTTCACTCTTGTCTCTGGTACAGGTAGTGGTGGTGGTCACGCTTCACTCTTGTCTCTGGTACAGGTAGTGGTGGTGGTCACGCTTCACTCTTGTCTCTGGTACAGGTAGTGGTGGTGGTCACGCTTCACTCTTGTCTCTGGTACAGGTAGTGGTGGTGGTCACGCTTCACTCTTGTCTCTGGTACAGGTAGTGGTGGTGGTCACGCTTCACTCTTGTCTCTGGTACAGGTAGTGGTGGTGGTCACGCTTCACTCTTGTCTCTGGTACAGGTAGTGGTGGTGGTCACGCTTCACTCTTGTCTCTGGTACAGGTAGTGGTGGTGGTCACGCTTCACTCTTGTCTCTGGTACAGGTAGTGGTGGTGGTCACGCTTCACTCTTGTCTCTGGTACAGGTAGTGGTGGTGGTCACGCTTCACTCTTGTCTCTGGTACAGGTAGTGGTGGTGGTCACGCTTCACTCTTGTCTCTGGTACAGGTAGTGGTGGTGGTCACGCTTCACTCTTGTCTCTGGTACAGGTAGTGGTGGTGGTCACGCTTCACTCTTGTCTCTGGTACAGGTAGTGGTGGTGGTCACGCTTCACTCTTGTCTCTGGTACAGGTAGTGGTGGTGGTCACGCTTCACTCTTGTCTCTGGTACAGGTAGTGGTGGTGGTCACGCTTCACTCTTGTCTCTGGTACAGGTAGTGGTGGTGGTCACGCTTCACTCTTGTCTCTGGTACAGGTAGGGGTGGTCACGCTTCACTCTTGTGGTACACACGCAACACTCTTGTCTCTGGTACAGGTAGTGGTGGTGGTCACGCTTCACTCTTGTCTCTGGTACAGGTAGTGGTGGTGGTCACGCTTCACTCTTGTCTCTGGTACAGGTAGTGGTGGTGGTCACGCTTCACTCTTGTCTCTGGTACAGGTAGTGGTGGTGGTCACGCTTCACTCTTGTCTCTGGTACAGGTAGTGGTGGTGGTCACGCTTCACTCTTGTCTCTGGTACAGGTAGTGGTGGTGGTCACGCTTCACTCTTGTCTCTGGTACAGGTAGTGGTGGTGGTCACGCTTCACTCTTGTCTCTGGTACAGGTAGTGGTGGTGGTCACGCTTCACTCTTGTCTCTGGTACAGGTAGTGGTGGTGGTCACGCTTCACTCTTGTCTCTGGTACAGGTAGTGGTGGTGGTCACGCTTCACTCTTGTCTCTGGTACAGGTAGTGGTGGTGGTCACGCTTCACTCTTGTCTCTGGTACAGGTAGTGGTGGTGGTCACGCTTCACTCTTGTCTCTGGTACAGGTAGTGGTGGTGGTCACGCTTCACTCTTGTCTCTGGTACAGGTAGTGGTGGTGGTCACGCTTCACTCTTGTCTCTGGTACAGGTAGTGGTGGTGGTCACGCTTCACTCTTGTCTCTGGTACAGGTAGTGGTGGTGGTCACGCTTCACTCTTGTCTCTGGTACAGGTAGTGGTGGTGGTCACGCTTCACTCTTGTCTCTGGTACAGGTAGTGGTGGTGGTCACGCTTCACTCTTGTCTCTGGTACAGGTAGTGGTGGTGGTCACGCTTCACTCTTGTCTCTGGTACAGGTAGTGGTGGTGGTCACGCTTCACTCTTGTCTCTGGTACAGGTAGTGGTGGTGGTCACGCTTCACTCTTGTCTCTGGTACAGGTAGTGGTGGTGGTCACGCTTCACTCTTGTCTCTGGTACAGGTAGTGGTGGTGGTCACGCTTCACTCTTGTCTCTGGTACAGGTAGTGGTGGTGGTCACGCTTCACTCTTGTCTCTGGTACAGGTAGTGGTGGTGGTCACGCTTCACTCTTGTCTCTGGTACAGGTAGTGGTGGTGGTCACGCTTCACTCTTGTCTCTGGTACAGGTAGTGGTGGTGGTAGTGGTAGTGGTCACGCTTCACTCTTGTCTCTGGTACAGGTAGTGGTGGTGGTGCTTCACTCTTGTCTCTGGTACAGGTAGTGGTGGTGGTCACGCTTCACTCTTGTCTCTGGTACAGGTAGTGGTGGTGGTCACGCTTCACTCTTGTCTCTGGTACAGGTAGTGGTGGTGGTCACGCTTCACTCTTGTCTCTGGTACAGGTAGTGGTGGTGGTCACGCTTCACTCTTGTCTCTGGTACAGGTAGTGGTGGTGGTCACGCTTCACTCTTGTCTCTGGTACAGGTAGTGGTGGTGGTCACGCTTCACTCTTGTCTCTGGTACAGGTAGTGGTGGTGGTCACGCTTCACTCTTGTCTCTGGTACAGGTAGTGGTGGTGGTCACGCTTCACTCTTGTCTCTGGTACAGGTAGTGGTGGTGGTCACGCTTCACTCTTGTCTCTGGTACAGGTAGTGGTGGTGGTCACGCTTCACTCTTGTCTCTGGTACAGGTAGTGGTGGTGGTCACGCTTCACTCTTGTCTCTGGTACAGGTAGTGGTGGTGGTCACGCTTCACTCTTGTCTCTGGTACAGGTAGTGGTGGTGGTCACGCTTCACTCTTGTCTCTGGTACAGGTAGTGGTGGTGGTCACGCTTCACTCTTGTCTCTGGTACAGGTAGTGGTGGTGGTCACGCTTCACTCTTGTCTCTGGTACAGGTAGTGGTGGTGGTCACGCTTCACTCTTGTCTCTGGTACAGGTAGTGGTGGTGGTCACGCTTCACTCTTGTCTCTGGTACAGGTAGTGGTGGTGGTCACGCTTCACTCTTGTCTCTGGTACAGGTAGTGGTGGTGGTCACGCTTCACTCTTGTCTCTGGTACAGGTAGTGGTGGTGGTCACGCTTCACTCTTGTCTCTGGTACAGGTAGTGGTGGTGGTCACGCTTCACTCTTGTCTCTGGTACAGGTAGTGGTGGTGGTCACGCTTCACTCTTGTCTCTGGTACAGGTAGTGGTGGTGGTCACGCTTCACTCTTGTCTCTGGTACAGGTAGTGGTGGTGGTCACGCTTCACTCTTGTCTCTGGTACAGGTAGTGGTGGTGGTCACGCTTCACTCTTGTCTCTGGTACAGGTAGTGGTGGTTGTCACGCTTCACTCTTGTCTCTGGTACAGGTAGTGGTGGTGGTCACGCTTCACTCTTGTCTCTGGTACAGGTAGTGGTGGTGGTCACGCTTCACTCTTGTCTCTGGTACAGGTAGTGGTGGTTGTCACGCTTCACTCTTGTCTCTGGTACAGGTAGTGGTGGTGGTGCTTCACTCTTGTCACGCTTCACTCTTGTCTCTGGTACAGGTAGTGGTGGTGGTCACGCTTCACTCTTGTCTCTGGTACAGGTAGTGGTGGTGGTCACGCTTCACTCTTGTCTCTGGTACAGGTAGTGGTGGTGGTCACGCTTCACTCTTGTCTCTGGTACAGGTAGTGGTGGTGGTCACGCTTCACTCTTGTCTCTGGTACAGGTAGTGGTGGTGGTCACGCTTCACTCTTGTCTCTGGTACAGGTAGTGGTGGTGGTCACGCTTCACTCTTGTCTCTGGTACAGGTAGTGGTGGTGGTCACGCTTCACTCTTGTCTCTGGTACAGGTAGTGGTGGTGGTCACGCTTCACTCTTGTCTCTGGTACAGGTAGTGGTGGTGGTCACGCTTCACTCTTGTCTCTGGTACAGGTAGTGGTGGTGGTCACGCTTCACTCTTGTCTCTGGTACAGGTAGTGGTGGTGGTCACGCTTCACTCTTGTCTCTGGTACAGGTAGTGGTGGTGGTCACGCTTCACTCTTGTCTCTGGTACAGGTAGTGGTGGTGGTCACGCTTCACTCTTGTCTCTGGTACAGGTAGTGGTGGTGGTCACGCTTCACTCTTGTCTCTGGTACAGGTAGTGGTGGTGGTCACGCTTCACTCTTGTCTCTGGTACAGGTAGTGGTGGTGGTCACGCTTCACTCTTGTCTCTGGTACAGGTAGTGGTGGTGGTCACGCTTCACTCTTGTCTCTGGTACAGGTAGTGGTGGTGGTCACGCTTCACTCTTGTCTCTGGTACAGGTAGTGGTGGTGGTCACGCTTCACTCTTGTCTCTGGTACAGGTAGTGGTGGTGGTCACGCTTCACTCTTGTCTCTGGTACAGGTAGTGGTGGTGGTCACGCTTCACTCTTGTCTCTGGTACAGGTAGTGGTGGTGGTCACGCTTCACTCTTGTCTCTGGTACAGGTAGTGGTGGTGGTCACGCTTCACTCTTGTCTCTGGTACAGGTAGTGGTGGTGGTCACGCTTCACTCTTGTCTCTGGTACAGGTAGTGGTGGTGGTCACGCTTCACTCTTGTCTCTGGTACAGGTAGTGGTGGTGGTCACGCTTCACTCTTGTCTGGTACTGGTACGCTTCACTCTTGGTAGTGGTGGTGGTCACGCTTCACTCTTGTCTCTGGTACAGGTAGTGGTGGTGGTCACGCTTCACTCTTGTCTCTGGTACAGGTAGTGGTGGTGGTCACGCTTCACTCTTGTCTCTGGTACAGGTAGTGGTGGTGGTCACGCTTCACTCTTGTCTCTGGTACAGGTAGTGGTGGTGGTCACGCTTCACTCTTGTCTCTGGTACAGGTAGTGGTGGTGGTCACGCTTCACTCTTGTCTCTGGTACAGGTAGTGGTGGTGGTCACGCTTCACTCTTGTCTCTGGTACAGGTAGTGGTGGTGGTCACGCTTCACTCTTGTCTCTGGTACAGGTAGTGGTGGTGGTCACGCTTCACTCTTGTCTCTGGTACAGGTAGTGGTGGTGGTCACGCTTCACTCTTGTCTCTGGTACAGGTAGTGGTGGTGGTCACGCTTCACTCTTGTCTCTGGTACAGGTAGTGGTGGTGGTCACGCTTCACTCTTGTCTCTGGTACAGGTAGTGGTGGTGGTCACGCTTCACTCTTGTCTCTGGTACAGGTAGTGGTGGTGGTCACGCTTCACTCTTGTCTCTGGTACAGGTAGTGGTGGTGGTCACGCTTCACTCTTGTCTCTGGTACAGGTAGTGGTGGTGGTCACGCTTCACTCTTGTCTCTGGTACAGGTAGTGGTGGTGGTCACGCTTCACTCTTGTCTCTGGTACAGGTAGTGGTGGTGGTCACGCTTCACTCTTGTCTCTGGTACAGGTAGTGGTGGTGGTCACGCTTCACTCTTGTCTCTGGTACAGGTAGTGGTGGTGGTCACGCTTCACTCTTGTCTCTGGTACAGGTAGTGGTGGTGGTCACGCTTCACTCTTGTCTCTGGTACAGGTAGTGGTGGTGGTCACGCTTCACTCTTGTCTCTGGTACAGGTAGTGGTGGTGGTCACGCTTCACTCTTGTCTCTGGTACAGGTAGTGGTGGTGGTCACGCTTCACTCTTGTCTCTGGTACAGGTAGTGGTGGTGGTCACGCTTCACTCTTGTCTCTGGTACAGGTAGTGGTGGTGGTCACGCTTCACTCTTGTCTCTGGTACAGGTAGTGGTGGTGGTCACGCTTCACTCTTGTCTCTGGTACAGGTAGTGGTGGTGGTCACGCTTCACTCTTGTCTCTGGTACAGGTAGTGGTGGTGGTCACGCTTCACTCTTGTCTCTGGTACAGGTAGTGGTGGTGGTCACGCTTCACTCTTGTCTCTGGTACAGGTAGTGGTGGTGGTCACGCTTCACTCTTGTCTAGTGGTGGTGGTCTGGTACACGCTTCACTCTTGTCTCTGGTACAGGTAGTGGTGGTGGTCACGCTTCACTCTTGTCTCTGGTACAGGTAGTGGTGGTGGTCACGCTTCACTCTTGTCTCTGGTACAGGTAGTGGTGGTGGTCACGCTTCACTCTTGTCTCTGGTACAGGTAGTGGTGGTGGTCACGCTTCACTCTTGTCTCTGGTACAGGTAGTGGTGGTGGTCACGCTTCACTCTTGTCTCTGGTACAGGTAGTGGTGGTGGTCACGCTTCACTCTTGTCTCTGGTACAGGTAGTGGTGGTGGTCACGCTTCACTCTTGTCTCTGGTACAGGTAGTGGTGGTGGTCACGCTTCACTCTTGTCTCTGGTACAGGTAGTGGTGGTGGTCACGCTTCACTCTTGTCTCTGGTACAGGTAGTGGTGGTGGTCACGCTTCACTCTTGTCTCTGGTACAGGTAGTGGTGGTGGTCACGCTTCACTCTTGTCTCTGGTACAGGTAGTGGTGGTGGTCACGCTTCACTCTTGTCTCTGGTACAGGTAGTGGTGGTGGTCACGCTTCACTCTTGTCTCTGGTACAGGTAGTGGTGGTGGTCACGCTTCACTCTTGTCTCTGGTACAGGTAGTGGTGGTGGTCACGCTTCACTCTTGTCTCTGGTACAGGTAGTGGTGGTGGTCACGCTTCACTCTTGTCTCTGGTACAGGTAGTGGTGGTGGTCACGCTTCACTCTTGTCTCTGGTACAGGTAGTGGTGGTGGTCACGCTTCACTCTTGTCTCTGGTACAGGTAGTGGTGGTGGTCACGCTTCACTCTTGTCTCTGGTACAGGTAGTGGTGGTGGTCACGCTTCACTCTTGTCTCTGGTACAGGTAGTGGTGGTGGTCACGCTTCACTCTTGTCTCTGGTACAGGTAGTGGTGGTGGTCACGCTTCACTCTTGTGTCTGGTACAGGTGGTGGTCACGCTTCACTCTTGTCTCTGGTACAGGTAGTGGTGGTGGTCACGCTTCACTCTTGTCTCTGGTACAGGTAGTGGTGGTGGTCACGCTTCACTCTTGTCTCTGGTACAGGTAGTGGTGGTGGTCACGCTTCACTCTTGTCTCTGGTACAGGTAGTGGTGGTGGTCACGCTTCACTCTTGTCTCTGGTACAGGTAGTGGTGGTGGTCACGCTTCACTCTTGTCTCTGGTACAGGTAGTGGTGGTGGTCACGCTTCACTCTTGTCTCTGGTACAGGTAGTGGTGGTGGTCACGCTTCACTCTTGTCTCTGGTACAGGTAGTGGTGGTGGTCACGCTTCACTCTTGTCTCTGGTACAGGTAGTGGTGGTGGTCACGCTTCACTCTTGTCTCTGGTACAGGTAGTGGTGGTGGTCACGCTTCACTCTTGTCTCTGGTACAGGTAGTGGTGGTGGTCACGCTTCACTCTTGTCTCTGGTACACGGAGTGGTGGTGGTCACGCTTCACTCTTGTCTCTGGTACAGGTAGTGGTGGTGGTCACGCTTCACTCTTGTCTCTGGTACAGGTAGTGGTGGTGGTCACGCTTCACTCTTGTCTCTGGTACAGGTAGTGGTGGTGGTCACGCTTCACTCTTGTCTCTGGTACAGGTAGTGGTGGTGGTCACGCTTCACTCTTGTCTCTGGTACAGGTAGTGGTGGTGGTCACGCTTCACTCTTGTCTCTGGTACAGGTAGTGGTGGTGGTCACGCTTCACTCTTGTCTCTGGTACAGGTAGTGGTGGTGGTCACGCTTCACTCTTGTCTCTGGTACAGGTAGTGGTGGTGGTCACGCTTCACTCTTGTCTCTGGTACAGGTAGTGGTGGTGGTCACGCTTCACTCTTGTCTCTGGTACAGGTAGTGGTGGTGGTCACGCTTCACTCTTGTCTCTGGTACAGGTAGTGGTGGTGGTCACGCTTCACTCTTGTCTCTGGTACAGGTAGTGGTGGTGGTCACACTTCACTCTTGTCTCTGGTACTAGTGGTGGTGGTCACGCTTTACTCTTGTCTCTGGTACAAGTAGTGGTGGTGGTCACGCTTCACTCTTGTCTCTGGTACAGGTAGTGGTGGTGGTCACGCTTCACTCTTGTCTCTGGTACAGGTAGTGGTGGTGGTCACGCTTCACTCTTGTCTCTGGTACAGGTAGTGGTGGTGGTCACGCTTCACTCTTGTCTCTGGTACAGGTAGTGGTGGTGGTCACGCTTCACTCTTGTCTCTGGTACAGGTAGTGGTGGTGGTCACGCTTCACTCTTGTCTCTGGTACAGGTAGTGGTGGTGGTCACGCTTCACTCTTGTCTCTGGTACAGGTAGTGGTGGTGGTCACGCTTCACTCTTGTCTCTGGTACAGGTAGTGGTGGTGGTCACGCTTCACTCTTGTCTCTGGTACAGGTAGTGGTGGTGGTCACGCTTCACTCTTGTCTCTGGTACAGGTAGTGGTGGTGGTCACGCTTCACTCTTGTCTCTGGTACAGGTAGTGGTGGTGGTCACGCTTCACTCTTGTCTCTGGTACAGGTAGTGGTGGTGGTCACGCTTCACTCTTGTCTCTGGTACAGGTAGTGGTGGTGGTCACGCTTCACTCTTGTCTCTGGTACAGGTAGTGGTGGTGGTCACGCTTCACTCTTGTCTCTGGTACAGGTAGTGGTGGTGGTCACGCTTCACTCTTGTCTCTGGTACAGGTAGTGGTGGTGGTCACGCTTCACTCTTGTCTCTGGTACAGGTAGTGGTGGTGGTCACGCTTCACTCTTGTCTCTGGTACAGGTAGTGGTGGTGGTCACGCTTCACTCTTGTCTCTGGTACAGGTAGTGGTGGTGGTCACGCTTCACTCTTGTCTCTGGTACAGGTAGTGGTGGTGGTCACGCTTCACTCTTGTCTCTGGTACAGGTAGTGGTGGTGGTCACGCTTCACTCTTGTCTCTGGTACAGGTAGTGGTGGTGGTCACGCTTCACTCTTGTCTCTGGTACAGGTAGTGGTGGTGGTCACGCTTCACTCTTGTCTCTGGTACAGGTAGTGGGTGGTTGTGGTCACGCTTCACTCTTGTCTCTGGTACAGGTAGTGGTGGTGGTCACGCTTCACTCTTGTCTCTGGTACAGGTAGTGGTGGTGGTCACGCTTCACTCTTGTCTCTGGTACAGGTAGTGGTGGTGGTCACGCTTCACTCTTGTCTCTGGTACAGGTAGTGGTGGTGGTCACGCTTCACTCTTGTCTCTGGTACAGGTAGTGGTGGTGGTCACGCTTCACTCTTGTCTCTGGTACAGGTAGTGGTGGTGGTCACGCTTCACTCTTGTCTCTGGTACAGGTAGTGGTGGTGGTCACGCTTCACTCTTGTCTCTGGTACAGGTAGTGGTGGTGGTCACGCTTCACTCTTGTCTCTGGTACAGGTAGTGGTGGTGGTCACGCTTCACTCTTGTCTCTGGTACAGGTAGTGGTGGTGGTCACGCTTCACTCTTGTCTCTGGTACAGGTAGTGGTGGTGGTCACGCTTCACTCTTGTCTCTGGTACAGGTAGTGGTGGTGGTCACGCTTCACTCTTGTCTCTGGTACAGGTAGTGGTGGTGGTCACGCTTCACTCTTGTCTCTGGTACAGGTAGTGGTGGTGGTCACGCTTCACTCTTGTCTCTGGTACAGGTAGTGGTGGTGGTCACGCTTCACTCTTGTCTCTGGTACAGGTAGTGGTGGTGGTCACGCTTCACTCTTGTCTCTGGTACAGGTAGTGGTGGTGGTCACGCTTCACTCTTGTCTCTGGTACAGGTAGTGGTGGTGGTCACGCTTCACTCTTGTCTCTGGTACAGGTAGTGGTGGTGGTCACGCTTCACTCTTGTCTCTGGTACAGGTAGTGGTGGTGGTCACGCTTCACTCTTGTCTCTGGTACAGGTAGTGGTGGTGGTCACGCTTCACTCTTGTCTCTGGTACAGGTAGTGGTGGTGGTCACGCTTCACTCTTGTCTCTGGTACAGGTAGTGGTGGTGGTCACGCTTCACTCTTGTCTCTGGTACAGGTAGTGGTGGTGGTCACGCTTCACTCTTGTCTCTGGTACAGGTAGTGGTGGTGGTCACGCTTCACTCTTGTCTCTGGTACAGGTAGTGGTGGTGGTCACGCTTCACTCTTGTCTCTGGTACAGGTAGTGGTGGTGGTCACGCTTCACTCTTGTCTCTGGTACAGGTAGTGGTGGTGGTCACGCTTCACTCTTGTCTCTGGTACAGGTAGTGGTGGTGGTCACGCTTCACTCTTGTCTCTGGTACAGGTAGTGGTGGTGGTCACGCTTCACTCTTGTCTCTGGTACAGGTAGTGGTGGTGGTCACGCTTCACTCTTGTCTCTGGTACAGGTAGTGGTGGTGGTCACGCTTCACTCTTGTCTCTGGTACAGGTAGTGGTGGTGGTCACGCTTCACTCTTGTCTCTGGTACAGGTAGTGGTGGTGGTCACGCTTCACTCTTGTCTCTGGTACAGGTAGTGGTGGTGGTCACGCTTCACTCTTGTCTCTGGTACAGGTAGTGGTGGTGGTCACGCTTCACTCTTGTCTCTGGTACAGGTAGTGGTGGTGGTCACGCTTCACTCTTGTCTCTGGTACAGGTAGTGGTGGTGGTCACGCTTCACTCTTGTCTCTGGTACAGGTAGTGGTGGTGGTCACGCTTCACTCTTGTCTCTGGTACAGGTAGTGGTGGTGGTCACGCTTCACTCTTGTCTCTGGTACAGGTAGTGGTGGTGGTCACGCTTCACTCTTGTCTCTGGTACAGGTAGTGGTGGTGGTCACGCTTCACTCTTGTCTCTGGTACAGGTAGTGGTGGTGGTCACGCTTCACTCTTGTCTCTGGTACAGGTAGTGGTGGTGGTCACGCTTCACTCTTGTCTCTGGTACAGGTAGTGGTGGTGGTCACGCTTCACTCTTGTCTCTGGTACAGGTAGTGGTGGTGGTCACGCTTCACTCTTGTCTCTGGTACAGGTAGTGGTGGTGGTCACGCTTCACTCTTGTCTCTGGTACAGGTAGTGGTGGTGGTCACGCTTCACTCTTGTCTCTGGTACAGGTAGTGGTGGTGGTCACGCTTCACTCTTGTCTCTGGTACAGGTAGTGGTGGTGGTCACGCTTCACTCTTGTCTCTGGTACAGGTAGTGGTGGTGGTCACGCTTCACTCTTGTCTCTGGTACAGGTAGTGGTGGTGGTCACGCTTCACTCTTGTCTCTGGTACAGGTAGTGGTGGTGGTCACGCTTCACTCTTGTCTCTGGTACAGGTAGTGGTGGTGGTCACGCTTCACTCTTGTCTCTGGTACAGGTAGTGGTGGTGGTCACGCTTCACTCTTGTCTCTGGTACAGGTAGTGGTGGTGGTCACGCTTCACTCTTGTCTCTGGTACAGGTAGTGGTGGTGGTCACGCTTCACTCTTGTCTCTGGTACAGGTAGTGGTGGTGGTCACGCTTCACTCTTGTCTCTGGTACAGGTAGTGGTGGTGGTCACGCTTCACTCTTGTCTCTGGTACAGGTAGTGGTGGTGGTCACGCTTCACTCTTGTCTCTGGTACTGGTAGTGGTGGTGGTCACGCTTCACTCTTGTCTCTGGTACAGGTAGTGGTGGTGGTCACGCTTCACTCTTGTCTCTGGTACAGGTAGTGGTGGTGGCCACGCTTCACTCTTGTCTCTGGTACAGGTAGTGGTGGTGGTCACGCTTCACTCTTGTCTCTGGTACAGGTAGTGGTGGTGGTCACGCTTCACTCTTGTCTCTGGTACAGGTAGTGGTGGTGGTCACGCTTCACTCTTGTCTCTGGTACAGGTAGTGGTGGTGGTCACGCTTCACTCTTGTCTCTGGTACAGGTAGTGGTGGTGGTCACGCTTCACTCTTGTCTCTGGTACAGGTAGTGGTGGTGGTCACGCTTCACTCTTGTCTCTGGTACAGGTAGTGGTGGTGGTCACGCTTCACTCTTGTCTCTGGTACAGGTAGTGGTGGTGGTCACGCTTCACTCTTGTCTCTGGTACAGGTAGTGGTGGTGGTCACGCTTCACTCTTGTCTCTGGTACAGGTAGTGGTGGTGGTCACGCTTCACTCTTGTCTCTGGTACAGGTAGTGGTGGTGGTCACGCTTCACTCTTGTCTCTGGTACAGGTAGTGGTGGTGGCCACGCTTCACTCTTGTCTCTGGTACAGGTAGTGGTGGTGGTCACGCTTCACTCTTGTCTCTGGTACAGGTAGTGGTGGTGGTCACGCTTCACTCTTGTGTCTGGTACAGGTAGTGGTGGTGGTCACGCTTCACTCTTGTCTCTGGTACAGGTAGTGGTGGTGGTCACGCTTCACTCTTGTCTCTGGTACAGGTAGTGGTGGTGGTCACGCTTCACTCTTGTCTCTGGTACAGGTAGTGGTGGTGGTCACGCTTCACTCTTGTCTCTGGTACAGGTAGTGGTGGTGGTCACGCTTCACTCTTGTCTCTGGTACAGGTAGTGGTGGTGGTCACGCTTCACTCTTGTCTCTGGTACAGGTAGTGGTGGTGGTCACGCTTCACTCTTGTCTCTGGTACAGGTAGTGGTGGTGGTCACGCTTCACTCTTGTCTCTGGTACAGGTAGTGGTGGTGGTCACGCTTCACTCTTGTCTCTGGTACAGGTAGTGGTGGTGGTCACGCTTCACTCTTGTCTCTGGTACAGGTAGTGGTGGTGGTCACGCTTCACTCTTGTCTCTGGTACAGGTAGTGGTGGTGGTCACGCTTCACTCTTGTCTCTGGTACAGGTAGTGGTGGTGGTCACGCTTCACTCTTGTCTCTGGTACAGGTAGTGGTGGTGGTCACGCTTCACTCTTGTCTCTGGTACAGGTAGTGGTGGTGGTCACGCTTCACTCTTGTCTCTGGTACAGGTAGTGGTGGTGGTCACGCTTCACTCTTGTCTCTGGTACAGGTAGTGGTGGTGGTCACGCTTCACTCTTGTCTCTGGTACTGGTAGTGGTGGTGGTCACGCTTCACTCTTGTCTCTGGTACAGGTAGTGGTGGTGGTCACGCTTCACTCTTGTCTCTGGTACAGGTAGTGGTGGTGGTCACGCTTCACTCTTGTCTCTGGTACAGGTAGTGGTGGTGGTCACGCTCACTTATCAAAATTAATCTTTCTTGTTGATTCTCCTGTATTTTTGTAGTATAACCAGAACTTTGTCAGAAAGAAAAATTTAAATCTCTTACCCTTCCCTATCTAGGTTTTGTTCTCTTTTTCTTCTTTATTCCAACTTACATTTCCTATACTCTTTACCGTCATCAACTATCCTTCCCACATTTCTCTACCTATATCTCTCTCCTTTCTTTTCTTTTAACACTTTATACCAGCCTTCCCTCCAGTCATACTCTATTCTACTTTCAAAAATATCTTTCCAGTCTTCTCTTCCCCCTTCCTTCATAACCCTTATATATCCTACTCGTATCATTTTTTCACTCTTTATCCAATCCTCTTCTCACTTTCCATCCCTCATTTAACATCATCTCACCCCACTCTCTTCCCTCTTCCTCACCACAGATTCATTTCCTTCATGTCTTCCTTTGCTTTCCCATCTTTCCCTTTATTCACTCCCCTCCTTCAACCCTTTCTCTTCCCTTGGTCTTCCATTCCTCTTCCCTACCTCAATATCTTTCTCTTCCTCCTCTCACCCCACCATGCGTCCCGTCTTTCCCAGTTTGTGCAGACATACTTCAGCATATTGCCTCTTCTCTAAGCTGTGAAAAACCACTTCCTTAATAAACTTTTTTCAGGTTTTTATTTGCTTTTCAGTTCTTTACTGGAAGACGAAACATGAGACG
>NC_091300.1:26954544-26992044 GCF_038502225.1 Cherax quadricarinatus | reverse complement strand
AGATGATTGCTGATGTTATGAATGAAAAGGAGTTGGATGTCCTGGCCCTAAGCGAAACAAAGCTGAAGGGGGTAGGAGAGTTTCAGTGGGGGGAAATAAATGGGATTAAATCTGGAGTATCTGAGAGAGTTAGAGCAAAGGAAGGGGTAGCAGTAATGTTAAATGATCAGTTATGGAAGGAGAAAAGAGAATATGAATGTGTAAATTCAAGAATTATGTGGATTAAAGTAAAGGTTGGATGCGAGAAGTGGGTCATAATAAGCGTGTATGCACCTGGAGAAGAGAGGAATGCAGAGGAGAGAGAGAGATTTTGGGAGATGTTAAGTGAATGTATAGGAGCCTTTGAACCAAGTGAGAGAGTAATTGTGGTAGGGGACTTGAATGCTAAAGTAGGAGAAACTTTTAGAGAGGGTGTGGTAGGTAAGTTTGGGGTGCCAGGTGTAAATGATAATGGGAGCCCTTTGATTGAACTTTGTATAGAAAGGGGTTTAGTTATAGGTAATACATATTTTAAGAAAAAGAGGATAAATAAGTATACACGATATGATGTAGGGCGAAATGACAGTAGTTTGTTGGATTATGTATTGGTAGATAAAAGACTGTTGAGTAGACTTCAGGATGTACATGTTTATAGAGGGGCCACAGATATATCAGATCACTTTCTAGTTGTAGCTACACTGAGAGTAAAAGGTAGATGGGATACAAGGAGAATAGAAGCATCAGGGAAGAGAGAGGTGAAGGTTTATAAACTAAAAGAGGAGGCAGTTAGGGTAAGATATAAACAGCTATTGGAGGATAGATGGGCTAATGAGAGCATAGGCAATGGGGTCGAAGAGGTATGGGGTAGGTTTAAAAATGTAGTGTTAGAGTGTTCAGCAGAAGTTTGTGGTTACAGGAAAGTGGGTGCAGGAGGGAAGAGGAGCGATTGGTGGAATGATGATGTAAAGAGAGTAGTAAGGGAGAAAAAGTTAGCATATGAGAAGTTTTTACAAAGTAGAAGTGATGCAAGGAGGGAAGAGTATATGGAGAAAAAGAGAGAAGTTAAGAGAGTGGTGAAGCAATGTAAAAAGAGAGCAAATGAGAGAGTGGGTGAGATGTTATCAACAAATTTTGTTGAAAATAAGAAAAAGTTTTGGAGTGAGATTAACAAGTTAAGAAAGCCTAGAGAACAAATGGATTTGTCAGTTAAAAATAGGAGAGGAGAGTTATTAAATGGAGAGTTAGAGGTATTGGGAAGATGGAAGGAATATTTTGAGGAATTGTTAAATGTTGATGAAGATAGGGAAGCTGTGATTTCGTGTATAGGGCAAGGAGGAATAACATCTTGTAGGAGTGAGGAAGAGCCAGTTGTGAGTGTGGGGGAAGTTCGTGAGGCAGTAGGTAAAATGAAAGGGGGTAAGGCAGCCGGGATTGATGGGATAAAGATAGAAATGTTAAAAGCAGGTGGGGATATAGTTTTGGAGTGGTTGGTGCAATTATTTAATAAATGTATGGAAGAGGGTAAGGTACCTAGGGATTGGCAGAGAGCATGCATAGTTCCTTTGTATAAAGGCAAAGGGGATAAAAGAGAGTGCAAAAATTATAGGGGGATAAGTCTGTTGAGTGTACCTGGTAAAGTGTATGGTAGAGTTATAATTGAAAGAATTAAGAGTAAGACAGAGAATAGGATAGCAGATGAACAAGGAGGCTTTAGGAAAGGTAGGGGGTGTGTGGACCAGGTGTTTACAGTGAAACATATAAGTGAACAGTATTTAGATAAGGCTAAAGAGGTCTTTGTGGCATTTATGGATTTGGAAAAGGCGTATGACAGGGTGGATAGGGGGGCAATGTGGCAGATGTTGCAAGTGTATGGTGTAGGAGGTAGGTTACTGAAAGCAGTGAAGAGTTTTTACGAGGATAGTGAGGCTCAAGTTAGAGTATGTAGGAAAGAGGGAAATTTTTTCCCAGTAAAAGTAGGCCTTAGACAAGGATGTGTGATGTCACCGTGGTTGTTTAATATATTTATAGATGGGGTTGTAAGAGAAGTAAATGCGAGGGTCTTGGCAAGAGGCGTGGAGTTAAAAGATAAAGAATCACACACAAAGTGGGAGTTGTCACAGCTGCTCTTTGCTGATGACACTGTGCTCTTGGGAGATTCTGAAGAGAAGTTGCAGAGATTGGTGGATGAATTTGGTAGGGTGTGCAAAAGAAGAAAATTAAAGGTGAATACAGGAAAGAGTAAGGTTATGAGGATAACAAAAAGATTAGGTGATGAAAGATTGAATATCAGATTGGAGGGAGAGAGTATGGAGGAGGTGAACGTATTCAGATATTTGGGAGTGGACGTGTCAGCGGATGGGTCTATGAAAGATGAGGTGAATCATAGAATTGATGAGGGAAAAAGAGTGAGTGGTGCACTTAGGAGTCTGTGGAGACAAAGAACTTTGTCCTTGGAGGCAAAGAGGGGAATGTATGAGAGTATAGTTTTACCAACGCTCTTATATGGGTGTGAAGCGTGGGTGATGAATGTTGCAGCGAGGAGAAGGCTGGAGGCAGTGGAGATGTCATGTCTGAGGGCAATGTGTGGTGTGAATATAATGCAGAGAATTCGTAGTTTGGAAGTTAGGAGGAGGTGCGGGATTACCAAAACTGTTGTCCAGAGGGCTGAGGAAGGGTTGTTGAGGTGGTTCGGACATGTAGAGAGAATGGAGCGAAACAGAATGACTTCAAGAGTGTATCAGTCTGTAGTGGAAGGAAGGCGGGGTAGGGGTCGGCCTAGGAAGGGTTGGAGGGAGGGGGTAAAGGAGGTTTTGTGTGCGAGGGGCTTGGACTTCCAGCAGGCATGCGTGAGCGTGTTTGATAGGAGTGAATGGAGACAAATGGTTTTTAATACTTGACGTGCTGTTGGAGTGTGAGCAAAGTAACATTTATGAAGGGATTCAGGGAAACCGGCAGGCCGGACTTGAGTCCTGGAGATGGGAAGTACAGTGCCTGCACTCTGAAGGAGGGGTGTTAATGTTGCAGTTTAAAAACTGTAGTGTAAAGCACCCTTCTGGCAAGACAGTGATGGAGTGAATGATGGTGAAAGTTTTTCTTTTTCGGGCCACCCTGCCTTGGTGGGAATCGGCCGGTGTGATAATAAAAAAAAAATATATATATGTATATATATATATATATATGTATATATATATGTATATATATATATGTATATATATATATATATATATATATATATATATATATATATATATATATATATAATGAGGTGAGGGAGCGAGAGAGAAGCGTGTGTGTTCATTATTTTTAAGGAGACTGACGATAGAACTGAAAAAGAGAAGTAGAAAGACTTTTCGTATAAACTGTCAAATTTTTGATGCTTACATCACTGTGTTCTTTCAAAGGCAATCTACAGCTGTAATTAATAACTGAATAGGGAAGGCTGGTTTCTCCCCTTTTTCATCTGAAGGTCAAATATGTTAGTGGCAATCGCAAACCCGTCCTGAGAACCTGCTGTGGATAGCAGAGTTGTCTTTGCTCTCACATGTAGGGTACGAAGTGGCCACTCAGGATTACCAAGAGTTTTTGAGAGGCGATAAATGACAAAAAAACTCTGACAGTGTCCTCTCACTTAAACTGTGTACGGGTCTATATGTTCTGCCTAACATAAGCAGCCCGTTTGTTATAACATTTTTGTTGATCCATCAGTACGAAAATACACGTTACATTACGTCGACTACAAACCGATAGCGCTGATTTCCCACATAATTACAATCTTTGAAAAAGCTTAAAGAAGCTAGATTGCTAATTACGTGGATTTACAACAGCTGCGCAACTCAGAGCAACAGGAGAAAATCTCTGTTGCCTCTCGTAGCTGCTGGACCATTACGACATGACACAGGATGCAGTGGAAGAAAGCAAAGAGCAAATATAGTGCACGCAGACTTTGCAAAAGCCTTCGACAAATGCGACGACTGGGCAACAGCACACAAAATGTGGGCAGAAAGAATAACTGGAAAAGTAGACAGATCAATACTTGAATTCCTAACAAGTTAATCTAACGAGGAAAGGTTGTTGCAGTGAAAAGCTCTGCCGCAGTTCTTTCTCGTTCTTATATCCGGCATACACAGTGACATAAATCATAGCATAGTATCATCCTTTCCAAACGATACTGGAATTTGTATGTGAGTAGCATCCAGTGAGGACACAACAACCCTCCAAGTGGATATAAAGTCTTTCAGTGGGTCACTGACAACAATTCGATGATGTTCAGAGAAGACAGATTTCAGATACTTAGCTATGGAAAATAAATAAGGAAATAAAGACTGTACAGGAGTTTAAAATTCTAGAGCAAGAGACTAAAATAAGGGACTTAAAAATGTCAGAAAATCTCAATTTCAAGGATCACAACAATGTTATCACAGCCACAAAGAATATAATAAACTTGATAACTAGAACCCTCAAAACAAAGAGATGATGATGATACTCTTCAATTCGTTTGTAATCTCTAGGCTGGAACATTGATTTATAATAACAGTCCCTTTTAAAGCAAGGTGAATTGCAAAGGTGGAGAATATACAAAGCACTTTCACAGTTCTTATAAATTCAGCCAGAAACCTAAATTGCTGGGAACGCTTGAAATCTCTCGAATGGTACTCTCTGCAACGCAGGCGAGAAAGATTCATTATAATTTACCTTTGGAATGAAGTGATCCCAAACTCGCATAATGAAATAACTCATTGCGAAAGCAAAAGTGGTAGACGGTGCAAAATACCTCTAATGAAAAGAAGGGACATGATGAGTACCTAGAGATGTATCTTATGTGAAAATTTAGATATCCGTGGATGCGGATGTGATTGAGGATGTCTTACTTATTTTGGGGATGCAGATGCAAGAAATTGTGCGGATGTTCCGTGGATATTGATCTGGATGTAAGAAATTGTGCAGATGTTCCATGGATGTTGATCTGGATGTAAGAAATTGTGCAGATGTTCCACGGATAAGGATATCCGATACATCACTAGAGTACACTATTAGATAACTCAGTAAACGTGAGGAGGCCAAGACTTCCAACACTCAGCATTTATGCATAATGAGAATTACCAACAGACTCCTTGCTGATTTTATAAGTGAACTTGATTTGTTCCTCATATCAGTTCCTGATGAGCCGGGCTGTGGCGCAACGTTGGTCTGCCTGTGTTAGCACCAACAGTCAGAACAGTCAAGCCAGTAACTGGAAGGCCTTTCCGGGGACCGGGCTGAGGGAGTGGTCACCCCTGAAACCGTAATCAACAAATCGTACTTCACATGAGATTAATCGGTCTTTTTGAACGGCGGATTGTACTTCACGTGAGAACGCTCGTTCTTCTTGAACGACGGACTGGACTCAGTGGTCACACGCATAGCGGAATGATGTCACATATATAAAGTCTCAAAACTGATGTCAGTGGTGCTGAATTATTGATAAGTTTTAAAACTTCCAGCAGAAGGTAATGTGTTCCAGTAGTACTGTTACCTTTAGCGCCTCAGAGAGCATTGAGCCTTTAATGAATATACGTCATCTAAGATATAACGGACCATAGTGAAAAACTGGTGACCTCCAGAGAGTAAATCGTGGGCCTTCATAATCTGTAAGGATAATAATAATAATAATAATAATAATAATAATAATAATAATAATAATAATAATAATAATAATAATAATAATATTTAAAAGGTTGTTAGGGAATAGATGACAAGTTTTGTCTCCTTTGTGTCTCCCCAAAATACAAATAAGACAAATTTATAGACACACAAACACACACACACACACACACACACACACACACACACACACACACACACACACACACACACACACACACACACACCAAAAAATAATAACTTTTATATAATTATTTTGTTCCCTCTCCAAAATTTTTTTTATCCCTTCAATCACTTTCCAGAGCTGAAGCAGAACTTGCAAATTTCATTTAGATTGCAATTAAAAATACGGTATTGATGAAATCATTATTCTTTTCGGTAATTTATCGCTGGAAGCTGGCGTCATTATTCCCTCTGGTGGCGGGTGTTAATTATCATACTGGTATACCTGTCACTAATGATGGTAGAGAGTGCCTTTGATATACCCTTGATTACTCTGGAATACTAATACCGACAAGGCCGCTTATGCATACACTTAGTATATCTTTACTGGATACGTCTCGGTCCTGGGGCCTTTGTTCTTTGGTCCCAAGGACCGAAACTTATCCAGCGGAGACGTTCGAGGTGCATGCACTCGGTGCATCAGCAGACTATTGTTGTGATAAGGCTTCGCTCTGTGTGACTTTGTCAATGGTCCAAGTCGGACCGAAACGTCGTCGTAAGCTTCTCTCTTTTATGTGCGGGTTATTTGTGTGTTGTAGAGTTGATGAAGCTCTTCACTGAGCGAAAAGTTGTCATAATACTAGCTTGCTGTCGTCATCGCCTTTAAGAACACCTGTCCTTCAGGCTATCGACAGTATCAAGGTCGCCAATGAGACAACCTTGAAAGGTCAGCTAGGGATGCAGATCTGCTCCTCCTGACACTAAGCACATCTCAGTGCCTCTGAAATATTCGTGGGATTTGCAATAGTGTGCATAATAGCTTGTTGGGGCAGAGTAACTAAAGATTCCGTGACTGGAAATGGTGTGTTGTGTGTGTGTGTGTGTGTGTGTGTACGTATGTGTACATACTGCTACGTATTCAGTTGAAAGTTTTTCACATTCAGGTCCTTAAGGTCACTGCACAATGAGGTCTCCAAATACTGCTGTTCCATAGAGGCAGAACTATTACTAGTACACATGGACTGCCCCACAGCATGCGCACTACCCCGTCACAGGTAGTACTGTCCCACAGCACGCGCACTACCCCGTCACAGGTACTGTCCCACAGCACGCGCACTACCCCGTCACACGTACTGTTCAAGATCACACGTACTGTTCAATATCACACGTACTGTTCAGCATAAGAGCATAAGAACATAAGAAAGAATGAACACTACAACAGGTCTACTGACCCATGCGGAGAAGGTCCATATCCCCCGCCCCGGATTAGCCCAATGACCCACCCCCCGGATTAGCCCAATGATCCACCCAGTCTGGTCACACCCACTCACGGAAGAGCACGGCACCAGACCTAGCAGCACAAGCTAGTCAGGTCCAACTCACACCCACCCACACCCACTCGTGTATTTATCTAACCTATTTTTAAAACTACACAACGTTTTAGCCTGAATAACTGTACTCGGGAGTTTGTTCCACTCATCCACAACTCTATTACCAAACCAGTGCTTTCCTATATCCTTCCCGAATCTGAATTTTTCCAACTTGAAACCATTGCTGCGAGTCCTGTCTTGGCTGGAAATTTTCAGCACGCTATTTACATCCCCTTTATTTATTCCTGTTTTCCATTTATACACCTCGATCATATTCTCCCTAATTCTACGCTTTTGGGGAGAGTGCAGATTCAGGGCCTCAATCTATCCTCATAGGGAAGATTTCTGATACATGGGATCAACTTTGTCATCCTCCTCTGTACGTTTTCCAGAGCATTTATATCCATTCTGTAATACGGTGACCAGAACTGAGCAGCATAGTCTAAATGAGGCCTAACCAAGGATATATAGAGTTGTAAAGTAAAAGGACACAAGTGCAACTAATGTGACATTTTATTGTGGCAACGTTGCGCTCCTGGAGAGCGAAACGTTGACACAATAAAATGTCACATTAGTTGCACTTGTGTCCTTTTACTTTACATATTGTCGGCAATTCTACCAACATTATTACATATATAGAGTTGAAGAACAACCTGAGGACTGTAATAAAGTTGGTAGAATTACCGACAATATGTAAAGTAAAAGGACACAAGTGCAACTAATGTGACATTTTATTGTTGCAACGTTTCACTCTCCAGGAGCTTTATCAAGCCGTTACAAACAGCACATGGACACAGAGGGTATATATAGGCTCAGAGTGAGGTGCAATACTAGTGGTAGTAGTAGTAGTAGTAGTAGTAGTAGTAGTAGTAGTAGTAGTAGTAGTAGTAGTAGTAGTAGTAGTAGTAGTAGTAGTAGTAGTAGTAATGCAATATGTTGGAACAATTAACTTGCACATGAGTAAACGGATATAAAACCTATTACTTGGGAAAAATAAAAATAGATTAGACAAATATTTCTATTGGAGGCTGGATAGAGAAGGCCTGTTTCAATGTTCATTCTCTGTAATGTGCTTGTGTAGTATTAACAGGAGAGACTATGTGATGGCAGGGTTTATTGTTTTCAGGAGGATTCTTGCTAAGACTTCAGAGATGGTGAAGCTGCCTTTGTTTTGTTTAATTGTATTAGAAACAGCTATTAGTGAAGATTCAAGGCACTTCCGTCTGCGGAAATTAGTTTCTTTGATCACTAGTTGGGCGTTCCTGAACTTCATGAGATGATTGGTGGAATTTCGGTGTTGTACACAGGCGTTGTTCAAGTTATCGTTCCTACATGCGTAAATGTGTTCATTGAGGCGCGTGTCGAGGTTTCTTGCTGTTTCACCTACATAAATCTTGTCGCAGCCTCCACAAGGTATAATGTAAACCCCTGCGTTGACTGGCTCGTGGTGCTTAGATTTTGTTCTGGTTAGATCCTTTATCGAAGTGCTGGAAGCGATGGCGACTCTGGTGTTAGCTTGTGAAAGTACTTTAGAAACGTTCAGTGCTGCCTGGCTGTTGGAAAGAATTATAACTTTGTTGGGAGTGGTGTTGGTGCGTGGAAAATTAATGTTCTGAAGAGCTCTTTTCTTGCAGTCTTTGATGAAAAAGGAAGGAAAATGTAAATCAGTGAAGGTTTGGTGAATGCATGTACATTCCTCGTCAAGAAACTCAGGATTACAAACTCGGTATGCTTTTAGGAAAAGCCCGTTGATGATGCCTCTTTTGGTCTTAGTATCTTGACTGGAATAGAAGTGGTAGGTTTCCGATAAACTTGAAATCTTAGGTTGTTGTCTACTTTGTGAATGAGGACGTCGAGGAAAGGTAGCTTGTCATTGGACTCTTCTTCTAGTGTAAACTGGATCGCCGGTTCAACTGCATTGAGCCTTGCCTGTAGATTCCGTACATCAAAACGTTTGGGAGTTATTACGAGAACGTCGTCCACGTAACGTAACCAAGTGACGCTTGAAGGGATGATGTTGGCGAAGTGTTCGGACTCTAGGTGCTCCATGTATAAGTTGGCTAGGACGGCACTTATGGGGGACCCCATTCCCATGCCGTAGGTTTGTTTGTAGAGCTTGTTATTGAAAGAAAAACAGTTGAAATTAACACAGAGTTCAATCAAGTCAACAAAATCTCCGGGAGGTAGAGGAAGATTAAGGTCCTGATTGACTTTACGTCGTAGAACCTCGATGGCTTTTGTGGTAGGTACTTTTGTGAAGAGGAAAATCACGTTTAAACTGCTTAGTTTCTTGTTACGGATGGAGAGGTTGCGGATGCGGTTGAGAAGGTCGCCTGAATGTTTAAGATGAGCGGGGCTGATGGTCCCCATAAGGCAGGAAAGATGTTTGGCAAGAACTCCGGCTAGTTTGTGTGATGCACTGCCTATACCTGACGTGATTGGTATGAGAGGGATATTATGTTTATGGGTCTTGGGTAAACCATACATGTGTGCTGGTTTAGGGTTGCTGGGTAACAAGTGCAGAAGTTTCTTCCCTTCTCTAGTGCGTTTGAGTATTTGTCTGGTTTTGTATAGAAAATCTTTGGTGAGTGTCTCCCACTATTGAGTGCTGATGGGTTCGTATGTAGACTGATCATTCAAGCAGTGGTAGTGGTACCTTCAACCTCACTAACCGTCTTGGAGAACAGAGAATCGATTTCCTACCTTCACATCTTCTCTATGAACTCTCCTCATCTTCCTTCTTCCTGAAGTGTGAACCACTTGCCACTTAAAGCGGCTGCCACCATAACTGATGGTGACCATTTCCTCCTTACCAGCTAAATCCTTCTCACACTCACTCCCAAACTCATCTATGCGAAGCTTCAGCCTCCTATTTTCCTCCTGAAGAAGTAGAATCTCCTTTTTCAACATTTGAACATGAAATTCTAAAACACTACAACACGTACTGTTCAGCATCACACGTACTGCTCAAGATCACACGCATTGTACCACGGAACATGTTGCCCCACAGAGCACATGAACAAAAATTCGTTAAGAAAATTGGAAGAAAATATCCTAAATATCTTTTCACATAGGCTAAATCCAAGTTAAACACCTCTCCTTGGTCCTCTGCTCCGATAAATTTCATTCACCGTTGACAAACAAATAAAATTATTGAAATCCTGAGCGGAACAGCAGTACGAGTCAGGGCTCAACAATTTAATCGTCCCTGTGAGAATTAAAGACCCTGAAATCTACCCTCCAGGTAGATTCCAGGTAGACTCCAGGTAACCTCCAAGTAAACTCCAGGTAGGCCACACGTAAACTCCAGGTAGAGTCCAGGTTTCATACATAGCTTTAAAAGCAGATGGGTTAGAGCACGAGGCTTGGAGGGAAGAAAACAAGGTGACAAGTTAAGAGGCGGGGCCAACAGCTAGGATTCGCCCTCTGCAACCGCATGTAGCTAAATACACACACGTTCTGTTTTTTCTGTATTGGTATATACGTAGAATGCCTGAGGCATTGGGAAAGTGAGAGGAACCTGGAACCTGGGAAACTTTGTAATGACCAGAACTGAAACTTCAAGGGCAGTGAAACTCTGAGTAGGAAAAATGGATCTTTGGGATGGGTTTCAAGAGTTTTTCTACTCTCGCAACTTGTTCCTGAACCGGGTTTTGTTTGGTGTTTGCCTGGTCAACCAGGCTGTTGCTTCTGGTGGCCCGTTTATCCACATATTCATCACCGCCTAGTTGATCCGGCACTTGGCGGAGGCTGTTGTCAAGTTTCCTCTACAAGACTTCTAACTTGTACCTGCAGTGTTACTTATATTCTCTGGTAAGATTTTAATTAGTCTGAGACAACGGATTTCTACCTGGAGGGTATTCCGGGGAGATCAACGCCCTCCTGCTCGATCCATGACCAGGCCTCCCGGTGGATCAGGGCCTGATCAACTAGGCTGTTACTGCTGGCCGCACGTAGTTCAACGTACGATTCATAGCCCGGCTGATCCGGCACTGACTTTAGGTATCTGTCCAGCTCCCTCTTGAAGGCAGCCGGGAGGTCTATTGGTAGTTCCCCTTACGGCTGGTGGGAGGCTGTTGAACAGTCTTGATACAATGTTGTCTTACTGTCCCCACGGCGTCTCTGCCTTCCACTGCGTTTATCTTACATTCTCTCATATCTCTTATTGTAGTATGTTGTTATAGCAGTGTCTAGATTTGGGACTAGGCTGTTATGCATCTTCCATGTGCATAATGATGCGTATCTCTGGATTTCATAAAGCAGTAAACCCGTGTGGATCATTCTGCGCCGATCGCAGCCCGGAAAGTGGAGCTCGAGGGGAAAGAGACTGGAGGGAGTGGAAAGTGTGGAAACAGAGGCAACTTAAAGAAGTAATCAGGGAGAGTGAAGGGAACTTTGTGGTCATGGCTGGAAGCATTCACAGCCCGAGCCAGAGAGGGAGAGTCTGCCTGACCTGGGATACTCTCTACCCTGGCTAGATCTTGCTACCCTGGCCGGGTCTTGCTACCCTGGCCAGATCTTGCTACCCTGGCCGGGTCTTGCTACCCTGGCCAGATCTTGCTACCCTGGCCGGGTCTTGCTACTCTGGCCGGGTCTTGCTACCCTGGGTAGTAAGAGTGGATTTTGCTCTGCAGAGTAAGACCTCGCTCTTGTGAAGGTCGTTATATCATATCATCTGTGTGGGTCTGTAGGTGATGAGAGTGGGTCCTCTCTCTACCATATATATATATATATATATATATATATATATATATATATATATATATATATATATATATATATATATGAGAACCCTATGAATTATTTGTACGTTGGGCACACAATATTTGATTTTTATATGAGAAGCTACCGGGACAATGCTCATTTACTATGATTAAAATTTGGTAATTATTCTGAATACGAGAGTTAATCGACACAAATCAGGAGGTGATCAGAACAGCTCGGTTGATCACACTTTTGCGAATTTTACGAAGAAATAGCAGACTGTGCCTGGAACAAGCACAATTAAGGCTTCAACCACCGTCGCTACATATATATAAAAAAGAACGATAATCAGCTGCTGTGCTCAGAACTAACTACAGTGTGGTTGTTAGCCGCTAAGAAAACAACATGTAAATCACTCCGCAACGACTCCCTGAAAGCACGTTGGAGAAGCAAGCAGCTTGGGTTTAACGAGATAAAGTGCGTGTGTGCGGGAAGGAGAGAAAGAGAGTCAGAGACAGAAGAGAGAGAGAGAGAACGCAGAGGGGAGGGGGTGGGGGATGAAAGAGAGAAGTGGGCTCGTAAGACTGAAAACAAACCTTCAACTTCCATCCATTAATTGGAAATTGATCATGAGTGACGGGATGTCAATCACTACCCTTCCCCCTCCGTCCATCCAATACCCCAGCCGAGCTTCTCAAGAGGTTCCGACTTTGTCTTGTCTTCAAGTGTGGACATACTGCTGTAAGGCTCCAGGAGGCAAAATAAAAAAAATTTTCACCTTTGTTAGTGATTATACATTCTGGTGTTTATATATTTAAACGTTGTAAAGAAAAATTTAGTACGCCCATTTTATAGGTTGCTAAGTGAGGTGACTCCATGAGGTTGAAGTTTAATCATAAAAATGAAAGGGCGCAACAGCCCTACTGGCCCATGCCAGGCTCGTCCATCTCAAAACCAACTCAATTTAACCACATGTTGTGCAAGAAAGGTATAAAATACCGACAATATGAAAGTTAAGACACATGTGCAACATCTGGATATCTTTATTGTAGTAGACGTTTCGCCATCCAGTGGCTTTATCAATACAGATTCTAGGACATAATAGGAAGACAGTAGAACTGCCTTCCTATTATGTCCTAGAATCTGTATTGATAAAGCCACTGGATGGCGAAACGTCTACCACAATAAAGATATCCAGATGTTGCACATGTGTCTTAACCTTCTTAACCACGTGTATTTTGACTAGTACAGCAACTATATTACTTAACTATCACTTGTATTGATTAATCTAACTGAAAAACGTGTACACACACATTTTAATTAAGGTTACAAACTATACCCATTTCATGTCGTAGTCTCATAACTTAATCATTGAATCTCTGAAACGAATAACACCGCCAAACTATTGTTATATCTATAACTGGCGCAGCTAAATATCATTCAACATAACAAGTCAGTAAGGAAGCCAGTCTCACTATTTCAAAAAAAAAACACACAACATATTTCAAGTCAGAGCTCAGCCGAAAAATCAGTTGCTAAATCTCTAAAAGAAATGAAAAGAGGAATCAACATAGAAGCTAGTCTAAATTCTTAAGACAGAATGTGTCTTTGGAAAGAACAGTGTTTGTATTTGTAAAAAAAAAAAAATCCCCCTTTAAGATTATGAAGTAAATTTTGGACTATAATTTCGAAAATGATATACAGTACGGTGACGTAAATGAGTAAGATATACTATGTGCAACAGTAGAGTATCTTTCTTGTTTCACAAGTTTTACTCATCACTAGACTAAAAAAAATTATGCTCTTATATGCCAGAACTCAAATTTGAAATGTACTGTGCATTACTGTTAAGTGACATCGCTTCCACAGTATTTCGTTGAACAAAGGAAACTGTGTGATAAATGGTTTAAAAAACCGACAGGTTGAAGATTGAGAGATTGAGACACTTATGCAACATATGGGAATCTTTATTGAAAAAACGTTTCGCCACACAGTGGCTTCATCAGTCCAATACAAAGCAGAAAAGTGTAAGGAGAGGAGGAATCTGAGGTAATCAGTCCCTCAGCCTGGAGTCGGTGTTCAGTCTATCAGTCTTGTAGCTTGATGGTCTGAACATATCGACTCCAGGCTGAGGAAGTGATTACCTCAAACTCCTCCTCTCCTTACACTTTTCTGCTTTGTATTGGACTGATGAAGCCACTGTGTGGCGAAACGCTTCCTCAATAAAGATTCCTATATGTTGCATAAGTGTCTCAAACTTCCACAATGTAAACTCCCATAAATATCCCGTGAACCTCAAAGACGCCGAATTAATCATCAAAGAAACTGATCAGCCCAACAAGTACTCTTTAGACTTTGTTTATAAGTACCAATCCATCACACAGAATTCTTCTAGTTATAGAGAAATACCTTCAATCTATCAAAGTGACATTTCCCCCTTTTTCAACACGTTACAACACTTTCTGATACGAAGGTATTTGCATCCTCTTCCATAATTGTGGATTCCCCTTGCATTTACAACTCCCCTAGAACCAATGGAGCATTTAAATTACTGACAACGCCTCAAAGTCCTAAATATTTACTCTTCAGAGAGGACGAGAGACAGAGAAAGAGAGGGGGGGGTACATGATAATATTTACATAGAAGGTACTTTAGTGCATACTCCAAAACCTACACGATGGCAATATATATATATATATATATATATATATATATATATATATATATATATATATATATATATATATATATATATATATATATATATATATATATATTGCCATTTTTCAACCCCTAGGCCATTTTGCTGACACAAGGAAGAAAATGCAATTTCCTTGATTTTCTTTTCAGTAATTACATATACAAAAATTCTGCAGTGCAATTTCCCAAAGAGGACTAAGGTCTGGTGAACCCTGCAACAAGACCAAGACAAAGACTGAGAAGACGACTTACCAGAAGCTCTTGCACCATCTCAGAGCAAAGAAGAGGAAGAGAAGGGAAAAAAGAATAGGGAGAGGATTGGGGTAAATCCTCTCACACACCGGAGCTACCCGTGAAAGTCTCTAAAACTCAAAATCTTTCTATCCATGTACGTCGAAAGAGAGAGAGGGGGAGAGAGAGAGAGAGAGAGAGAGAGAGAGAGAGAGAGAGAGAGAGAGAGAGAGAGAGAGAGAGAGAGAGAGAGAGAGAGAGAGAGAGACAGACAGACAGACAGACAGACAGACAGACAGACAGACAGACAGAAAAAAACGAGAGGACTTCTGTGTGAGTGGTGTGAGGTGACAGGTGACTGAAATGTGTCACATTGATAGCCACATCAGCAGTGCCACTGTGGGTGTGCCCAGGGCCACACTGTCATGGCCACATAAACAAGGCCACAGGTTCGTCCTTTACTCTCTTTTTCTGAAAATTTCATATTTTTCCTTTATTTTCCCTTCTTAGTACGTATAAGCCCTTCTCTGTTGTGTGTGGATCGCTCATCTTTACCTCCTTAATACCAAGCTTATTTGAATATGTTGAACATGTATACAGGAGCTCTGAGCTCCTTCACCTTGGGTTTCACGAGAGGCAGGAGCTCTAAGCTCCTTCAGCTTGGGCTTCACGGGAGCCAGGAAAAAGAGTAACCATTGCATCTTTCATATTCACTGACTCTTTCAAGAGGATTTACCCCACGAATTGGGTAATTTTTGTATTCCACGAGTAATGATATTGTCACCAGGGAGTTCTCTGTGCAACGTAATTCGGGTAGCTGGTAGTCGATCTGTGAATGTGTATGTGTGTGTATTCGTGCATAATCGCGAATGTATCTAGTTAAGTGTATGGTAGAGTTATTATTGAAAGACATAAGAGTAAGAGGGAGAGTAAGATAAGAGATGAACAAGGAGGCTTTAGGATGGGTAGGGGTGGGTACACCAAGTGTTTACAGTGACACATATAAGTGAACAATATTTAGATAAGGGTAAAGAGGTTTTTGTGGCATTTTTGGATTTGGAAATGCGTATGAGAGGGTGGATAGGGGGGCAATGTGGCAGATGTAAATGTATGGAATAGGAGGTAGGCTACTGAAAGCAGTAGAGATTTTACGAGGATAGTGAGGCTCAGGTTAGAATATGTAGGAGAGAGGGAGATTATTTCCTAGTAAAAGTAGGCCTTAGACAAGAATGTGTGATGTCACCATGGTTGTTCAATATATTTATAGATGGGGTTGTAAGAGAAGTAAATGCTCGGGTGTTGGCAAGAGGTGTGGGGTTAAAAGATAAGGAATTTAACACAAAGTGGGAGTTGTCACAGTTGCTCTTTGCTAATGACACTGTGCTTTTCGGAAATTCTGAAGAGAAGTTGCAGAGATTGGTGGATGAGTTTGACAGGGTATGTAAAAGAATAAAATTAAAAGTGAATATAGGAAAGAGTAAGGTGATGAGGATAAAAAAAATAGGTGACGAATGATTGGATATCAGATTGGAGGGAAAGAGAATGGAGAAGATGAATGTATTCAGATATTTAGGAGTGTACGTGTCAGCAGATGGGTCTATGAAGGATGAGGTGAATCATAGAATTGATAAGGTGAAAAAAGGGTGCGTCCCATGGAAGCAAAGAGGTGAATGTATGAGAGTACGTATAGTTATACCAATACTCTCATATGGGTATGAAGCATGGGTGGTGAATGTTGTAACAAGGAAAAGGCTGGAGGCAGTGGAGATGTCATGTCTGAGAGCAATGTGTGGTGTGAATATAATGTAGAGAATTCGTAGTTTGGAAATTAGGAGGTACGAGATTACCAAAACTATTATCAAGAGGGCTGAGGAGGGGTTGCTGAGGTGGTTCGGTCATGTAGGGAGAATGGAACAAAACAGAATGACTTCGCGAGTGTATAAATCTATAGTGGAGGGAAGGCGGGGTAGGAAAGGTTGGAGGGAGGAGGTAAACGAGGTTTTGTGTGCGAGGGGCTTGGACTTCCAGCAAGCATGCGTGAGCGTGTTTAATAGGAGTGAATGGAAACACATAGTTTTTAGGACTTGTACTGTTGGAGTGTGAGCAAGGTAACATTTATGAAGGGATTCAGGGAAACCGGCAGGCCGGACTTGAGTCCTGGAGATGGGAAGTACAGTATCTGCACTCTGAAGGAGGGGTGTTAATGTTGCAGCTTTATAACTGCAGTGTAAGCCCGCCTATGGCAAGACAGTGAGGGAGTGAATGATAGTGAAAGTTTTTCTTTTTCGGGCCACCCTGCCTTGGTGGGAGACGGCCGATGTGTTATATATATTTATATATATATATATATATATATATATATATATATATATATATATATATATGTGTGTGTATATATATATATATATATATATATATATATATATATATATATATATATATATATATATATATATATATATATATATATATATAGGCAGGTAGACAGGCTGAGCAGTCAAAAAAAGATGCTTTGAACAGACTTACAAAAAATAATGCAGAAAGGGATGAGACCGAATGGAGGAGAGACTTGCAACATTGCATATTGATTCTGGATTCTTCAAGTAAAGTCAAGAGTAGTGGTGAACATCATGTCCGGTTACCGCACAGTTTTGTTATCATTTTCGTAAAAAAAAAAATCACCCTTTCCAATTAATGATTTTTTCTATGTGTGTGTGTGTGTGTGTGTGTGTGTGTGTGTGTGTGTGTGTGTGTGTGTGTGTGTCTATCTATCTATCAGTCTATCCATCTATCTCCGCTCTTTCCTCACCAGGAAACCAGCTCAGGGAGAAGAAATACCTTCCTGTCTTCCTCAGCCTCGATCAAAGCTGCATAATGCATAGCAACGAGATAAAGGACAACAAGATGATGTTTATTGCTGAACAAACGCTGCTTTATCAGCAGAATATACGAGTGTATGTCAGCTTCCTGTCTCTCTTTCTTTGAAAGCTTTTGCAGTATACGAGCACATTTATGATTAATTTTAGCTTTCCCTTTTTTATGGGGAAAAATCTTATATAAACTAGTATTTAAGGGGTGTCCTGTCTTCCTTAATTTAAAAACAAATCCGAGATACTGACTGAGCTACCATCTCAGTCACAAAGGATACAGGAATAACACAGGCTGGTGATGCGAATACATTTTACGACGAGAAGACTTCTCAGTTGAGACCTTGGAAATTGCAATGCAGACACCTCGCCAGCACCGAACATAAACTTGCATGGACACGTGAACAAAATTAATGTGGAATCGATTGTACACGTAGATGAGGGAACAAGTGCCCGGTTAGATTTGGACTGTGATAACGCATTGAGGTCACAAGAGACCAGAGGTAAGCCATCAGATTAAACAGAAGAAAGTAGAGGAAATCAACAATGCACACTGAGATGTACAAACAGACTACACGGGAAACATAACAGCTCAGATTGAGATAAACAGAAACAGTTGACAATTAAAAACATCAAAACAGCAAATAGGAGGTTCAACTGTGTCGGTACTATGCTTAGTGTGTTTACAAACATGGGCAGACTGGTGAAGGAAAAGCAACATGTGAGTACGACAACCACTTAAAGAAATGATGCAACTCTAAATAAAAGCAAGTGTTCATTCCAGGACCTGCAGATTCTTCCACTCAAAATTTTTATACTTAAGTAAACAAGAAATGCTGTTATGACACGAACTGTTCGGTGTTACACATGAAAGAAATGAGGTGAGTAAAGATTCGTGAACGTCACATTAAACATGGAATTGCAGCTAGAAACACCAGAGATATTGTAGTACCAGGAAACGAAGAAAAAGTACAGCAAATACTAAAATTATATCACAACCTCGGAGACATGATATAATGGAGACAAAGCCAGAGCTACAGATATTAATGTCACCAGTAAAAAATATGATAAATAACACATTTATGATGGCAAACATGCAAGAACTCAAACCAAACACACTGCGCTTCATCACTGGTCTCCTCACTGAGTCAAATGCAGTGTTTGCAACTTTTACAATGACCCATGTAAAACACCATAGACAACGAGTTAATGATATGATGTACCAGGTCATCGCATCCGTGACGGATATATGGATCAGCAGCCACCAGTTTATATATATATATATACATATATATATATATATATATATATATATATATATATATATATATATATATATATATATATATATATATATATATATATATATATATAAATATATATATATATATATATATATATATATATATATATATATATATATATATATATATATATATATATATATATATATATATATCCATTCATCCATGGGGAAGTGGAAAAAATTCTTCCTCCATAAGCCATGAGTGTTATAAGAGGCTACTAACTCCTTCTCCTGTATAAATTACTAAATTTAAAAAGGAAAACTTTCGTTTTTTTTTTTGTTAGGTCACCCTGCCTCTGTGGGATATGGCCGGTGTGCTCAAAAACCTTTATATAAAAGTATATACAATAAGATCACAGTAAGCAGGTGATATTACAATATGCAGAACTGGATTACAACAACCTACGTCTATATTTTTTTTCCTAGCATCATGAGCTTAACCAGAATGCTCTGAGTTTTCTTCTTTTTTTGGAGATTTATTTAAGAACTCTCATAATTTTATTATAAGTAAGTATTTTCTATTTGTACAAATATTGTAATTTATAGAATTTGAATATTATTGGAGTTATGTGATTTCGTGATTTCTCACATTGTCAAGGAACTGTAAAAATAAAAAATCAACAGGAAGGTATATAAGGACGAGACTACACCTCACAGTTACCTTACAACACCTGACTTTTTATGATGTAAGCAAAACCCACAATATAAGCTATATTTCACCTACATCATAAAAAGTCAGGTGTTGTACGGTAACTGTGAGGTGTAGTCTCGTCCTTATATACTTTTCTGTTGATCTTTTATTTTGATAATGTAAGAAAAAACGAAAGCGATTGGAAGTTCACTATTTTTCCACATAACTCCAATAATATTCAAATTCTGTAAATTATAATATTTGCACAATTAGAAAATACTTATAATAAAATTATGAGAATTCTTAAATGAATCTCAAAAAAAGAAGAAAAATCTGAGCATTCTGGTTAAGCTCATGATGCTAGGAAAAAAATATAAACGTAGGTTGTTGTAATCCAGACCAAAGATATTGAGGAAGATCATTGTACCCAGAAAATATTGCTCGGAATGGAGGAGGATATCACACAAGAGAGACTTCCTGTCCTCATTTTTCAGTCCATTGGAGAGATTCCGGAGGAGAGAGATGTTTTGGTGGGGGAAATGATAGATGTGGGTGTGTGTGTGAGAGAGAGAGAGAGAGAGAGAGAGAGAGAGAGAGAGAGAGAGAGAGAGAGAGAGAGAGAGAGAGAGAGAGAGAGAGAGAGAGAGAGAGAGAGTGAGAGAGAGGGAGGGAGAAAGGGAGCATTTAATATCTGCTTATTTCTGCCTTTATAGGCTCAGTTAAACTTGAAAAAAATAACATATTTATTAAAGGTATTGTCTTGCAAGATGTCTCCAATAAAGTTTAACTCTCATAAATCTGAATGTTGCACCACTTTGTAAATCTCGTCCTCATCCCAAAATGAAATCATCTCCCAAAACAGCGCTACCCATATAAATCTCATATAAATTCCAATATTGTATTTCACTAGACCAATTACCACCTTAACGAAGTTCCATTGTCTCCCTGCCTCCCTCTGTCCAAGATTCTTATATAATTCTCTGTTACATGGGGCTTGTTAATGGAATCTGACACCTCTACAACCCTTTCTCCCTTGTGGTGTTCCGTGCCATCTGTTCGTCTAAGTTAGGTTATATTTTCCGGGTTATGGGGACTGTGGTTGGGGCGATTGTAATGATGGTGTAGTGATGGTGGTGGTGGTGGTGGTGCTAGTGATAGTGGTGGTGCTAGTGATGGTGGTGATGGTGGTGCTAGTGATGGTGGTGCTAGTGATGGTGGTGCTAGTGTTGGTGCTAGTGATGGGGTGGTGGTGGTGATGGTTGTGGCAGGGGTGGTCTTGACAGAGGTGGTGGTGGTACTAGTGATGATTGTGACGGTGGTGGTGATGGTACTAGTGATGATTGTGAAAGTGGAGATGGTGATGAGGGGAGGGAGGGGTGCTAGTGTAGATAGTGGTGAGGAGTAGGATATCGAAAAAATAAAGAATAAGAGAAGGGAGAAGAAGGAAGAGGAAAGACAAGAAGAAGAAAAAGAAGAGACGGTCGAAGGAGGAAGAGGGATCCTTCTTTATGCTAGTGCTCACCCACTATCACCTCTTCGCTGACATCCACGGTAGTTATCATCTCTGACACCCCACGGCGGCTATCACCTCTTTTCTGACAGCCAAGGCAGCTGTCACCTCTGACACCCACGGCAACTATCAGATTGTAACTTTTCTTTCCTGTCTTAGAGTTATGAAAGAAGTTGGATGATGTTGACATTTAATATATTGTAGATCAGTACTTTTCATGTTTTTTTTTTAATTTATTCTCTCTCTCTCTCTCTCTCTCTCTCTCTCTCTCTCTCTCTCTCTCTCTCTCTCTCTCTCTCTCTCTCTCTCTCTCTCTCTCTCTCTCTCTCTCTCTCTCTCTCTCTCTCTCTCTCACCTTTGTACTTTCTTTTGTAATTTCGACAATTTTTTCCTTCAATTTCTACCTAGCAACTTTTTTCTATTACTATCCACACTTCACTAAACAATTCATTCACTTCCGTGTCGTTTAACAGTTGCATGAATATGATTTCGCTCTGTTTTCCCGGAAGATTTATAAATTGTAAACTTGGAACACACTTTCAAGAATTAGAACGATAGTTCAAATGGCCAGGGAGCGCGGTATATGTTGGCCAGATTCGATTTTGAGGCGAGAGACAGGAGCTGAGCCTCGAGTTCTGCAAGCAGTATTCGGTGAGGACACACACACACACACACACACACACACACACACACACACACACACACACACACACACACACACACACACACACACACACACACACACACACACACACACACTGCATACATGAAGAATGTGTCCAGGAGTCAACGCCCCTGAGGCCCGGTCCCAAACCAGGCCATCTAGAGGATTAAAGTGTGATCAACCAGGCGGTTATGCTGGCCGCATGCAGCTCATCGTATGAACCACAGTCTTGCTGATAAGGCACTGATTTGATGAACTTGGCCAATTCCCTCTTGAAGACAGCCAGAGGTTTACTAGTAATCCCTCTTATGCATGGAGGGAGGGCGTTGAAGAATCGGGGACCTCTGACACTTATCGAGTTATCTCACAGAATACTCGTTGCGCCTCTGCTTTAAAAAAAATGAAGGTATTTTTGCACCTTCTTGTTCTCATGCTGAGTGATTTCATTGTTAAGGTTTGGGACCAGTTCCTCCAGGATTCTCTAGAAGCTTATTATTATGTACTTTTCCTGCCTACGTTCCAAGGAACACAGTTGAAGAGGCTTCAAGTATTCCCAGTATTTGAGATGGCTGAGTGCATACTAGCAGGTTTTGAGCTCGGCAGTCTCGCCTGTCTTGGAGGTGGCCGTCAGTATACAGCAATATTCCTGCCTCGAGAGAAAAAAAAATGACCTGAGGAGTATCATCATATGCTCAGCATCTTTTCTCTCGAAATTTCTAGCTTACCATTTTCCTTGGAGCAACAGTGACAACATTGTTGTGATCATTGAATATAAGATCTTCCGACAAACATAACTAAGTCATTCCCTCTGTTGAATGATTCGAGTTTGTCCTGTACCCCATTATAGTTTTTTCCTCCATCCTTCCATGGTGGAGCAACTAAAACTTGTCATTGTTAACATCAGATTGTTGTCTGAGGTCTACTGGAAGACTTGATTTACATCAGCCCGAAGATTCCCTGTCTTCGACAGACGCCGCTCTCATAGAGATTTTTTTGTCTTTAGCAATGGGTATTACGGCGCTATGGTTTATGTAATTGGCATTACCGGATATAATAATGAATAACAGAAGGGAGGGAATTCTGTTTCTCGAGGAACAGAGCCTTTCACTGTGGCAGTTACTGTTTACTGCTACTTTCTGGGTTCCTCTTCATTAAAAAAATTAGTATCCATTTACCACTTTTAGTTATTCTTTCTGTAAGAACTTTGGGAGCAGTCACACCATGATCGCACTTGTAGAACGCCTTTGCAGAATCAGTGTATATTACAGCATTTAGCACGTCTTCCAGAGCATCCGCATTGTAACGATCCAGCAATTGCGGAAAGCAGGAGAGTCCTGTCTTAAACCCATGCTGCCCTACATCGTGCAGTTGTTGTGATTCCATGTAAGTAACAATCTTGCTTCTTAGGACTCGTTCAAAGATTTTGATAATGTTTGATGTTAGAGTTACTGGTCAATAGTGTTTTGCAATTGCTTTACTGCCTCACTTGGGAAGTGGGGCAATATCAGAGGTCGTCAGTGATTATGGAATGACACCTGTGTCGAGGCTCCTCCATAAAATACCAAAGGCCCGAGATAGTGGCTTCTTACATTTTTTGATGAATATGGAATTCCACGAGTCTTGTCCTGCAGCAGAATGCACGAGGATGCTGTGGGTGGCATCCAGTCGTCGCTATCATAAAAAGTCGCTCGCCTTTCTTCTGCCTCGCCGGAAGTTTTCCCGACTTTGTGTCTAATTCGGTAAGAAAATTGCTGTGTATGACTGCCGCACCAAAACAAGTCGCTGTTTACAGCTTCTTCGCTAAAGCAACATGCGACTTATATCTTCGATAAAATAACTCTTGCCTTATACGGCAACTTCCATAACAGAACTTCGACCAGATAATTCTCCATCTTCCTCTACTTCGACAAAAACTACTCGGCATCTGTCTGTACTTCGGCAAAACAATTCGTTTTCTACCTCTACTTCGACAAAATAACTCGCCCACTTCCTTTACTTCGACAAAGCAAATTGCCCTCTATCAGTAATTCGTCAAAACGTCTCTCCGTCTATCTCTGTTAGACTCATAAGTTGCCATCTCTGTCTCTGTCATCTTTCTGCAAAAATTTACTCAAAGAGTACCTCTATCAGCGATCAGATTTAGCGTGTATTTAAGGAACATTAAATTATAGCGCTGGCCCTTCTTCCATTCCTGCTCTATGAAGTGAGAGAGAGAGAGAGAGAGAGAGAGAGAGAGAGAGAGAGAGAGAGAGAGAGAGAGAGAGGTGATGGAAGAAAGGAAAGTACGATCGGCCAACTAGAAGACTCTTTGATGTGATTACAATGGGAAAACTTGTTGGGAGACACTGCAACAAAAAAAAAAGTTGTCCCCTGCAGCTAGGTAACTTTGCGTCTCTGGAGAGGAGGCTGGGTGCGAGGCGGGTGTGGAGGTGTCTTCATCTTGAGGCAAGAGGTCGGAGGGGAGTCGTGGAGGGGAAGACAGTTAGAGAGAGGCCGGGAGGGGAGGCAGTGAAGGAAGCAGAGGAGGAAGGAGGAAGGGAAGGGAATGATGGGGGGGGGGGGGGGAATTAGATGGTGATTGGGCATGCGATGGAGATGAAAAAGTTTGATGTGAGGGAGGGAAAGGTGTTGCTGTTAGTTTACATTTTAACACGAGTTTGTGAGTTTGTTTGTTTGTGTGTGTGTGTGTATGTGTGTGTGTGTGTGTGTGTGTGTGTGTGTGTGTGTGTGTGTGTGTGTGTGTGTGTATGTGTGTGTGTGTGTGTGTGTGTACTCACCTAATTGTGGTTGCAGGGGTCGAAACTCAGCTCCTGGCCCCGCCTCTTCAATAATCACTACTAGGTCCTCTATCTCTCTCTCTGCTTCCTGAGCTTTGTCATACCTCGTCTTAAAGCTATGTATGTTTCCTGCTTCCACTACATCACTTGCTAGGCTATTCCACTTCCCGACGACTCTGTGAGTGAAGAAATACTTCCTAACATCCCTGTGACTCGTCTGAGTCTTCAGCTTCCAATTGTGACCCCTTGTTTCTGTGTCCCATCTCTGGAACAACCTGTCTCTGACCACTTTATCTATTCCACGCAGTATTTTGTATGTTGTTATCATGTCTCCCCTAACCCTCCTGTCTTCCAATGTCGTCAGTCCGATTTCCCTCAACCTTTCTTCGTAGGACATTCCCCTGAGCTACGGAACTAACCTTGTTGCAAACCTTTACACTTTCTCTAATTTCGTGACGTGCTTGACCAGGTGTGGGTTCCACACTGGTGCTGCATACTCCAGTATGGGCCTGATGTACACAGTGTACAGTGTCTCGAACGATTCCTTACTAAGGTATCGGAACGCTATTCTCAGGTTTGCCAGGCGCCCATATACTGCAGCAGTTATTTGGTTGATGTGCGCCTCCGAAAACGTGTGTGTGTGTGTGTGTGTGTGTGTGTGTGTGTGTGTGTGTGTGTGTGTGTGTGTGTGTGTGTGTGTGTGTGTGCGTGCGCATTTACGAACCCACCTTCTCCCCCCTCCCCCAATAGTACTCGCGTCCTCTTCACCTATCTTTCCTTTCCCGACTATCCCTGCGCGTCTGCTCCACCTATCCCTCTTATCCCTGCTAAGGCACGTCCATCAGTCCATTACGAGTTCTCCGGTATTGTGTCCTCTTAGGCTAATCTCATTAGTCTTAGTGACCTCCATTACCCATCATAGCCTGTGAACACCAGTGGTCTAGTGTGTGTGTGTGTGTGTGTGTGTGTGTGTGTGTGTGTGTGTGTGTGTGTGTGTGTGTGTGTGTGTGTGTGTGTGTGTGTGTGTGTGTGTGTTTGTGTGTGTGTGTGTGTACCACCATCCCCGGGAACACCAACACTACCACCTCCACCTCTGTCACCAGCACCAACTTGGGCATCTTCAGTGTTTTCAACTCTTCTTAGTACTAGCATCATCATCATCATCATCATCATCATCATCATCATCATCATCATCATCATCATCATCATCATCATCATCATCATCATCATCATCATCATCATCATCATCATCATCATCATCATCATCATCATCATCATCATCATCATCATCATCATCATCATCATCATCATCATATTCCAGTTATAGCCTAGAATGTTATACAGAGCTTTGTTTTTTTAGCTTTTCTCCATCCTTATATATGACACAGATTTCATAATTCGACACTTTTTGTGATGAATAATCCAAACGGGTTTAGCGCCTCAACAAAAAAATTATCTATATATTGGCGACAACAAGAGTAAGAATGGCTCAGCTTCACCAAAATTCGGGTTAACACTTATGGTTGACATGTGTACCCAAACAATTAACATTTTCTTACACATAATGGAGGCACTTTAATGAATCTTTTCTGGGGAACTACGGAAGTCTGAGGCAGAATACTCAATACACAAATGACCCACACACAGAAGAAACTTTAGGACCACGTTCAGGTCCGACTTGGACCATTAACTAATCACACTAACACAAGAAGGAAAGGGAACCAAGATATATACGAGAGAAGGGCCAAGCTGCAAGGGTAGGAGAGCCCTTGAAGTCGGTCAGGGTTATGTTCTAAAAGTACTCAAGGTTCCAGGGACTCAGTTGCTGAAGTGCCTGGTTGTCGAAACGTCTTCTCCATAAAATGCCATAACCCCTCACAATGCGTTTTATTTACGTACTTGTCGGTATTTATCGTTGATATACATGGTACCGAACACTGAATATAGATAGTTCAACACACCATGATTTCCCTGTCCCTCAGGATACTGACCCGAGACATACATAAACCCAGGAGATGTGTGCGGAATCCCGTTGACTTGCCGCGGTACTCCAATTATAAAACATTAATACTCACAGGGCTCGGACAGTGTGCTTCACGTCCAACATAACCTTTGCGAGGTTATCCATTTGACTTTACCTATTTGTAGCTAGAGGAGGCCAGCTATGGCCAGCATTCTTAGCTTCAGGAGCAGAACTGTGCTCGTTGTTAATAAAGTCTTCACTGTTTGTAGCTATGGAAGCAGAAGTTTGCTGACGGCATTCTTTCTTCAGTGTTTTTAGTTACAACAGCAGATCTATGCTCGTAGTGCCCTGTCTTCAGTGTAGTTTCAATAGCAGAGCTTTGCTTGTAGTGTACTGTCTTGAATGTAGTTACAGTAGCAGAGCTATGCTTGTAGTGCTCTGTCTTCAGTGTCTGAAGTTACAACAGAGCTATGCTCTTGGTGTCCCAACGTTTGTATTTGTAGCAACAGGTGTCAGAGCTGTGCTTGGTGTCACACCTTTTCTATTTAATTTCAAACGTAAAATAAAACGTAACATCCCTCTCTGCTATAAAAGTCTAAGGTCCTGTTGTCTACCTGTTAACGTTCTTGGGGTAACTGTCTCCGTGGCCCCGTCCCGAGCCAAGTCTGTTGGTTGATGAAGTGATCAATCCGGCACTGTTGCTAGCATCATTCAGTCCAACGTGAGCACTACAGCCTGGCTGATCAGGAACTGCTTGGAGAGGAACTTTCCCTGTTCCTTCTTGATAACAGTTAAGAGTGTAGAACATTCTAACTTAAAAAACAAGGATTATTGATAATAATATAACAGAACCGTAAGGGTCGCACAGAATCTGGGGAATGAGAGGCAACCATGTTTGATGCGAGAAAGAGAAGGCCAGCTCCAGTTCCTTGGAGCAACCAAGAAACTGGAACTGTATCGTGGCTATGCGCGTATTAATACACCACCACCATTATCATCACATCATTATCATGATTATTGGTTGTAGAATGCAACCTATTTTAAAATGAAAATAAGATGATAATGGTTAAATACATTTACACACACACACACACACACACACACACACACACACACACACACACACACACACACACACACACACACACACACACACACACACACACACAGGAGCCAGGAGCTGTGAATCGACCTCTGCAACCACAAATTGCTGACTACACACACACACATTGGCCACACGTGCGCGTGCGCACACACCTCGTCAACTGGGGTTATATGTAAGTTTTGAAACACTAAAACATCAGGAGGACCAACAAGCTAGAGACAAGCCTTGGTCCCATGACGAAAATGTCTGCCCCTCGACACAACCCTTCATCGGGAGAAGTACTACCTGCATATCATTACCTTATGTACGTACGTACGTCTCCTTTATTCGTAATCCCATTTGAGGCAAATCATCAAAGTGTTTCCCCAATTCTCTTTCCATGGTCCTCTGCGGCCGGGAGAAGTCTCTCTCTCTCTCTCTCTCTCTCTCTCTCTCTCGAGTCAATGGGAGCCGGCTGTGAGGTTTCTGTTGGTACACATTAGTGGCCCCTCATTAGATAGTCGAAATCTGCCTCCTGCATTAGCAGGAGAGGGAGGGGGAGAAGGGAAGGTGAGTGTGTGTGTGTATGTGTGTGTGTGTGTGTGTGGAGCGCAAGATGCCATTAAGGCTTGGGTAGGCATTAGATTTCCTTGTTGACTGGGAAAGGGAGTCAGGATGGGAGAGGGAGGGATGGAGAGCCTTTGATGAACTGTGAAACTGATGCACTTAGTGTCTGATAAACATCAAAATCTTGGTTTCTTCTTCTTCTTCTTCTTCTTCTTCTTCTTCTTCTTCTTCTTCTTCTTCTTCTTCTTCTTCTTCTTCTTCTTCTTCTTCTTCTTTTTCTTCTCTTCTCTTCTCTTCTCTTCTTCTTCTTCTTCTTCTTCTTCTTCTTCTTCTTCTTCTTCTTCTTCTTCTTCTTCTTCTTCTTCTTCTTCTTCTTCTTCTTCTTCTTCTTCTTTTTCTTCTCTTCTCTTCTTCTTCTTCTTCTTCTTCTTCTTCTTCTTCTTCTTCTTCTTCTTCTTCTTCTTCTTCTTCTTCTTCTTCTTCTTCTTCTTCTTCTTCCTCCTCCTCCTTCACCTCCAGATACATTCAGTTAGTTGTCATATCCTCCCAGTGACTGCACTACTTAGTGTATATGTGGAGTACTTTTAGTGCACTCATTGTAGTTGTAGTGATGCTTTCTTCTATACTTCGAAGTATCTCAAGTGAGCATTTTTCGAGGGCAATAACATTCATCATTTCAAAAAACTTCTATAACATCATGCAGCAGAGGAACGAGAAATTGGAAGCATTGCCCCAAGTTAAATACAAAAATTGTCTATGGCTTCATGCGTGAGTTTCGAATTACTACTTCAGCGAAGTCGCTTTCAGAAGGAGACGGGGTCGTCAGAGAAGAGAATTTGCCATCCCCCGATGTTTGCGAAAGGAGCAAGACAGCGAGGAAGAGACCAGAGGATAGGAGAAGAAAAGAGGAAGGAACGAGAGGACAAGGACGTACCAAAACAAGAACGATGTGACAAATCGAGGATGTGAGGAAACGAAAATGTAAAGAAACAGCAAAAACAACAAAACAGCGATGACGTGACGGAGCAACGAGGCTGTAACGAAGCGAGAACGCAGCGAAACAAGGACATGCCGAGACAAAGAGGTTGTAACGAAACAACGTAAAAGAAAAGAAAAAAGTTCTCAACTTTTGTCAGCATCAGTAGCCGAGGTGTGACGGCAGGATGATGCCTGCAAGAACACTGATCAAGGGATTTCCGATACCAAAAAAAAAGTGTTCGTTAGTATGAAGATGCAGATAAAACAAAGATACAAGCGCACGCACGTGCGCGCGCGAGCACACACACACACACACACACACACACACACACACACACACACACACACACACACACACACACACACACACACACACACACACAAACACACACACACACAAACTCGAATGCGCATTCGTAAGATTTATTGACATATAAACATTAAGTGTTTTTTGTAGCGCTCTGTGAAATTAAAAAAGGGAAACAAAAACAAATAGAAAAGATGGAATAACTATAAGCATATACTTCTCTTGGCGTCCGAGTTACGCGTCTTATAACTGACTGGATAATAAAGAATGATCAAACAACGAGAGAGAGAGAGAGAGAGAGAGAGAGAGAGAGAGAGAGAGAGATGAAGAGACGTATTGGGTTGCAGATAATAACTAGAACAGAGTATACTACAGACTCTGGCCATACAATAGAGCGGAAAAATAATGTAAGGGACCTGGGAGTAGTAATGTCTGATGATCTCACTTTCAAGGATCACAACAGTGCCACGATCGCACGTGCAAAGAAAATGATATGATGGATAATGAGAACGTTCAAAACGAGAGATGCCGAGCCAATGATGATCCTTTTCAAATCACTTGTTCTCTCTAGGCTGGAATACTGCTGTACATTAACATCTCCATTCAAAGCAGGTGAAATCGCAGATCTAGAGAGTGTACAGAGATCCTTTACTGCACGTGTAAGTTCTGCCAAGCACCTTAACTACTGGGAATACTTGGAAGCACTTGACTTGTACTCGTTGGAACGCAGGAGGGAGAGATATATCATAATCTACACTTGAAAAATCTTGGAAGGAATGGTCCCAAATTTGCACACTGAAATCACTCCCTACGAAAGTAAAAGACTGGGCAGGCGATGCAAAATGCCCCCAATAAAAAGTAGGGGCGCCATTGGTACACTAAGGGAAAACACCATAAGTATCCAGGGCCCAAGACTGTTCAACAGCCTCCCATCAAGCATTAGGGGAATTGCCAATAAACCCCTGGCTGCCTTCAAGAGAGAGCTGGACAGATACCTAAAGTCAGTGCCGGATCAGCCGGGCTGTGGCTCGTACGTTGGACTGCGTGCGGCCAGCAGTAACAGCCTAGTTGATCAGGCCTTGATCCATCGGGAGGCCTGGTCATGGACCGGGCCGCGGGGGCGTTGATCCCCGGAATAACCTCCAGGTAACCTTTCTTACCTACGTGCCGAAGAATGCAATTGAAGGGATTGTGAGTGTTCTTGGAAGTTCAGATGCTCGAGTGAGTGTTTACAAGCACTGAAAGTTCTCTGTACGTTTTCCAGCTGAGGAATCTCGCCTGCCTTGAAGGAATGGTGTCAGTATAAAAACCTGGAGAGAACAAGTGGTTTAAAGAGTATCATCATTGTCTCAGAAAGTCTTGTTTTGAAAGTTCTAGTTATCCAATCTATTACTTCTTAGTGGAAACAATGATAACATTATTATGACCCTTGAATGTGAGATCTTCCGACATCATCACTCCTAAGTTTCGCACAAGGGACTTTTGCTCTATTGAATTATTTGAGTTTGTCATGTACGCCATCGCCTTTCTAATTTCCTATATTCTTCCACAGTGGAACTCTTGAAATTTGCCCTCGTTAAACTTCACAGTATCATCTGTGACCAACTGGAAGATATGATTTATATCCGCCTGAAGATTCGCTGTGGCTTCGATGGATTCCAATATTACAGAGATTCTGGTGTCTTCAGCAAAGAATGTTATGGTGCGATGACTTATGTTCTTGTCAGTGTCGGATAAAGAATGAGAAACAGAAGCTGGGTGAGTGTAATGCTTTAGGTAACAGAGCTTCTGCTGTGGTAGTCTCCGAGAACAAGTCGGAGAATGGAGTAAAAAGTGGGATCCTAGCTTACATAAACAAATCCAATGGGAAATTTAGAGGTAGTGCAATATATCAGGAGGATAAGAAAAAGAGATTGGAAGATTTCTATAATTCTTGTTTATTATTATTATTATTATTATTATTATTATTATTATTATTATTATTATTATTATTATTATTATTATTATTATTATTATTATTATTATTATTATTATTATCACTTGGAAAAGCTAAATCCGTCAGTCTCAGTCAGCACGTCGTAGTCAGAAATAACCACATCTGATTTAAGTAAGGAGATGGGACCTTCTATGCTAGTGATGAAGAATCCTCCAGAAAATTTATTAATAACATGACATACCAGAGACTCTTCGACCATTTGACTTGTGTAAAAAAAATTATGCAACTCAAGACTTGAGATAGCGACTTCTTTCTTGAAGACTGAGGGACTGACTACCTTAACTTCCAATAAGCTTTAAACTGAGTTGATATAGACACTAACGAAACGTCTTTATGATAAAACCCGGATGTTTCTCATGTGTCTGATTCATCGGGAAAGAATTAAGTTAAGAAAGAATGTTACAGGAAAGTGAAGGTAAGCATATCAACCCAAGTGACATTGAAAAAGGAATAGGAAGGAAGAATTTACGGACAACAAAGAACAAACAAATTGACCAGCAAGCTGTCTGACCGACATCAATATTGCCCTCCATTCCGCTGCGTGATATAACAAATGAAAGTTTATTGATTTTTTTTGTACTTACACCTGGGGAGAGATGGAGGGCAGTTAGAGAATGGAGAGAGAAAAGTTAGGCAGATGTGAAGAAGAAAATAAGAAAGAGGAGAAACGGAACTAGAAAAAGAACAGGCTTTCTCTTATTCTCTTCTGTTGCTCACCCTCACTTCTGTTTACTGATGCAGTGATCCTGTGTAAACAGGGGCGCAATAGACAATAAGAGAACCAGTGTTCTCACAATAAGAGAACCAGTGTTCTCTCAATAAGAGAACCAGTGTTATCTCAATAAGAGAACCAGTGTTCTCACAATAAGAGAACCAGTGTTCTCACAATAAGAGAACCAGTGTTCTCTCAATAAGAGAACCAGTGTTGTTAGGTAAGACACATATGCAACAGTTAGATATCTTTATTTCGAAACGTTTCGCCTACACAGTAGGCTTCTTCAGTCGAGTACAGAAAAGTTGAAAGAAGCAGAAGATACTTGAAGACGATGTAATCAGTCCATCACCCTTAAAGTTTTGAGGTGGTCAGTCCCTCAGTCTGGAGAAGAGCATTGTTCCATAGTATGAAACAATACTTGTTCCATAGTATGAAACAATATGAAACCATATTGTTTCATACTATGGAACAATGTTCTTCTCCAGACTGAGGGACTGACCACCTCAAAACTTTAAGGGTGATGGACTGATTACATCGTCTTCAAGTATCTTCTGCTTCTTTCAACTTTTCTGTACTCGACTGAAGAAGCCTATTGTGTAGGCGAAACGTTTCGAAATAAAGATACCTAACTGTTGCATATGTGTCTTACCTAACAACCTGTCGGTATTTTATACCATTTTAATGCAGAACCAGTGTTCTCACAATAAGAGAACCAGTGTTCTCACAATAAGAGAACCAGTGTTCTCTCAATAAGAGAACCAGTGTTCTCTCAATAAGAGAACCAGTGTTCTCACAATAAGAGAACCAGTGTTCTCACAATAAGAGAACCAGTGTTCTCTCAATAAGAGAACCAGTGTTCTCTCAATAAGAGAACCAGTGTTCTCTCAATAAGAGAACCAGTGTTCTCACAATAAGAGAACCAGTGTTCTCTCAATAAGAGAACCAGTGTTCTCACAATAAGAGAACCAGTGTTCTCACAATAAGAGAACCAGTGTTCTCTCAATAAGAGTACCAGTGTTCTCACAATAAGAGAACCAGTGTTCTCACAATAAGAGAACCAGTGTTCTCTCAATAAGAGAACCAGTGTTCTCACAATAAGAGAACCAGTGTTCTCTCAATAAGAGAACCAGTGTTCTCACAATAAGAGAAACAGTGTTCTCACAATAAGAGAACCAGTGTTCTCACAAGAGAACCAGTGTTCTCACAATAAGAGAACCAGTGTTCTCACAATAAGAGAACCAGTGTTCTCTCAATAAGAGAACCAGTGTTCTCACAATAAGAGAACCAGTGTTCTCACAATAAGAGAACCAGTGTTCTCACAATAAGAGAACCAGTGTTCTCACAATAAGAGAACCAGTGTTCTCACAATAAGAGAACCAGTGTTCTCACAATAAGAGAACCAGTGTTCTCTCAATAAGAGAACCAGTGTTCTCACAATAAGAGAACCAGTGTTCTCACAATAAGAGAACCAGTGTTCTCACAATAAGAGAACCAGTGTTCTCACAATAAGAGAACCAGTGTTCTCACAATAAGAGAACCAGTGTTCTCACAATAAGAGAACCAGTGTTCTCACAATAAGAGAACCAGTGTTCTCACAATAAGAGAACCAGTGTTCTCACAATAAGAGAACCAGTGTTCTCACAATAAGAGAACCAGTGTTCTCTCAATAAGAGAACCAGTGTTCTTTTATTGTGTCAATAACCATTGTCCACAACTCTTCAACCTTCTACCAGCAAATATTCGAAATATTGCCAGAACAGGTGCAGAAGTTTTCAAGAGGAAACCGGACCACTATATCCACCAAAGTGCCTGATCAACCAGGTTGTGGGCGCTACGTGGGTCAGCATTAGTTTGTTAGACGTCATATGATAAGAGACCCAAAATGAAAAAAAAAACAGAGATGTTTTATAAAAATGAAGAAATTAAGATTTTAAAATAAATATATCCTCCAAGTGTAAAGGCGTAAGGTATACCTATGAAAGGTATACCTAAGCAAGGTATACCTACGCAGGGTATACCTAAGTAAGGTATACCTACGCAAGGTATACCTACGCAAGGTATACCTACGCAAGGTATACCTACGCAAGGTATACCTACGCAGGGTATACCTACGTAAGGCATGCCTGCATAAGGCATGCCTACGTAAGGTATACCTGCGTAAGGTATACCTGCGTAAGGTATACCTGAGTAAGGTATACTGACGTTTCAAACAACGTAATTGTTCTTATAATCAACATACTGTATAGTAACAAGCCTCACATGAGCTAAGAAATACGTAATCACGTACGTACGTACGTGAGATACGTACAGGGGCGAAAGGCAGTCCGTTTTAGCCAGAGATCAGGAATTTTTGCGTATTTTTAAGTAACGTCTTGGGGAAAAAAAGAGGCTTTTGAGACTAACAGGACAAATTATTATTATAATCAAGGGGAAGAGCTAGACCCGTAGGATTATACAGCGCCGGGGGGGGGGGGGATGTGGAAGGCATTCAGGCTTAATTCGGGGAACTGGAGCACAGATCCAATTCCCTAAATCAAAAGCCCATCACCAACATCAAGGAACCTTCTCTGAGGGGTAACAGGACAAAGAGATAGCAATATGAACTATCGAGTACCGACCCAAGAGAACATGAGAGATAAACCCTAGAGTGGCTAGAGTTCACAGACAAAAAGAGATACATTTTTTTCATCCATTTTATCTGTTGGCGTAAGTAATTCCCCCTTTTTTTGAGATTACGAGAGAAAATATGTCTCGTCCAGAGAAATAAGAGAGATAGGAACAAGCTCCAGAAGAGAGATGGGAGAGATGTTAGAGAAATGGGACATTTTCTTCAGATATAAAGGAAGAAAAAGTACAAGTTGACGTAACTGTTTCTGGGAGGAGATTGTTCGCAGTGTCTTCATTAGGCAGAAACAAAGAGACTTTGAGGAGAAAGAGGAGAATGTGGGGAGAGAAGAGGTGGGAAGAGGAAGAGGAGAAAATGTGGAGAGGAAAAGACGGGAGGAGGAGGAGCAGGAGGACGCGAGTACAAGAGAAAGAAAATGGGAGGGAAAGGAGAGGACTGAAATCTAAGGAGAATGTGATAGTGAAGGAAACCTGCAGGTTATCTGAAGACAATTTCGGGTGCCACCACCCCCGCAGCCCGGTCCCTGACTAGGCCTCCTAATTGTTAAGGTACAAAAAAATTTCTAGCAGAGAGAGAGAGAGAGAGAGAGAGACAAACAGACAGACAGACAGACAGACAGAGACAGAGAGAGAGACAGAGAGAGAAGAGAGAGAGAGAGAGAGAGAGTAAACAGGTGACTTGAGTATTATCATTGGCTTCTTTGAAGGTTCTATTTTGAAAGTTCTAGAGTTATCCAGTCTTGGACATAAAGACACAATATGCAGAACAAGATTTTATCAAGACATTTTCCCTCATACTTGAGCTTAATCATGAATCTCTCTCTCTCTCTCTCTCTCTCTCTCTCTCTCTCTCTCTCTCTCTCTCTCTCTCTCTCTCTCTCTCTCTCTCTCTCTCTCCCTCTCCTCCCGGTATCTCTTCCATCGTCTCTCACCTATCATAATTGGCTCAGCAGCACCATTCAGCATTAGAAAAGTAAAAACTCAGCATCCCTAGGCACGATCCTGGCTCCTTCCCTGTTTCTCATCCTAATAGCGGACTTAAATAAAAAACACTTTCCACAGTTTCGAATTATCATTTACCGATGATACCAAAATATACATGAAAATCACCTTGGCAGAAAAGAGAAAAATTACTAGAAGCTATTAACAAGGTCGTCCAGAGGACAGTGGAGAACTGCATGATGTCCAGTGGTGACAAGTCTCAGTTCCTTAGATATGGGAAGAATGAAGAACTCAAAAGGGACAATGTATACACAACGCAAGAGACCTTGGTGTAATGTCATCCTACCTTTTATTCAAAGAACACAATAAAGCAGATGTCACGACAGCCAGGAAATTACGGGGTTGATAATGCGAACTTCCAAAATAAGGAAAATAATGCTTGAGCTCTCTCGTTTAGAGTGTTTTTCAGTGTTGACAGCACCATCCACGGTAGAAGAGTTATCAGAGCTGCCTTAGACCAAAACGTCTAGCGTTAGCTGGACACCAAGGTGGTAGAGGACTGCGTACCTTGTTCAAGGTGCGTAGGTTCGAGTCTCCTTCGACCTGAGATTAGTGTGTGTGTGAATATTTCGCCTGTTCTGCGAATTCTAAAAATTGTAAAAATCTCTCGTCGGTCGATGCATGCAGAGGATGAGATGAAAAACTAATACCACCTGTCTGAAGGCTGGCTGCCTTGGACCAAAACGTCTAGCGTTATTGGACGCCATGGTATTGGACTAATGTGGTACGGTGGTAGAGCACTGCGTATTTTGTTCCAAGGTGCATAGGTTCGAATCTCCTTCGACCTGTGATTAGTGTTTGTGAATATTTCGCCTGGTCTGCGAATTCTAAACACACACACACACACACACACACACACACACACACACACACACACACACACACACACACACACACACACACACACACTGACACTCAGCCACACATTAACAAAGGCAGGCATGCATATACACTGGCATATATAAAATGACACAGGGATACATTGACAAATACAAGCATACAGTAAACAGACAAATGCTTGTATAAACACATACCTACATAAACTATCATAGGCATTAAAGAAAACACAGGCATTCATTAAGGAACAATACAGTACAAATAATTTCTTCAACAGACGTATCACAGCTGGCACTGAAATCCCGACAAGGAATGATTTAGGGTCCTAGACACGACGTCCATCATGAGCAGAACTTCTCCAGGCTGAGGGACTGACAACCTCAAATCTATGACTTCAAGGGTGATGGACTGATTACATCGTCTTCACATCTCTACTGCTCCTGCCTATTTTCTGTACTCGACTGAAGAAGCCTACTGTGTAGGCGAAACGTTTCGAAATAAAGTTGCCTAAATGTTGCCTATGTGTCTTATCTACCATATCGAAATATGTGGTTAGAGAGTGGAACCTGGCATCTGGAGATACAATGGTTCCGCGAGACACAATAAAGAGAGACTTTTGGGAGATCAGAGACAGACTTTCTGAGAGGAAGCAACGAGTAAGAGTACAAACTGTAAGGGGAACGTGACTGCTAGGAGAGACACTTTAAGGAGGTGAAAGATAAGCTTTTTGAGAAGAGGAAAAACTCAGAGGGAAAGAGAGATGGCTGTTTACACTGATGAACCACTGAGACGTCAGCAAAATACACTCATGAACCAACGGGATGTTACGAAGCACATTTTAAGCCACCAGGGAGTGAACAATTAGCTCGAGAGAGATGAACGGAT